>NC_086199.1:39589120-39890023 GCF_035770615.1 Melospiza melodia melodia | reverse complement strand
CCAGCCCAACTTGGCACTGGTGCCACCTCTGGTCTGGGAACCATGCTGCGTATCGTGGATTCTAAGGAGCCAGCCGTCCACTCCCAGCCACAGGCCCCCAAACACAAACAACGGCGCTTTTCCCTGGAAAACAAAACTCGCCTGACAACTTTTTGATGGCAGATTGCAGGAGCCACTTGGTACTATCAAATCAGCCCAACTTCGCACTGGTGCCACCATGGGTCTGGTCACCATCCTGCCTATCGTAGCTTTTCAGGAGCCAGCCGGTCACTCCCAGCCATAGGCCCCAAGACACAAACCTCGGCCCGTTTCCCTGGCATACAAAAGTAAGCTGCCCCGCTTCTGGATGGCAGATTGCAGGAACCACTTTGCACCATCAAACCAGCCCGACTTGTCACTGGTGCCACCTCTGGTCTGGGAACCATGCTGTGTATCGTGGATTCTAAGGAGCCATCCGTCCACTCCCAGCCACAGGCCCCCAAACACAAACAACGGCGCTTTTCCCTGGAAAACAAAACTCGCCTGCCAACTTTTTGATGGCAGATTGCAGGAGCCACTTGGTACTATCAAACCAGCCCAACTTGGCACTGGTGCCACCATGGGTCTGGTCACCATCCTGCCTATCGTAGCTTTTCAGGAGCCAGCCGGTCACTCCCAGCCATAGGCCCCCAGACACAAACCTCGGCCCGTTTCCCTGGCAAACAAAAGTAAGCTGCCCCGCTTCTGGATGGCAGATTGCAGGACGCACTTGGTAGTATCAAACCAGCCCGACTTGGCACTGGTGCCACCTCTGGTCTGGGAACCATCCTGCGTATCGTGGATTCTAAGCAGCCAGCCGGCCACTCCCAGCCACAGGCCCCCAAACACAAACAACGGCGCTTTTCCCTGGAAAACAAAACTCGCCTGCCAACATTTTGATGGCAGATTGCAGGAGCCACTTGCTACTATCAAATCAGCCCAACTTGGCACTGGTGCCACCATGCGTTTGGTCACCATCCTGCCTATCGTAGCTTTTCAGGAGCCAGCCGGTCACTCCCAGCTATAGGCCCCCAGAAAAAAACCTCGGCCCGTTTCCCTGGCATACAAAAGTAAGCTGCCCCGCTTCTGGATGGCAGATTGCAGGAACCACTTGGTACTATCAAACCAGCCCGACTTGGCACTGGTGCCACCTCTGGTCTGGGAACCATCCTGCGTATCGTGGTTCTAAGGAGCCATCCGTCCACTCCCAGCCACAGGCCCCCAAACACAAACAACGGCGCTTTTCCCTGGAAAACAAAACTCGCCTGCCAACTTTTTGATGGCAGATTGCAGGAGCCACTTGGTACTATCAAATCAGCCCAACTTGGCACTGGTGCCACCATGGGTCTGGTCACCATCCTGCCTATCGTAGCTTTTCAGGAGCCAGCCGGTCACTCGCAGCCGTAGGCCCCCAGAAACAATACTAGGCCCGTTTCCCTGGCAAACAAAAGTAAGCTGCCCCGCTTCTGGATGGCAGATTGCAGGAGCCACTTTGCACCATCAAACTAGCCCGACTTGGCACTGGTGCCACCTCTGGTCTGGGAACCATCCTGCGTATCGTGGATTCTAAGGAGCCAGCCGGCCACTCCCACCCACAGGCCCCCAAACAAAAACAACGGCGCTTTTCCCTGGAAAACAAAACTCGCCTGCCAATTTTTTGATGGCAGATTGCAGGAGCCACTTGGTACTATCAAACCAGCCCAACTTGGCACTGGTGCCACCATGGGTCTGGTCACCATCCTGCCTATCGTAGCTTTTCAGGAGCCAGCCGGTCACTCCCAGCCATAGGCCCCCAGACACAAACCTCGGCCCGTTTCCCTGGCAAACAAAAGTAAGCTACCCCGCTTCTGGATGGCAGATTGCAGGACGCACTTGATAGTATCAAACCAGCCCGACTTGGCACTGGTGCCACCTCAGGTCTGGGAACCATGCTGCCTATCGTGGATTCTAATTAGCCATCTGGCCACTCCCACCCACAGGCCCCCAAACAAAAACAACGGCGCTTTTCCCTGGAAAACAAACCTCGCCTGCCAAATTTTGATGGCAGATTGCCGGAGCCACTTGGTACTATCAAACCCGCCCAACTTGACACTGGTGCCACCATGGGTCTGGTCACCATCCTGCCTATCGTAGCTTTTCAGGAGCCAGCCGGTCACTCCCAGCCATAGGCCCCCAGACAAAAACCTTGGCCCGTTTCCCTGGCAAACAAAAGTAAGTTATCCCGCTTCTGGATGGCAGATTGCAGGAGCCACTTTTCACCATCAAACCAGCCCGACTTGGCACTGGTGCCACCTCTGGTCTGGGAACCATCCTGCGTATCGTGGATTCTAAGGAGCCAGCCGGCCACTCCCTGCCACAGGCCCCCAAACACAAACCACAGCGCTTTTCCCTGGAAAACAAAACTCGCCTGCCAACTTTTTGATGGCAGATTGCAGGAGCCACTTGGTACTATCAAACCAGCCCAACTTGGCACTGGTGCCACCATGGATCTGGTCACCATCCTGCCTATCGTAGCTTTTCAGGACCTAGCCGGTCACTCCAAGCCATAGGCCCCCAGAGAAAAACCTCGGCCCGTTTCCCTGGCAAACAAAAGTAAGCTGCCCCGCTTCTGGATGGCAGATTGCAGGAACCACTTGGTACTATCAAACCAGCCCAACTTGGCACTGGTGCCACCTTGGGTCTGGGAACCATCCTGCGTATCGTGGATTCTAAGGAGCCAGCCGGTCACTCCCAGCCACAGGCCACCAAACACAAACAACGGCGCTTTTCCCTGGAAAACAAAACTCGCCTGCCAACATTTTGATGGCAGATTGCAGGAGCCACTTGCTACTATCAAATCAGCCCAACTTGGCACTGGTGCCACCATGGGTCTGGTCACCATCCTGCCTATCGTAGCTTTTCAGGAGCCAGCCGGTCCCTCCCTGCCATAGGCCCCCAGACACAAACCTCGGCCCGTTTCCCTGGCAAACAAAAGTAAGCCACCCCGCTTCTGGATGGCAGATTGCAGGAGCCACTTTGCACCATCAAACTAGCCCGACTTGGCACTGGTGCCACCTCAGGTCTGGGAACCATCCTGCGTATCGTTCATTGTAAGGAGCCAGCCGGCCACTCCCAGCCACAGGCCCCCAGACACAAACAACGGCGCTTTTCCCTGGAAAACAAAACTCGCCTGCCAACTTTTTGATGGCAGATTGCAGGAGCCACTTGGTACTATCAAATCAGCCCAACTTGGCACTGGTGCCACCATGGGTCTGGTCACCATCCTGCCTATCGTAGCTTTTCAGGAGCCAGCCGGTCACTCGCAGCCATAGGCCCCCAGACACAAAACTCGGCCCGTTTCCCTGGCAAACAAAAGTAAGCTGCCCCGCTTCTGGATGGCAGATTGCAGGAGCCACTTTGCACCATCAAACTGGCCCGACTTGGCACTGGTGCGACCTCTGGTCTGGGAACCATCCTGCGTATCGTGGATTCTAAGAAGCCAGCCGGTCACTCCCACCCACAGGCCCCCAAACACAAACAACGGCACTTTTCCCTGGAAAACAAAACTCGCCTGCCAACTTTTTGATGGCAGATTGCAGGAGCCACTTGGTACTATCAAACCAGCCCAACTTGGCACTGGTGCCACCATGGGTCTGGTCACCATCCTGCCTATCGTAGCTTTTCAGGAGCCAGGCGGTCACTCCCAGCCATAGGCCCCCAGACACAAACCTCGGCCCGTTTCCCTGGCAAACAAAAGTAAGCTGCCCCGCTTCTGGATGGCAGATTGCAGGAGCCACTTGGTACTATCAAACCAGCCCAATTTGGCACTGGTGCCACCTTGGGTCTGGGAACCATCCTGCGTATCGTGGTTCTAAGGAGCCAGCCGGCCACTCCCAGCCACAGGCCCCCAAACACAAACCACAGCGCTTTTCCCTGGAAAACAAAACTCGCCTGCCAACTTTTTGATGGCAGATTGCAGGAGCCACTTGGTACTATCAAACCAGCCCAACTTGGCACTGGTGCCACCATGGGTCTGGTCACCATCCTGCCTATCGTAGCTTTTCAGGAGCCAGCCGGTCACTCCCAGCTATAGGCCCCCAGAAAAAAACCTCGGCCCGTTTCCCTGGCATACAAAAGTAAGCTGCCCCGCTTCTGGATGGCAGATTGCAGGAACCACTTGGTAGTATCAAACCAGCCCGACTTGGCACTGGTGCCACCTCTGGTCTGGGAACCATCCTGCGTATCGTGGTTCTAAGGAGCCATCCGTCCACTCCCAGCCACAGGCCCCCAAACACAAACAACGGCGCTTTTCCCTGGAAAACAAAACTCGCCTGCCAACTTTTTGATGGCAGATTGCAGGAGCCACTTGGTACTATCAAATCAGCCCAACTTGGCACTGGTGCCACCATGGGTCTGGTCACCATCCTGCCTATCGTAGCTTTTCAGGAGCCAGCCGGTCACTCGCAGTCGTAGGCCCCCAGAAACAATACTAGGCCCGTTTCCCTGGCAAACAAAAGTAAGCTGCCCCGCTTCTGGATGGCAGATTGCAGGAGCCACTTTGCACCATCAAACTAGCCCGACTTGGCACTGGTGCCACCTCTGGTCTGGGAACCATCCTGCGTATCGTGGATTCTAAGGAGCCAGCCGGCCACTCCCACCCACAGGCCCCCAAACAAAAACAACGGCGCTTTTCCCTGGAAAACAAAACTCGCCTGCCAATTTTTTGATGGCAGATTGCAGGAGCCACTTGGTACTATCAAACCAGCCCAACTTGGCACTGGTGCCACCATGGGTCTGGTCACCATCCTGCCTATCGTAGCTTTTCAGGAGCCAGCCGGTCACTCCCAGCCATAGGCCCCCAGACACAAACCTCGGCCCGTTTCCCTGGCAAACAAAAGTAAGCTACCCCGCTTCTGGATGGCAGATTGCAGGACGCACTTGATAGTATCAAACCAGCCCGACTTGGCACTGGTGCCACCTCAGGTCTGGGAACCATGCTGCCTATCGTGGATTCTAATTAGCCATCTGGCCACTCCCACCCACAGGCCCCCAAACAAAAACAACGGCGCTTTTCCCTGGAAAACAAACCTCGCCTGCCAAATTTTGATGGCAGATTGCCGGAGCCACTTGGTACTATCAAACCCGCCCAACTTGACACTGGTGCCACCATGGGTCTGGTCACCATCCTGCCTATCGTAGCTTTTCAGGAGCCAGCCGGTCACTCCCAGCCATAGGCCCCCAGACAAAAACCTTGGCCCGTTTCCCTGGCAAACAAAAGTAAGTTATCCCGCTTCTGGATGGCAGATTGCAGGAGCCACTTTTCACCATCAAACCAGCCCGACTTGGCACTGGTGCCACCTCTGGTCTGGGAACCATCCTGCGTATCGTGGATTCTAAGGAGCCAGCCGGCCACTCCCTGCCACAGGCCCCCAAACACAAACCACAGCGCTTTTCCCTGGAAAACAAAACTCGCCTGCCAACTTTTTGATGGCAGATTGCAGGAGCCACTTGGTACTATCAAACCAGCCCAACTTGGCACTGGTGCCACCATGGATCTGGTCACCATCCTGCCTATCGTAGCTTTTCAGGACCTAGCCGGTCACTCCAAGCCATAGGCCCCCAGAGAAAAACCTCGGCCCGTTTCCCTGGCAAACAAAAGTAAGCTGCCCCGCTTCTGCATGGCAGATTGCAGGAACCACTTGGTACTATCAAACCAGCCCAACTTGGCACTGGTGCCACCTTGGGTCTGGGAACCATCCTGCGTATCGTGGATTCTAAGGAGCCAGCCGGTCACTCCCAGCCACAGGCCACCAAACACAAACAACGGCGCTTTTCCCTGGAAAACAAAACTCGCCTGCCAACATTTTGATGGCAGATTGCAGGAGCCACTTGCTACTATCAAATCAGCCCAACTTGGCACTGGTGCCACCATGGGTCTGGTCACCATCCTGCCTATCGTAGCTTTTCAGGAGCCAGCCGGTCCCTCCCTGCCATAGGCCCCCAGACACAAACCTCGGCCCGTTTCCCTGGCAAACAAAAGTAAGCCACCCCGCTTCTGGATGGCAGATTGCAGGAGCCACTTTGCACCATCAAACTAGCCCGACTTGGCACTGGTGCCACCTCAGGTCTGGGAACCATCCTGCGTATCGTTCATTGTAAGGAGCCAGCCGGCCACTCCCAGCCACAGGCCCCCAGACACAAACAACGGCGCTTTTCCCTGGAAAACAAAACTCGCCTGCCAACTTTTTGATGGCAGATTGCAGGAGCCACTTGGTACTATCAAATCAGCCCAACTTGGCACTGGTGCCACCATGGGTCTGGTCACCATCCTGCCTATCGTAGCTTTTCAGGAGCCAGCCGGTCACTCGCAGCCATAGGCCCCCAGACACAAAACTCGGCCCGTTTCCCTGGCAAACAAAAGTAAGCTGCCCCGCTTCTGGATGGCAGATTGCAGGAGCCACTTTGCACCATCAAACTGGCCCGACTTGGCACTGGTGCGACCTCTGGTCTGGGAACCATCCTGCGTATCGTGGATTCTAAGAAGCCAGCCGGTCACTCCCACCCACAGGCCCCCAAACACAAACAACGGTACTTTTCCCTGGAAAACAAAACTCGCCTGCCAACATTTTGATGGCAGATTGCAGGAGCCACTTGGTACTATCAAACCAGCCCAACTTGGCACTGGTGCCACCATGGGTCTGGTCACCATCCTGCCTATCGTAGCTTTTCAGGAGCCAGGCGGTCACTCCCAGCCATAGGCCCCCAGACACAAACCTCGGCCCGTTTCCCTGGCAAACAAAAGTAAGCTGCCCCGCTTCTGGATGGCAGATTGCAGGACGCACTTGGTAGTATCAAACCAGCCCGACTTGGCACTGGTGCCACCTCTGGTCTGGGAACCATCCTGCGTATCGTGGTTCTAAGGAGCCAGCCGGCCACTCCCAGCCACAGGCCCCCAAACACAAACAACGGCGCTTTTCCCTGGAAAACAAAACTCGCCTGCCAACTTTTTGATGGCAGATTGCAGGAGCCACTTGGTACTATCAAACCAGCCCAACTTGGCACTGGTGCCACCATGGGTCTGGTCACCATCCTGCCTATCGTAGCTTTTCAGGAGCCAGCCGGTCACTCCCAGCTATAGGCCCCCAGAAAAAAACCTCGGCCCGTTTCCCTGGCATACAAAAGTAAGCTGCCCCGCTTCTGGATGGCAGATTGCAGGAACCACTTGGTACTATCAAACCAGCCCGACTTGGCACTGGTGCCACCTCTGGTCTGGGAACCATCCTGCGTATCGTGGTTCTAAGGAGCCATCCGTCCACTCCCAGCCACAGGCCCCCAAACACAAACAACGGCGCTTTTCCCTGGAAAACAAAACTCGCCTGCCAACTTTTTGATGGCAGATTGCAGGAGCCACTTGGTACTATCAAATCAGCCCAACTTGGCACTGGTGCCACCATGGGTCTGGTCACCATCCTGCCTATCGTAGCTTTTCAGGAGCCAGCCGGTCACTCGCAGCCGTAGGCCCCCAGAAACAATACTAGGCCCGTTTCCCTGGCAAACAAAAGTAAGCTGCCCCGCTTCTGGATGGCAGATTGCAGGAGCCACTTTGCACCATCAAACTAGCCCGACTTGGCACTGGTGCCACCTCTGGTCTGGGAACCATCCTGCGTATCGTGGATTCTAAGGAGCCAGCCGGCCACTCCCACCCACAGGCCCCCAAACAAACACAACGGCGCTTTTCCCTGGAAAACAAAACTCGCCTGCCAATTTTTTGATGGCAGATTGCAGGAGCCACTTGGTACTATCAAACCAGCCCAACTTGGCACTGGTGCCACCATGGGTCTGGTCACCATCCTGCCTATCGTAGCTTTTCAGGAGCCAGCCGGTCACTCCCAGCCATAGGCCCCCAGACACAAACCTCGGCCCGTTTCCCTGGCAAACAAAAGTAAGCTACCCCGCTTCTGGATGGCAGATTGCAGGACGCACTTGATAGTATCAAACCAGCCCGACTTGGCACTGGTGCCACCTCAGGTCTGGGAACCATGCTGCCTATCGTGGATTCTAATTAGCCATCTGGCCACTCCCACCCACAGGCCCCCAAACAAAAACAACGGCGCTTTTCCCTGGAAAACAAACCTCGCCTGCCAAATTTTGATGGCAGATTGCCGGAGCCACTTGGTACTATCAAACCCGCCCAACTTGACACTGGTGCCACCATGGGTCTGGTCACCATCCTGCCTATCGTAGCTTTTCAGGAGCCAGCCGGTCACTCCCAGCCATAGGCCCCCAGACAAAAACCTTGGCCCGTTTCCCTGGCAAACAAAAGTAAGTTATCCCGCTTCTGGATGGCAGATTGCAGGAGCCACTTTTCACCATCAAACCAGCCCGACTTGGCACTGGTGCCACCTCTGGTCTGGGAACCATCCTGCGTATCGTGGATTCTAAGGAGCCAGCCGGCCACTCCCTGCCACAGGCCCCCAAACACAAACCACAGCGCTTTTCCCTGGAAAACAAAACTCGCCTGCCAACTTTTTGATGGCAGATTGCAGGAGCCACTTGGTACTATCAAACCAGCCCAACTTGGCACTGGTGCCACCATGGATCTGGTCACCATCCTGCCTATCGTAGCTTTTCAGGACCTAGCCGGTCACTCCAAGCCATAGGCCCCCAGAGAAAAACCTCGGCCCGTTTCCCTGGCAAACAAAAGTAAGCTGCCCCGCTTCTGGATGGCAGATTGCAGGAACCACTTGGTACTATCAAACCAGCCCAACTTGGCACTGGTGCCACCTTGGGTCTGGGAACCATCCTGCGTATCGTGGATTCTAAGGAGCCAGCCGGTCACTCCCAGCCACAGGCCACCAAACACAAACAACGGCGCTTTTCCCTGGAAAACAAAACTCGCCTGCCAACATTTTGATGGCAGATTGCAGGAGCCACTTGCTACTATCAAATCAGCCCAACTTGGCACTGGTGCCACCATGGGTCTGGTCACCATCCTGCCTATCGTAGCTTTTCAGGAGCCAGCCGGTCCCTCCCTGCCATAGGCCCCCAGACACAAACCTCGGCCCGTTTCCCTGGCAAACAAAAGTAAGCCACCCCGCTTCTGGATGGCAGATTGCAGGAGCCACTTTGCACCATCAAACTAGCCCGACTTGGCACTGGTGCCACCTCAGCTCTGGGAACCATCCTGCGTATCGTTCATTGTAAGGAGCCAGCCGGCCACTCCCAGCCACAGGCCCCCAGACACAAACAACGGCGCTTTTCCCTGGAAAACAAAACTCGCCTGCCAACTTTTTGATGGCAGATTGCAGGAGCCACTTGGTACTATCAAATCAGCCCAACTTGGCACTGGTGCCACCATGGGTCTGGTCACCATCCTGCCTATCGTAGCTTTTCAGGAGCCAGCCGGTCACTCGCAGCCATAGGCCCCCAGACACAAAACTCGGCCCGTTTCCCTGGCAAACAAAAGTAAGCTGCCCCGCTTCTGGATGGCAGATTGCAGGAGCCACTTTGCACCATCAAACTGGCCCGACTTGGCACTGGTGCGACCTCTGGTCTGGGAACCATCCTGCGTATCGTGGATTCTAAGAAGCCAGCCGGTCACTCCCACCCACAGGCCCCCAAACACAAACAACGGCACTTTTCCCTGGAAAACAAAACTCGCCTGCCAACATTTTGATGGCAGATTGCAGGAGCCACTTGGTACTATCAAACCAGCCCAACTTGGCACTGGTGCCACCATGGGTCTGGTCACCATCCTGCCTATCGTAGCTTTTCAGGAGCCAGGCGGTCACTCCCAGCCATAGGCCCCCAGACACAAACCTCGGCCCGTTTCCCTGGCAAACAAAAGTAAGCTGCCCCGCTTCTGGATGGCAGATTGCAGGAACCACTTGGTAGTATCAAACCAGCCCGACTTGGCACTGGTGCCACCTCTGGTCTGGGAACCATCCTGCGTATCGTGGTTCTAAGGAGCCAGCCGGCCACTCCCAGCCACAGGCCCCCAAACACAAACCACAGCGCTTTTCCCTGGAAAACAAAACTCGCCTGCCAACATTTTGATGGCAGATTGCAGGAGCCACTTGGTACTATCAAACCAGCCCAACTTGGCACTGGTGCCACCATGGGTCTGCTCACCATCCTGCCTATCGTAGCTTTTCAGGAGCCAGCCGGTCACTCCCAGCCATAGGCCCCCAGACACAAACCTCGGCCCGTTTCCCTGGCAAACAAAAGTAAGCTGCCCCGCTTCTGGATGGCAGATTGCAGGAACCACTTGGTAGTATCAAACCAGCCCGACTTGGCACTGGTGCCACCTCTGGTCTGGGAACCATCCTGCGTATCGTGGTTCTAAGGAGCCATCCGTCCACTCCCAGCCACAGGCCCCCAAACACAAACAACGGCGCTTTTCCCTGGAAAACAAAACTCGCCTGCCAACTTTTTGATGGCAGATTGCAGGAGCCACTTGGTACTATCAAATCAGCCCAACTTGGCACTGGTGCCACCATGGGTCTGGTCACCATCCTGCCTATCGTAGCTTTTCAGGAGCCAGCCGGTCCCTCCCTGCCATAGGCCCCCAGAGAAAAACCTCGGCCCGTTTCCCTGGCAAACAAAAGTAAGCTACCCCGCTTCTGGATGGCAGATTGCAGGAGCCACTTTTCACCATCAAACCAGCCCGACTTGGCACTGGTGCCACCTCTGGTCTGGGAACCATCCTGCGTATCGTGGATTCTAAGGAGCCAGCCGGCCACTCCCTGCCACAGGCCCCCAAACACAAACCACAGCGCTTTTCCCTGGAAAACAAAACTCGCCTGCCAACTTTTTGATGGCAGATTGCAGGAGCCACTTGGTACTATCAAACCAGCCCAACTTGGCACTGGTGCCACCATGGATCTGGTCACCATCCTGCCTATCGTAGCTTTTCAGGACCTAGCCGGTCACTCCAAGCCATAGGCCCCCAGAGAAAAACCTCGGCCCGTTTCCCTGGCAAACAAAAGTAAGCTGCCCCGCTTCTGCATGGCAGATTGCAGGAACCACTTGGTACTATCAAACCAGCCCAACTTGGCACTGGTGCCACCTTGGGTCTGGGAACCATCCTGCGTATCGTGGATTCTAAGGAGCCAGCCGGTCACTCCCAGCCACAGGCCACCAAACACAAACAACGGCGCTTTTCCCTGGAAAACAAAACTCGCCTGCCAACATTTTGATGGCAGATTGCAGGAGCCACTTGCTACTATCAAATCAGCCCAACTTGGCACTGGTGCCACCATGGGTCTGGTCACCATCCTGCCTATCGTAGCTTTTCAGGAGCCAGCCGGTCCCTCCCTGCCATAGGCCCCCAGACACAAACCTCGGCCCGTTTCCCTGGCAAACAAAAGTAAGCCACCCCGCTTCTGGATGGCAGATTGCAGGAGCCACTTTGCACCATCAAACTAGCCCGACTTGGCACTGGTGCCACCTCAGGTCTGGGAACCATCCTGCGTATCGTTCATTGTAAGGAGCCAGCCGGCCACTCCCAGCCACAGGCCCCCAGACACAAACAACGGCGCTTTTCCCTGGAAAACAAAACTCGCCTGCCAACTTTTTGATGGCAGATTGCAGGAGCCACTTGGTACTATCAAATCAGCCCAACTTGGCACTGGTGCCACCATGGGTCTGGTCACCATCCTGCCTATCGTAGCTTTTCAGGAGCCAGCCGGTCACTCGCAGCCATAGGCCCCCAGACACAAAACTCGGCCCGTTTCCCTGGCAAACAAAAGTAAGCTGCCCCGCTTCTGGATGGCAGATTGCAGGAGCCACTTTGCACCATCAAACTGGCCCGACTTGGCACTGGTGCGACCTCTGGTCTGGGAACCATCCTGCGTATCGTGGATTCTAAGAAGCCAGCCGGTCACTCCCACCCACAGGCCCCCAAACACAAACAACGGTACTTTTCCCTGGAAAACAAAACTCGCCTGCCAACATTTTGATGGCAGATTGCAGGAGCCACTTGGTACTATCAAACCAGCCCAACTTGGCACTGGTGCCACCATGGGTCTGGTCACCATCCTGCCTATCGTAGCTTTTCAGGAGCCAGGCGGTCACTCCCAGCCATAGGCCCCCAGACACAAACCTCGGCCCGTTTCCCTGGCAAACAAAAGTAAGCTGCCCCGCTTCTGGATGGCAGATTGCAGGAACCACTTGGTAGTATCAAACCAGCCCGACTTGGCACTGGTGCCACCTCTGGTCTGGGAACCATCCTGCGTATCGTGGTTCTAAGGAGCCAGCCGGCCACTCCCAGCCACAGGCCCCCAAACACAAACCACAGCGCTTTTCCCTGGAAAACAAAACTCGCCTGCCAACTTTTTGATGGCAGATTGCAGGAGCCACTTGGTACTATCAAACCAGCCCAACTTGGCACTGGTGCCACCATGGGTCTGGTCACCATCCTGCCTATCGTAGCTTTTCAGGAGCCAGCCGGTCACTCCCAGCTATAGGCCCCCAGAAAAAAACCTCGGCCCGTTTCCCTGGCATACAAAAGTAAGCTGCCCCGCTTCTGGATGGCAGATTGCAGGAACCACTTGGTACTATCAAACCAGCCCGACTTGGCACTGGTGCCACCTCTGGTCTGGGAACCATCCTGCGTATCGTGGTTCTAAGGAGCCATCCGTCCACTCCCAGCCACAGGCCCCCAAACACAAACAACGGCGCTTTTCCCTGGAAAACAAAACTCGCCTGCCAACTTTTTGATGGCAGATTGCAGGAGCCACTTGGTACTATCAAATCAGCCCAACTTGGCACTGGTGCCACCATGGGTCTGGTCACCATCCTGCCTATCGTAGCTTTTCAGGAGCCAGCCGGTCACTCGCAGCCGTAGGCCCCCAGAAACAATACTAGGCCCGTTTCCCTGGCAAACAAAAGTAAGCTGCCCCGCTTCTGGATGGCAGATTGCAGGAGCCACTTTGCACCATCAAACTAGCCCGACTTGGCACTGGTGCCACCTCAGGTCTGGGAACCATCCTGCGTATCGTGGATTCTAAGGAGCCAGCCGGTCACTCCCACCCACAGGCCCCCAAACAAAAACAACGGCGCTTTTCCCTGGAAAACAAAACTCGCCTGCCAATTTTTTGATGGCAGATTGCAGGAGCCACTTGGTACTATCAAACCAGCCCAACTTGGCACTGGTGCCACCATGGGTCTGGTCACCATCCTGCCTATCGTAGCTTTTCAGGAGCCAGCCGGTCACTCCCAGCCATAGGCCCCCAGACACAAACCTCGGCCCGTTTCCCTGGCAAACAAAAGTAAGCTACCCCGCTTCTGGATGGCAGATTGCAGGACGCACTTGATAGTATCAAACCAGCCCGACTTGGCACTGGTGCCACCTCAGGTCTGGGAACCATGCTGCCTATCGTGGATTCTAATTAGCCATCTGGCCACTCCCACCCACAGGCCCCCAAACAAAAACAACGGCGCTTTTCCCTGGAAAACAAACCTCGCCTGCCAAATTTTGATGGCAGATTGCCGGAGCCACTTGGTACTATCAAACCCGCCCAACTTGACACTGGTGCCACCATGGGTCTGGTCACCATCCTGCCTATCGTAGCTTTTCAGGAGCCAGCCGGTCACTCCCAGCCATAGGCCCCCAGACAAAAACCTTGGCCCGTTTCCCTGGCAAACAAAAGTAAGTTATCCCGCTTCTGGATGGCAGATTGCAGGAGCCACTTTTCACCATCAAACCAGCCCGACTTGGCACTGGTGCCACCTCTGGTCTGGGAACCATCCTGCGTATCGTGGATTCTAAGGAGCCAGCCGGCCACTCCCTGCCACAGGCCCCCAAACACAAACCACAGCGCTTTTCCCTGGAAAACAAAACTCGCCTGCCAACTTTTTGATGGCAGATTGCAGGAGCCACTTGGTACTATCAAACCAGCCCAACTTGGCACTGGTGCCACCATGGATCTGGTCACCATCCTGCCTATCGTAGCTTTTCAGGACCTAGCCGGTCACTCCAAGCCATAGGCCCCCAGAGAAAAACCTCGGCCCGTTTCCCTGGCAAACAAAAGTAAGCTGCCCCGCTTCTGGATGGCAGATTGCAGGAACCACTTGGTACTATCAAACCAGCCCAACTTGGCACTGGTGCCACCTTGGGTCTGGGAACCATCCTGCGTATCGTGGATTCTAAGGAGCCAGCCGGTCACTCCCAGCCACAGGCCACCAAACACAAACAACGGCGCTTTTCCCTGGAAAACAAAACTCGCCTGCCAACATTTTGATGGCAGATTGCAGGAGCCACTTGCTACTATCAAATCAGCCCAACTTGGCACTGGTGCCACCATGGGTCTGGTCACCATCCTGCCTATCGTAGCTTTTCAGGAGCCAGCCGGTCCCTCCCTGCCATAGGCCCCGAGACACAAACCTCGGCCCGTTTCCCTGGCAAACAAAAGTAAGCCACCCCGCTTCTGGATGGCAGATTGCAGGAGCCACTTTGCACCATCAAACTAGCCCGACTTGGCACTGGTGCCACCTCAGCTCTGGGAACCATCCTGCGTATCGTTCATTGTAAGGAGCCAGCCGGCCACTCCCAGCCACAGGCCCCCAGACACAAACAACGGCGCTTTTCCCTGGAAAACAAAACTCGCCTGCCAACTTTTTGATGGCAGATTGCAGGAGCCACTTGGTACTATCAAATCAGCCCAACTTGGCACTGGTGCCACCATGGGTCTGGTCACCATCCTGCCTATCGTAGCTTTTCAGGAGCCAGCCGGTCACTCGCAGCCATAGGCCCCCAGACACAAAACTCGGCCCGTTTCCCTGGCAAACAAAAGTAAGCTGCCCCGCTTCTGGATGGCAGATTGCAGGAGCCACTTTGCACCATCAAACTGGCCCGACTTGGCACTGGTGCGACCTCTGGTCTGGGAACCATCCTGCGTATCGTGGATTCTAAGAAGCCAGCCGGTCACTCCCACCCACAGGCCCCCAAACACAAACAACGGCACTTTTCCCTGGAAAACAAAACTCGCCTGCCAACATTTTGATGGCAGATTGCAGGAGCCACTTGGTACTATCAAACCAGCCCAACTTGGCACTGGTGCCACCATGGGTCTGGTCACCATCCTGCCTATCGTAGCTTTTCAGGAGCCAGGCGGTCACTCCCAGCCATAGGCCCCCAGACACAAACCTCGGCCCGTTTCCCTGGCAAACAAAAGTAAGCTGCCCCGCTTCTGGATGGCAGATTGCAGGAACCACTTGGTAGTATCAAACCAGCCCGACTTGGCACTGGTGCCACCTCTGGTCTGGGAACCATCCTGCGTATCGTGGTTCTAAGGAGCCAGCCGGCCACTCCCAGCCACAGGCCCCCAAACACAAACCACAGCGCTTTTCCCTGGAAAACAAAACTCGCCTGCCAACTTTTTGATGGCAGATTGCAGGAGCCACTTGGTACTATCAAACCAGCCCAACTTGGCACTGGTGCCACCATGGGTCTGGTCACCATCCTGCCTATCGTAGCTTTTCAGGAGCCAGGCGGTCACTCCCAGCCATAGGCCCCCAGACACAAACCTCGGCCCGTTTCCCTGGCAAACAAAAGTAAGCTGCCCCGCTTCTGGATGGCAGATTGCAGGAACCACTTGGTAGTATCAAACCAGCCCGACTTGGCACTGGTGCCACCTCTGGTCTGGGAACCATCCTGCGTATCGTGGTTCTAAGGAGCCATCCGTCCACTCCCAGCCACAGGCCCCCAAACACAAACAACGGCGCTTTTCCCTGGAAAACAAAACTCGCCTGCCAACTTTTTGATGGCAGATTGCAGGAGCCACTTGGTACTATCAAATCAGCCCAACTTGGCACTGGTGCCACCATGGGTCTGGTCACCATCCTGCCTATCGTAGCTTTTCAGGAGCCAGCCGGTCCCTCCCTGCCATAGGCCCCCAGAGAAAAACCTCGGCCCGTTTCCCTGGCAAACAAAAGTAAGCTACCCCGCTTCTGGATGGCAGATTGCAGGAGCCACTTTGCACCATCAAACTAGCCCGACTTGGCACTGGTGCCACCTCAGGTCTGGGAACCATCCTGCGTATCGTTCATTGTAAGGAGCCAGCCGGCCACTCCCAGCCACAGGCCCCCAGACACAAACAACGGCGCTTTTCCCTGGAAAACAAAACTCGCCTGCCAACTTTTTGATGGCAGATTGCAGGAGCCACTTGGTACTATCAAATCAGCCCAACTTGGCACTGGTGCCACCATGGGTCTGGTCACCATCCTGCCTATCGTAGCTTTTCAGGAGCCAGCCGGTCACTCCCAGCCATAGGCCCCCAGACACAAAACTCGGCCCGTTTCCCTGGCAAACAAAAGTAAGCTACCCCGCTTCTGGATGGCAGATTGCAGGAGCCACTTTGCACCATCAAACTGGCCCGACTTGGCACTGGTGCGACCTCTGGTCTGGGAACCATCCCGCGTATCGTGGATTCTAAGGAGCCAGCCGGTCACTCCCACCCACAGGCCCCCAAACACAAACAACGGCACTTTTCCCTGGAAAACAAAACTCGCCTGCCAACATTTTGATGGCAGATTGCAGGAGCCACTTGGTAGTATCAAACCAGCCCAACTTGGCACTGGTGCCACCATGGGTCTGGTCACCATCCTGCCTATCGTAGCTTTTCAGGAGCCAGCCGGTCACTCGCAGCCGTAGGCCCCCAGAAACAATACTAGGCCCGTTTCCCTGGCAAACAAAAGTAAGCTGCCCCGCTTCTGGATGGCAGATTGCAGGAGCCACTTTGCACCATCAAACTAGCCCGACTTGGCACTGGTGCCACCTCTGGTCTGGGAACCATCCTGCGTATCGTGGATTCTAAGGAGCCAGCCGGTCACTCCCACCCACAGGCCCCCAAACAAAAACAACGGCGCTTTTCCCTGGAAAACAAAACTCGCCTGCCAATTTTTTGATGGCAGATTGCAGGAGCCACTTGGTACTATCAAACCAGCCCAACTTGGCACTGGTGCCACCATGGGTCTGGTCACCATCCTGCCTATCGTAGCTTTTCAGGAGCCAGCCGGTCACTCCCAGCCATAGGCCCCCAGACACAAACCTCGGCCCGTTTCCCTGGCAAACAAAAGTAAGCTACCCCGCTTCTGGATGGCAGATTGCAGGACGCACTTGATAGTATCAAACCAGCCCGACTTGGCACTGGTGCCACCTCAGGTCTGGGAACCATGCTGCCTATCGTGGATTCTAATTAGCCATCTGGCCACTCCCACCCACAGGCCCCCAAACAAAAACAACGGCGCTTTTCCCTGGAAAACAAACCTCGCCTGCCAAATTTTGATGGCAGATTGCCGGAGCCACTTGGTACTATCAAACCCGCCCAACTTGACACTGGTGCCACCATGGGTCTGGTCACCATCCTGCCTATCGTAGCTTTTCAGGAGCCAGCCGGTCACTCCCAGCCATAGGCCCCCAGACAAAAACCTTGGCCCGTTTCCCTGGCAAACAAAAGTAAGTTATCCCGCTTCTGGATGGCAGATTGCAGGAGCCACTTTTCACCATCAAACCAGCCCGACTTGGCACTGGTGCCACCTCTGGTCTGGGAACCATCCTGCGTATCGTGGATTCTAAGGAGCCAGCCGGCCACTCCCTGCCACAGGCCCCCAAACACAAACCACAGCGCTTTTCCCTGGAAAACAAAACTCGCCTGCCAACTTTTTGATGGCAGATTGCAGGAGCCACTTGGTACTATCAAACCAGCCCAACTTGGCACTGGTGCCACCATGGATCTGGTCACCATCCTGCCTATCGTAGCTTTTCAGGACCTAGCCGGTCACTCCAAGCCATAGGCCCCCAGAGAAAAACCTCGGCCCGTTTCCCTGGCAAACAAAAGTAAGCTGCCCTGCTTCTGGATGGCAGATTGCAGGAACCACTTGGTACTATCAAACCAGCCCAACTTGGCACTGGTGCCACCTTGGGTCTGGGAACCATCCTGCGTATCGTGGATTCTAAGGAGCCAGCCGGTCACTCCCAGCCACAGGCCACCAAACACAAACAACGGCGCTTTTCCCTGGAAAACAAAACTCGCCTGCCAACATTTTGATGGCAGATTGCAGGAGCCACTTGCTACTATCAAATCAGCCCAACTTGGCACTGGTGCCACCATGGGTCTGGTCACCATCCTGCCTATCGTAGCTTTTCAGGAGCCAGCCGGTCCCTCCCTGCCATAGGCCCCCAGACACAAACCTCGGCCCGTTTCCCTGGCAAACAAAAGTAAGCCACCCCGCTTCTGGATGGCAGATTGCAGGAGCCACTTTGCACCATCAAACTAGCCCGACTTGGCACTGGTGCCACCTCAGCTCTGGGAACCATCCTGCGTATCGTTCATTGTAAGGAGCCAGCCGGCCACTCCCAGCCACAGGCCCCCAGACACAAACAACGGCGCTTTTCCCTGGAAAACAAAACTCGCCTGCCAACTTTTTGATGGCAGATTGCAGGAGCCACTTGGTACTATCAAATCAGCCCAACTTGGCACTGGTGCCACCATGGGTCTGGTCACCATCCTGCCTATCGTAGCTTTTCAGGAGCCAGCCGGTCACTCGCAGCCATAGGCCCCCAGACACAAAACTCGGCCCGTTTCCCTGGCAAACAAAAGTAAGCTGCCCCGCTTCTGGATGGCAGATTGCAGGAGCCACTTTGCACCATCAAACTGGCCCGACTTGGCACTGGTGCGACCTCTGGTCTGGGAACCATCCTGCGTATCGTGGATTCTAAGAAGCCAGCCGGTCACTCCCACCCACAGGCCCCCAAACACAAACAACGGCACTTTTCCCTGGAAAACAAAACTCGCCTGCCAACATTTTGATGGCAGATTGCAGGAGCCACTTGGTACTATCAAACCAGCCCAACTTGGCACTGGTGCCACCATGGGTCTGGTCACCATCCTGCCTATCGTAGCTTTTCAGGAGCCAGGCGGTCACTCCCAGCCATAGGCCCCCAGACACAAACCTCGGCCCGTTTCCCTGGCAAACAAAAGTAAGCTGCCCCGCTTCTGGATGGCAGATTGCAGGAACCACTTGGTAGTATCAAACCAGCCCGACTTGGCACTGGTGCCACCTCTGGTCTGGGAACCATCCTGCGTATCGTGGTTCTAAGGAGCCAGCCGGCCACTCCCAGCCACAGGCCCCCAAACACAAACCACAGCGCTTTTCCCTGGAAAACAAAACTCGCCTGCCAACTTTTTGATGGCAGATTGCAGGAGCCACTTGGTACTATCAAACCAGCCCAACTTGGCACTGGTGCCACCATGGGTCTGGTCACCATCCTGCCTATCGTAGCTTTTCAGGAGCCAGGCGGTCACTCCCAGCCATAGGCCCCCAGACACAAACCTCGGCCCGTTTCCCTGGCAAACAAAAGTAAGCTGCCCCGCTTCTGGATGGCAGATTGCAGGAACCACTTGGTAGTATCAAACCAGCCCGACTTGGCACTGGTGCCACCTCTGGTCTGGGAACCATCCTGCGTATCGTGGTTCTAAGGAGCCATCCGTCCACTCCCAGCCACAGGCCCCCAAACACAAACAACGGCGCTTTTCCCTGGAAAACAAAACTCGCCTGCCAACTTTTTGATGGCAGATTGCAGGAGCCACTTGGTACTATCAAATCAGCCCAACTTGGCACTGGTGCCACCATGGGTCTGGTCACCATCCTGCCTATCGTAGCTTTTCAGGAGCCAGCCGGTCCCTCCCTGCCATAGGCCCCCAGAGAAAAACCTCGGCCCGTTTCCCTGGCAAACAAAAGTAAGCTACCCCGCTTCTGGATGGCAGATTGCAGGAGCCACTTTGCACCATCAAACTAGCCCGACTTGGCACTGGTGCCACCTCAGGTCTGGGAACCATCCTGCGTATCGTTCATTGTAAGGAGCCAGCCGGCCACTCCCAGCCACAGGCCCCCAGACACAAACAACGGCGCTTTTCCCTGGAAAACAAAACTCGCCTGCCAACTTTTTGATGGCAGATTGCAGGAGCCACTTGGTACTATCAAATCAGCCCAACTTGGCACTGGTGCCACCATGGGTCTGGTCACCATCCTGCCTATCGTAGCTTTTCAGGAGCCAGCCGGTCACTCCCAGCCATAGGCCCCCAGACACAAAACTCGGCCCGTTTCCCTGGCAAACAAAAGTAAGCTACCCCGCTTCTGGATGGCAGATTGCAGGAGCCACTTTGCACCATCAAACTGGCCCGACTTGGCACTGGTGCGACCTCTGGTCTGGGAACCATCCCGCGTATCGTGGATTCTAAGGAGCCAGCCGGTCACTCCCACCCACAGGCCCCCAAACACAAACAACGGCACTTTTCCCTGGAAAACAAAACTCGCCTGCCAACATTTTGATGGCAGATTGCAGGAGCCACTTGGTAGTATCAAACCAGCCCAACTTGGCACTGGTGCCACCATGGGTCTGGTCACCATCCTGCCTATCGTAGCTTTTCAGGAGCCAGCCGGTCACTCCCAGCCATAGGCCCCCAGACAAAAACCTCGGCCCGTTTCCCTGGCAAACAAAAGTAAGTTATCCCGCTTCTGGATGGCAGATTGCAGGAGCCACTTTTCACCATCAAACCAGCCCAACTTGGCACTGGTGCCACCTCTGGTCTGGGAACCATCCTGCGTATCGTGGATTCTAAGGAGCCAGCCGGCCACTCCCTGCCACAGGCCCCCAAACACAAAAAACGGCGCTTTTCCCTGGAAAACACACTCGCCTGCCAACTTTTTGATGGCAGATTGCAGGAGCCACTTGGTACTATCAAACCAGCCCAACTTGGCACTGGTGCCACCATGGGTCTGGTCACCATCCTGCCTATCGTAGCTTTTCAGGTGCCAGGCGGTCACTCCCAGCCATAGGCCCTGAGACACAAACCTCGGCCCGTATCCCTGGCATACAAAAGTAAGCTGCCCCGCTTCTGGATGGCAGATTGCAGGACGCACTTGGTACTATCAAACCAGCCCAACTTGGCACTGGTGCCACCTCTGGTCTGGGAACCATGCCGCGTATCGTGGATTCTAAGGAGCCAGCCGGCCACTCCCACCCACAGGCCCCCAAACAGAAACAACGGCGCTTTTCCCTGGAAAACAAAACTCGCCTGCCAACATTTTCATGGCAGATTGCAGGAGCCACTTGGTACTATCAAATCAGCCCAACTTGGCACTGGTGCCACCATGGGTCTGGTCACCATCCTGCCTATCGTAGCTTTTCAGGAGCCAGCCGGTCACTCCCAGCCATAGGCCCCCAGACACAAACCTCGGCCCGTTTCCCTGGCAAACAAAAGTAAGCTACCCCGCTTCTGGATGGCAGATTGCAGGAACCACTTTGCACCATCAAACTAGCCCGACTTGGTACTGGTGCCACCTCTGGTCTGGGAACCATGCTGCGTATCGTGGATTCTAAGGAGCTATCCGTCCACTCCCAGACACAGGCCCCCAAACACAAACAACGGCGCTTTTCCCTGGAAAACAAAACTCGCCTGCCAACTTTTTGATGGCAGATTGCAGGAGCCACTTGGTACTATCAAACCAGCCCAACTTGGCACTGGTGCCACCATGGGTCTGGTCACCATCCTGCCTATCGTAGCTTTTCAGGAGCCAGCCGGTCACTCCCAGCCATAGGCCCCCAGACACAAACCTCGGCCCGTTTCCCTGGCAAACAAAAGTAAGCTGCCCCGCTTCTGGATGGCAGATTGCAGGACGCACTTGGTAGTATCAAACCAGCCCGACTTGGCACTGGTGCCACCTCTGGTCTGGGAACCATCCTGCGTATCGTGGATTCTAAGCAGCCAGCCGGCCACTCCCAGCCACAGGCCCCCAAATACAAACAACGGCGCTTTTCCCTGGAAAACAAAACTCGCCTGCCAACATTTTGATGGCAGATTGCAGGAGCCACTTGGTACTATCAAATCAGCCCAACTTGGCACTGGTGCCACCATGCGTTTGGTCACCATCCTGCCTATCGTAGCTTTTCAGGAGCCAGACGGTCACTCCCAGCTATAGGCCCCCAGACAAAAACCTCGGCCCGTTTCCCTGGCATACAAAAGTAAGCTGCCCCGCTTCTGGATGGCAGATTGCAGGAACAACTTGGTACTATCAAACCAGCCCGACTTGGCACTGGTGCCACCTCTGGTCTGGGAACCATCCTGCGTATCGTGGATTCTAAGGAGCCATCCGTCCACTCCCAGCCACAGGCCCCCAAACACAAACAACGGCGCTTTTCCCTGGAAAACAAAACTCGCCTGCCAACATTTTGATGGCAGATTGCAGGAGCCACTTGGTACTATCAAACCAGCCCAACTTGGCACTGGTGCCACCATGGATCTGGTCACCATCCTGCCTATCGTAGCTTTTCAGGACCTAGCCGGTCACTCCAAGCCATAGGCGCCCAGACAAAAAGCTCGGCCCGTTTCCCTGGCAAACAAAGTAAGCTGCCCCGCTTCTGGATGGCAGATTGCAGGAACCACTTGGTACTGTCAAACCAGCCCGACTTGGCACTGGTGCCACCTTGGGTCTGGGAACCATCCTGCGTATCGTGGATTCTAAGGAGCCAGCCGGTCACTCCCAGCCACAGGCCCCCAAACACAAACAACGGCGCTTTTCCCTGGAAAACAAAACTCGCCTCCCAAAATTTTGATGGCAGATTGCAGGAGCCACTTGGTACTATCAAATCAGCCCAACTTGGCACTGGTGCCACCATGGGTCTGGTCACCATCCTGCCTATCGTAGCTTTTCAGGAGCCAGCCGGTCCCTCCCTGCCATAGGCCCCCAGAGAAAAACCTCGGCCCGTTTCCCTGGCAAACAAAAGTAAGCTACCCCGCTTCTGGATGGCAGATTGCAGGAGCCACTTTGCACCATCAAACTAGCCCGACTTGGCACTGGTGCCACCTCAGGTCTGGGAACCATCCTGCGTATCGTTCATTCTAAGGAGCCAGCCGGCCACTCCAGCCACAGGCCCCCAGACACAAACAACGGCGCTTTTCCCTGGAAAACAAAACTCGCCTGCCAACATTTAGATGGCAGATTGCAGGAGCCACTTGGTACTGTCAAATCAGCCCAACTTGGCACTGGTGCCACCATGGGTCTGGTCACCATCCTGCCTATCGTAGCTTTTCAGGACCTAGCAGGTCACTCCCAGCCATAGGCCCCCAGAGAAAAACCTCGGCCCGTTTCCCTGGCAAACAAAAGTAAGCTGCCCCCCTTCTGGATGGCAGATTGCAGGAGCCACTTTGCACCATCAAACCAGCCCAACTTGGCACTGGTGCCACCTCTGGTCTGGGAACCATGCTGTGTATCGTGGATTCCAATTAGCAAGCCGGCCACTCCCAGCCACAGGCCTCCAAACACAAACAACGGCGCTTTTCCCTGGAAAACAAAACTCGCCTGACAACTTTTTGATGGCAGATTGCAGGAGCCACTTGGTACTATCAAACCAGCCCAACTTGGCACTGGTGCCACCATGGGTCTGGTCACCATCCTGCCTATCGTAGCTTTTCAGGACCTAGACGGTCACTCCCAGCCATAGGCCCCGTGACACAAAGCTCGGCCCGTTTCCCTGGCAAACAAAAGTAAGCTGTCCCGCTTCTGGATGGCAGATTGCAGGAGCCACTTTGCACCATCAAACCAGCCCGACTTGGCACTGGTGCCACCTCTGGTCTGGGAACCATCCTGCGTATCGTGGATTCTAATTAGCCATCCGTCCACTCCCAGCCACAGGCCCCCAAACAAAAACAACGGCGCTTTTCCCTGGAAAACAAAACTCGCCTGCCAAATTTTGATGGCAGATTGCCGGAGCCACTGGGTACTATCAAACCAGCCCAACTTGACACTGGTGCCACCATGGGTCTGGTCACCATCCTGCCTATCGTAGCTTTTCAGGAGCCAGCCGGTCACTCCCAGCCATAGGCCCCCAGACAAAAAGCTCGGACCGTTTCCCTGGCAAACAAAAGTAAGTTATTCCGCTACTGGATGGCAGATTGCAGGAGCCACTTTTCACCATCAAACCAGCCCGACTTGGCACTGGTGCCACCTCTGGTCTGGGAACCATGCTGCGTATCGTGGATTCTAAGGAGCCAGCCGGCCACTCCCAGCCACAGGCCCCCAAACACAAACAACGGTGCATTTCCCTGGATAACAAACTCGCCTGCCAACTTTTTGATGGCAGATTGCAGGAGCCACTTGGTACTATCAAACCAGCCCAACTTGGCACTGGTGCCACCATGGGTCTGGTCACCATCCTGCCTATCGTAGCTTTTCAGGAGCCAGCCGGTCACTCCCAGCCATAGGCCCCGAGACACAAACCTCGGCCCGTTTCCCTGGCAAACAAAAGTAAGCTACCCCGCTTCTGGATGGCAGATTGCAGGACGCACTTGGTACTATCAAACCAGCCCAACTTGGCACTGGTGCCACCTCTGGTCTGGGAACCATGCTGCGTATCGTGGATTCTAAGGAGCCAGCCGGCCACTCCCAGCCACAGGCCCCCAAACAAAAACAACGGCGCTTTTCCCTGGAAAACAAAACTCGCCTGCCAACATTTTGATGGCAGATTGCAGGAGCCACTTGGTACTATCAAACCAGCCCAACTTGGCACTGGTGCCACCATGGGTCTGGTCACCATCCTGCCTATCTTAGCTTTTCAGGAGCCAGCCGGTCACTCCCAGCCATAGGCCCCCAGACACAAACCTCGGCCCGTTTCCCTGGCAAACAAAAGTAAGCTGCCCCGCTTCTGGATGGCAGATTGCAGGAGCCACTTGGTACTATCAAACCAGCCCGACTTGGCACTGGTGCCACCTTGGGTCTGGGAACCATCCTGCGTATCGTGGATTCTAAGGAGCCAGCCGGTCACTCCCAGCCACAGGCCCCCAAACACAAACCACAGCGCTTTTCCCTGGAAAACAAAACCCGCCTGCCGACATTTTGATGGCAGATTGCAGGAGCCACTTGGTACTATCAAATCAGCCCAACTTGGCACTGGTGCCACCATGGGTCTGGTCACCATCCTGCCTATCGTAGCTTTTCAGGAGCCAGCCGGTCACTCCCAGCCATAGGCCCCCAGACACAAAGCTCGGCCCGTTTCCCTGGCAAACAAAAGTAAGCTGCCCCGCTTCTGGATGGCAGATTGTAGGACGCACTTGGTACTATCAAACCAGCCCGACTTGGCACTGGTGCCACCTCTGGTCTGGGAACCATGGTGCGTATCGTGAATTCTAAGGAGCCAGCCGGCCACTCCCAGCCATAGGCACCCAAACACAAACAACGGCGCTTTTCCCTGGAAAACAAAACTCGCCTGCCAACTTTTTGATGGCAGATTGCAGGAGCCACTTGGTACTATCAAACCAGCCCAACTTGGCACTGGTGCCACCATGGGTCTGGTCACCATCCTGCCTATCGTAGCTTTTCAGGAGCCAGACGGTCACTCGCAGCCATAGGCCCCCAGACACAAACCTCGGCCCGTTTCCCTGGCAAACAAAAGTAAGCTGCCCCGCTTCTGCATGGCAGATTGCAGGAGCTATTTAGTACTATCAAACCAGCCCGACTTGGCACTGGTGCCACCTCAGGTCTGGGAACCATCCTGCGTAACGTGGATTCTAAGGAGCCAGCCGGCCACTCCCAGCCACAGGCGCCCAAACACAAACAACGGCGCTTTTCCCTGGAAAACAAAACTCGCCTGCCAAATTTTGACGGCAGATTGCAGGAGCCACTTGGTACTATCAAATCAGCCCAACTTGGGACTGGTGCCACCATGGGTCTGGTCACCATCCTGCCTATCGTAGCGTTTCAGGAGCCAGCCGGTCACTCCCAGCCATAGGCCCCCAGACAAAAACCTCGGCCCGTTTCCCTGGCATACAAAAGTAAGCTGCCCTGCTTCTGGATGGCAGATTGCAGGAACCACTTGGTACTATCAAACCAGCAAAACTTGGCACTGGTGCCACCTTGGGTCTGGATACCATGCTGCGTATCGTGGATTCTAAGGAGCCAGCCGGCCACTCCCAGCCACAGGCCCCCAAACACAAACAACGGCGCTTTTCCCTGGAAAACAAAACTCTCCTGCCAACTTTTTGATGGGAGATTGCAGGAGCCAGTTGGTTTTATCAAATCAGACCAACTTGGCACTGGTGCCACCATGGGTCTGGTCACCATCCTGCCTATCGTAGCTTTTCAGGAGCCAGCCGGTCACTCCTAGCCATAGGCCCCCAGACACAAACCTCGGCCCGTTTCCCTGACAAACAAAAGTAAGTTATCCCGCTTCTGGATGGCAGATTGCCGGAGCCACTTGGTACTATCAAACCAGCCCGACTTGGCACTGGTGCCACCATGGGTCTGGTCACCATCCTGCCTATCGTGGATTCTAATTAGCCATCTGTCCACTCCCAGCCACAGGCCCCCAAACAAAAACAACGGCGCTTTTCCCTGGAAAACAAAACTCGTCTGCCAACTTTTTGATGGCAGATTGCCAGAGCCACTTGGTACTATCAAACCAGCCCAACTTGGCACTGGTGCCACCTTGGGTCTGGGAACCATGCTGCGTATCGTGGATTCTAAGGAGCCAGCCGGCCACTCCCAGCCACAGGCCCCCAAACACAAACCATAGCGCTTTTCCCTGGAAAACAAAATTCGCCGGCCAAATTATTGATGGCAGATTGCAGGAGCCACTTGGTACTATCAAATCAGCCCAACTTGGAACTGGTGCCACCATGGGTCTGGTCACCATCCTGCTTATCGTAGCTTTTCAGGAGCCAGCCGGTCACTCCCAGCCATAGGCGCCCAGACACAATGCTCTGCCCTTTTCCCTGGCAAACCAAAGTAAGCTGCCCCGCTTCTGGATGGCAGATTTCAGGAACCACTTGGTACTATAAAACCAGCCCGACTTGGCACTGGTGCCACCTCTGGTCTGGGAACCATGCTGCGTATCGTGGATTCTAAGCAGCCAGCCGGCCACTCCCAGCCACAGGCCCCCAAACAAAAACAACGGCGCTTTTCCCTGGAAAACAAAACTCGTCTGCCAACTTTTTGATGGCAGATTGCCAGAGCCACTTGGTACTATCAAACCAGCCCAACTTGGCACTGGTGCCACCATGGGTCTGGTCACCATCCTGCCTATCGTAGCTTTTCAGGACCTAGACGGTCACTCCCAGCCATAGGCCCCGTGACACAAAGCTCGGCCCGTTTCCCTGGCAAACAAAAGTAAGCTGTCCCGCTTCTGGATGGCAGATTGCAGGATCCACTAGGTATTATCAAACCAGCCCGACTTGGCACTGGTGCCACCTCTGGTCTGGGAACCATCCTGCGTATCGTGGATTCTAAGCAGCCAGCCGGCCACTCCCAGCCACAGGCCCCCAAACACAAACAACGGCGCTTTTCCCTGGAAAACAAAACTCTCCTGCCAACTTTTTGATGGGAGATTGCAGGAGCCACTTGGTTTTATCAAATCAGACCAACTTGGCACTGGTGCCACCATGGGTCTGGTCACCATCCTGCCTATCGTAGCTTTTCAGGAGCCAGCCGGTCACTCCTAGCCATAGGCCCCCAGACACAAACCTCGGCCCGTTTCCCCGACAAACAAAAGTAAGTTATCCCGCTTCTGGATGGCAGATTGCCGGAGCCACTTGGTACTATCAAACCAGCCCGACTTGGCACTGGTGCCACCATGGGTCTGGTCACCATCCTGCCTATCGTGGATTCTAATTAGCCATCTGTCCACTCCCAGCCACAGGCCCCCAAACAAAAACAACGGCGCTTTTCCCTGGAAAACAAAACTCGTCTGCCAACTTTTTGATGGCAGATTGCCAGAGCCACTTGGTACTATCAAACCAGCCCAACTTGGCACTGGTGCCACCTTGGGTCTGGGAACCATGCTGCGTATCGTGGATTCTAAGGAGCCAGCCGGCCACTCCCAGCCACAGGCCCCCAAACACAAACCATAGCGCTTTTCCCTGGAAAACAAAATTCGCCGGCCAAATTATTGATGGCAGATTGCAGGAGCCACTTGGTACTATCAAATCAGCCCAACTTGGAACTGGTGCCACCATGGGTCTGGTCACCATCCTGCTTATCGTAGCTTTTCAGGAGCCAGCCGGTCACTCCCAGCCATAGGCGCCCAGACACAATGCTCTGCCCTTTTCCCTGGCAAACCAAAGTAAGCTGCCCCGCTTCTGGATGGCAGATTGCAGGAACCACTTGGTACTATAAAACCAGCCCGACTTGGCACTGGTGCCACCTCAGGTCTGGGAACCATGCTGCGTATCGTGGATTCTAAGCAGCCAGCCGGCCACTCCCACCCACAGGCCCCCAAACAAAAACAACGGCGCTTTTCCCTGGAAAACAAAACTCGTCTGCCAACTTTTTGATGGCAGATTGCCAGAGCAACTTGGTACTATCAAACCAGCCCAACTTGGCACTGGTGCCACCATGGGTCTGGTCACCATCCTGCCTATCGTAGCTTTTCAGGACCTAGACGGTCACTCCCAGCCATAGGCCCCGTGACACAAAGCTCGGCCCGTTTCCCTGGCAAACAAAAGTAAGCTGTCCCGCTTCTGGATGGCAGATTGCAGGATCCACTAGGTATTATCAAACCAGCCCGACTTGGCACTGGTGCCACCTCTGGTCTGGGAACCATCCTGCGTATCGTGGATTCTAAGCAGCCAGCCGGCCACTCCCAGCCACAGGCCCCCAAACAGAAACAACGGCGCTTTTCCCTGGAAAACAAAACTCGCCTGCCAACATTTTGATGGCAGATTGCAGGAGCTATTTAGTATTATCAAACCAGCCCGACTTGGCACTGGTGCCACCATCGGTCTGGTCACCATCCTGCCTATCGTAGCTTTTCAGGAGCCAGCCGGTCACTCCCAGTCATAGGCCCCCAGACAAAAACCTCGGCCCGTTTCCCTGGCAAAGAAAAATAAGCTACCCCGCTTCTGGATGGCACATTGCAGGAGCCACTTTGCACCATCAAACCAGCCCGACTTGGCACTGGTGCCACCTCTGGTCTGGGAACCATGCTGCGTATCGTGGATTCTAAGCAGCCAGCCGGCCACTCCCAGCCACAGGCCCCCAAACAGAAACAACGGCGCTTTTCCCTGGAAAACAAAACTCGCCTGCCAACATTTTGATGGCAGATTGCCGGAGCCACTGGGTACTATCAAACCAGCCAACCTTGACACTGGTGCCACCATGGGTCTGGTCACCATCCTGCCTGTCGTAGCTTTTCAGGAGCCAGCCGGTCACTCCCAGCCATAGGCCCCCAGACAAAAAGCTCGGAGCGTTCCCCTGGCAAACAAAAGTAAGTTATTCCGCTACTGGATGGCAGATTGCAGGAGCCACTTTGCACCATCAAACCAGCCCGACTTGGCACTGGTGCCACCTCTGGTCTGGGAACCATGCTGCGTATCGTGGATTCTAAGGAGCCAGCCGGCCACTCCCAGCCACAGGCCCCCAAACACAAACAACGGCGCATTTCCCTGGATAACAAACTCGCCTGCCAACTTTTTGATGGCAGATTGCAGGAGCCACTTGGTACTATCAAACCAGCCCAACTTGGCACTGGTGCCACCATGGGTCTGGTCACCATCCTGCCTATCGTAGCTTTTCAGGAGCCAGCCGGTCACTCCAAGCCATAGGCCCCCAGACAAAAACCTCGGCCCGTTTCCCTGGCAAAGAAAAATAAGCTACCCCGCTTCTGGATGGCACATTGCAGGAGCCACTTTGCACCATCAAACCAGCCCGACTTGGCACTGGTGCCACCTCTGGTCTGGGAACCATCCTGCGTATCGTGGATTCTAATTAGCCATCCGTCCACTCCCAGCCACAGGCCCCCAAACAAAAACAACGGCGCTTTTCCCTGGAAAACAAAACTCGCCTGCCAAATTTTGATGGCAGATTGCCGGAGCCACTGGGTACTATCAAACCAGCCCAACTTGACACTGGTGCCACCATGGGTCTGGTCACCATCCTGCCTATCGTAGCTTTTCAGGAGCCAGCCGGTCACTCCCAGCCATAGGCCCCCAGACAAAAAGCTCGGACCGTTTCCCTGGCAAACAAAAGTAAGTTATTCCGCTACTGGATGGCAGATTGCAGGAGCCACTTTTCACCATCAAACCAGCCCGACTTGGCACTGGTGCCACCTCTGGTCTGGGAACCATGCTGCGTATCGTGGATTCTAAGGAGTCAGCCGGCCACTCCCAGCCACAGGCCCCCAAACACAAACAACGGCGCATTTCCCTGGATAACAAACTCGCCTGCCAACTTTTTGATGGCAGATTGCAGGAGCCACTTGGTACTATCAAACCAGCCCAACTTGGCACTGGTGCCACCATGGGTCTGGTCACCATCCTGCCTATCGTAGCTTTTCAGGAGCCAGCCGGTCACTCCCAGCCATAGGCCCCCAGACAAAAACCTCGGCCCGTTTCCCTGGCAAACAAAAGTAAGCTACCCCGCTTCTGGATGGCAGATTGCAGGACGCACTTGGTACTATCAAACCAGCCCAACTTGGCACTGGTGCCACCTCTGGTCTGGGAACCATGCTGCGTATCGTGGATTCTAAGGAGCCAGCCGGCCACTCCCAGCCACAGGCCCCCAAACAAAAACAACGGCGCTTTTCCCTGGAAAACAAAACTCGCCTGCCAACATTTTGATGGCAGATTGCAGGAGCCACTTGGTACTATCAAACCAGCCCAACTTGGCACTGGTGCCACCATGGGTCTGGTCACCATCCTGCCTATCGTAGCTTTTCAGGAGCCAGCCGGTCACTCCCAGCCATAGGCCCCCAGACACAAACCTCGGCCCGTTTCCCTGGCAAACAAAAGTAAGCTGCCCCGCTTCTGGATGGCAGATTGCAGGAGCCACTTGGTACTATCAAACCAGCCCAACTTGGCACTGGTGCCACCTTGGGTCTGGGAACCATCCTGCGTATCGTGGATTCTAAGGAGCCAGCCGGTCACTCCCAGCCACAGGCCCCCAAACACAAACCACAGCGCTTCTCCCTGGAAAACAAAACCCGCCTGCCGACATTTTGATGGCAGATTGCAGGAGCCACTTGCTACTATCAAATCAGCCCAACTTGGCACTGGTGCCACCATGGGTCTGGTCACCATCCTGCCTATCGTAGCTTTTCAGGAGCCAGCCGGTCACTCCCAGCCAGAGGCCCCCAGACACAAAGCTCGGCCCGTTTCCCTGGCAAACAAAAGTAAGCTGCCCCGCTTCTGCATGGCAGATTGCAGGAGCTATTTAGTACTATCAAACCAGCCCGACTTGGCACTGGTGCCACCTCAGGTCTGGGAACCGTCCTGCGTAACGTGGATTCTAAGGAGCCAGCCGGCCACTCCCAGCCACAGGCGCCCAAACACAAACAACGGCGCTTTTCCCTGGAAAACAAAACTCGCCTGCCAAATTTTGACGGCAGATTGCAGGAGCCACTTGGTACTATCAAATCAGCCCAACTTGGGACTGGTGCCACCATGGGTCTGGTCACCATCCTGCCTATCGTAGCTTTTCAGGAGCCAGCCGGTCACTCCCAGCCATAGGCCCCCAGACAAAAACCTCGGCTCGTTTCCCTGGCATACAAAAGTAAGCTGCCATGCTTCTGGATGGCAGATTGCAGGAACCACTTGGTACTATCAAACCAGCAAAACTTGGCACTGGTGCCACCTTGGGTCTGGATACCATGCTGCGTATCGTGGATTCTAAGGAGCCAGCCGGCCACTCCCAGCCACAGGCCCCCAAACACAAACAACGGCACTTTTCCCTGGAAAACAAAACTCTCCTGCCAACTTTTTGATGGGAGATTGCAGGAGCCACTTGGTTTTATCAAATCAGACCAACTTGGCACTGGTGCCACCATGGGTCTGGTCACCATCCTGCCTATCGTAGCTTTTCAGGAGCCAGCTGGTCACTCCCAGCCATAGGCCCCCAGACACAAACCTCGGCCCGTTTCCCTGACAAACAAAAGTAAGTTATCCCGCTTCTGGATGGCAGATTCCAGGAGCCACTTGGTACTATCAAACCAGCCCGACTTGGCACTGGTGCCACCATGGGTCTGGTCACCATCCTGCCTATCGTGGATTCTAATTAGCCATCTGTCCACTCCCAGCCACAGGCCCCCAAACAAAAACAACGGCGCTTTTCCCTGGAAAACAAAACTCGTCTGCCAACTTTTTGATGGCAGATTGCCAGAGCCACTTGGTACTATCAAACCAGCCCAACTTGGCACTGGTGCCACCTTGGGTCTGGGAACCATCCTGCGTATCGTGGATTATAAGGAGCCAGCCGGCCACTCCCAGCCACAGGCCCCCAAACACAAACCATAGCGCTTTTCCCTGGAAAACAAAATTCGCCGGCCAAATTATTGATGGCAGATTGCAGGAGCCACTTGGTACTATCAAATCAGCCCAACTTGGCACTGGTGCCACCATGGGTCTGGTCACCATCCTGCTTATCGTAGCTTTTCAGGAGCCAGCCGGTCACTCCCAGCCATAGGCGCCCAGACACAATGCTCTGCCCTTTTCCCTGGCAAACCAAAGTAAGCTGCCCCGCTTCTGGATGGCAGATTGCAGGAACCACTTGGTACTATAAAACCAGCCCGACTTGGCACTGGTGCCACCTCTGGTCTGGGAACCATGCTGCGTATCGTGGATTCTAAGGAGCCAGCCGGCCACTCCCAGCCACAGGCCCCCAAACAAAAACAACGGCGCTTTTCCCTGGAAAACAAAACTCGCCTGCCAAATTTTTGATGGCAGATTGCAGGAGCCACTTGGTACTATCAAACCAGCCCAACTTGACACTGGTGCCACCATGGGTCTGGTCACCATCATGCCTATCTTAGCTTTTCAGGAGCCAGCCGGTCACTCCCAGCCATAGGCCCCCAGACACAAACCTCGGCCCGTTTCCCTGGCAAACAAAAGTAAGCTGCCCCGCTTCTGGATGGCAGATTGCAGGAGCCACTTGGTACTATCAAACCAGCCCAACTTGGCACTGGTGCCACCTTGGGTCTGGGAACCATCCTGCGTATCGTGGATTCTAAGGAGCCAGCCGGTCACTCCCAGCCACAGGCCCCCAAACACAAACCACAGCGCTTTTCCCTGGAAAACAAACCCGCCTGCCGACATTTTGATGGCAGATTGCAGGAGCCACTTGCTGCTATCAAATCAGCCCAACTTGGCACTGGTGCCACCATGGGTCTGGTCACCATCCTGCCTATCGTAGCTTTTCAGGAGCCAGCCGGTCACTCCCAGTCATAGGCCCCCAGACACAAAGCTCGGCCCGTTTCCCTGGCAAACAAAAGTAAGCTGCCCCGCTTCTGGATGGCAGATTGTAGGACGCACTTGGTACTATCAAACCAGCCCGACTTGGCACTGGTGCCACCTCTGGTCTGGGAACTATGGTGCGTATCGTGGATTCTAAGGAGCCAGCCGGCCACTCCCAGCCATAGGCACCCAAACACAAACAACGGCGCTTTTCCCTGGAAAACAAAACTCGCCTGCCAACTTTTTGATGGCAGATTGCAGGAGCCACTTGGTACTATCAAACCAGCTCAACTTGGCACTGGTGCCACCATGGGTCTGGTCACCATCCTGCCTATCGTAGCTTTTCAGGAGCCAGCCGGTCACTCCCAGTCATAGGCCCCCAGACACAAACCTCGGCCCGTTTCCCTGGCAAACAAAAGTAAGCTGCCCCGCTTCTGCATGGCAGATTGCAGGAGCTATTTAGTACTATCAAACCAGCCCGACTTGGCACTGGTGCCACCATGGGTCTGGTCACCATCCTGCCTATCGTAGCTTTTCAGGAGCCAGCCGGTCACTCCCAGCCATAGGCCCCCAGACACAAACCTCGGCCCGTTTCCCTGGCAAACAAAAGTAAGCTGCCCCGCTTCTGGATGGCAGATTGCAGGAGCCACTTTTCACCATCAAACCAGCCCGACTTGGCACTGGTGCCACCTCTGGTCTGGGAACCATGCTGCGTATCGTGGATTCTAAGGAGCCAGCCGGCCACTCCCAGCCACAGGCCCCCAAACACAAACAACGGCGCATTTCCCTGGATAACAAACTCGCCTGCCAACTTTTTGATGGCAGATTGCAGGAGCCACTTGGTACTATCAAACCAGCCCAACTTGGCACTGGTGCCACCATGGGTCTGGTCACCATCCTGCCTATCGTAGCTTTTCAGGAGCCAGCCGGTCACTCCAAGCCATAGGCCCCCAGACAAAAACCTCGGCCCGTTTCCCTGGCAAAGAAAAATAAGCTACCCCGCTTCTGGATGGCACATTGCAGGAGCCACTTTGCACCATCAAACCAGCCCGACTTGGCACTGGTGCCACCTCTGGTCTGGGAACCATCCTGCGTATCGTGGATTCTAATTAGCCATCCGTCCACTCCCAGCCACAGGCCCCCAAACAAAAACAACGGCGCTTTTCCCTGGAAAACAAAACTCGCCTGCCAAATTTTGATGGCAGATTGCCGGAGCCACTGGGTACTATCAAACCAGCCCAACTTGACACTGGTGCCACCATGGGTCTGGTCACCATCCTGCCTATCGTAGCTTTTCAGGAGCCAGCCGGTCACTCCCAGCCATAGGCCCCCAGACAAAAAGCTCGGACCGTTTCCCTGGCAAACAAAAGTAAGTTATTCCGCTACTGGATGGCAGATTGCAGGAGCCACTTTTCACCATCAAACCAGCCCGACTTGGCACTGGTGCCACCTCTGGTCTGGGAACCATGCTGCGTATCGTGGATTCTAAGGAGTCAGCCGGCCACTCCCAGCCACAGGCCCCCAAACACAAACAACGGCGCATTTCCCTGGATAACAAACTCGCCTGCCAACTTTTTGATGGCAGATTGCAGGAGCCACTTGGTACTATCAAACCAGCCCAACTTGGCACTGGTGCCACCATGGGTCTGGTCACCATCCTGCCTATCGTAGCTTTTCAGGAGCCAGCCGGTCACTCCCAGCCATAGGCCCCCAGACAAAAACCTCGGCCCGTTTCCCTGGCAAACAAAAGTAAGCTACCCCGCTTCTGGATGGCAGATTGCAGGACGCACTTGGTACTATCAAACCAGCCCAACTTGGCACTGGTGCCACCTCTGGTCTGGGAACCATGCTGCGTATCGTGGATTCTAAGGAGCCAGCCGGCCACTCCCAGCCACAGGCCCCCAAACAAAAACAACGGCGCTTTTCCCTGGAAAACAAAACTCGCCTGCCAACATTTTGATGGCAGATTGCAGGAGCCACTTGGTACTATCAAACCAGCCCAACTTGGCACTGGTGCCACCATGGGTCTGGTCACCATCCTGCCTATCGTAGCTTTTCAGGAGCCAGCCGGTCACTCCCAGCCATAGGCCCCCAGACACAAACCTCGGCCCGTTTCCCTGGCAAACAAAAGTAAGCTGCCCCGCTTCTGGATGGCAGATTGCAGGAGCCACTTGGTACTATCAAACCAGCCCAATTTGGCACTGGTGCCACCTTGGGTCTGGGAACCATCCTGCGTATCGTGGATTCTAAGGAGCCAGCCGGTCACTCCCAGCCACAGGCCCCCAAACAAAAACCACAGCGCTTTTCCCTGGAAAACAAAACCCGCTTGCCGACATTTTGATGGCAGATTGCAGGAGCCACTTGCTACTATCAAATCAGCCCAACTTGGCACTGGTGCCACCATGGGTCTGGTCACCATCCTGCCTATCGTAGCTTTTCAGGAGCCAGCCGGTCACTCCCAGCCAGAGGCCCCCAGACACAAAGCTCGGCCCGTTTCCCTGGAAAACAAAAGTAAGCTGCCCCGCTTCTGCATGGCAGATTGCAGGAGCTATTTAGTACTATCAAACCAGCCCGACTTGGCACTGGTGCCACCTCAGGTCTGGGAACCATCCTGCGTAACGTGGATTCTAAGGAGCCAGCCGGCCACTCCCAGCCACAGGCGCCCAAACACAAACAACGGCGCTTTTCCCTGGAAAACAAAACTCGCCTGCCAAATTTTGACGGCAGATTGCAGGAGCCACTTGGTACTATCAAATCAGCCCAACTTGGGACTGGTGCCACCATGGGTCTGGTCACCATCCTGCCTATCGTAGCTTTTCAGGAGCCAGCCGGTCACTCCCAGCCATAGGCCCCCAGACAAAAACCTCGGCCCGTTTCCCTGGCATACAAAAGTAAGCTGCCATGCTTCTGGATGGCAGATTGCAGGAACCACTTGGTACTATCAAACCAGCAAAACTTGGCACTGCTGCCACCTTGGGTCTGGATACCATGCTGCGTATCGTGGATTCTAAGGAGCCAGCCGGCCACTCCCAGCCACAGGCCCCCAAACACAAACAACGGCGCTTTTCCCTGGAAAACAAAACTCTCCTGCCAACTTTTTGATGGGAGATTGCAGGAGCCACTTGGTTTTATCAAATCAGACCAACTTGGCACTGGTGCCACCATGGGTCTGGTCACCATCCTGCCTATCGTAGCTTTTCAGGAGCCAGCCGGTCACTCCCAGCCATAGGCCCCCAGACACAAACCTCGGCCCGTTTCCCTGACAAACAAAAGTAAGTTATCCCGCTTCTGGATGGCAGATTGCCGGAGCCACTTGGTACTATCAAACCAGCCCGACTTGGCACTGGTGCCACCATGGGTCTGGTCACCATCCTGCCTATCGTGGATTCTAATTAGCCATCTGTCCACTCCCAGCCACAGGCCCCCAAACAAAAACAACGGCGCTTTTCCCTGGAAAACAAAACTCGTCTGCCAACTTTTTGATGGCAGATTGCCAGAGCCACTTGGTACTATCAAACCAGCCCAACTTGGCACTGGTGCCACCTTGGGTCTGGGAACCATGCTGCGTATCGTGGATTATAAGGAGCCAGCCGGCCACTCCCAGCCACAGGCCCCCAAACACAAACCATAGCGCTTTTCCCTGGAAAACAAAATTCGCCAGCCAAATTATTGATGGCAGATTGCAGGAGCCACTTGGTACTATCAAATCAGCCCAACTTGGCACTGGTGCCACCATGGGTCTGGTCACCATCCTGCTTATCGTAGCTTTTCAGGAGCCAGCCGGTCACTCCCAGCCATAGGCGCCCAGACACAATGCTCTGCCCTTTTCCCTGGCAAACCAAAGTAAGCTGCCCCGCTTCTGGATGGCAGATTGCAGGAACCACTTGGTACTATAAAACCAGCCCGACTTGGCACTGGTGCCACCTCTGGTCTGGGAACCATGCTGCGTATCGTGGATTCTAAGGAGCCAGCCGGCCACTCCCAGCCACAGGCCCCCAAACAAAAACAACGGCGCTTTTCCCTGGAAAACAAAACTCGCCTGCCAAATTTTTGATGGCAGATTGCAGGAGCCACTTGGTACTATCAAACCAGCCCAACTTGACACTGGTGCCACCATGGGTCTGGTCACCATCATGCCTATCTTAGCTTTTCAGGAGCCAGCCGGTCACTCCCAGCCATAGGCCCCCAGACACAAAGCTCGGCCCGTTTCCCTGGCAAACAAAAGTAAGCTGCCCCGCTTCTGGATGGCAGATTGCAGGAGCCACTTGGTACTATCAAACCAGCCCAACTTGGCACTGGTGCCACCTTGGGTCTGGGAACCATCCTGCGTATCGTGGATTCTAAGGAGGCAGCCGGTCACTCCCAGCCACAGGCCCCCAAACACAAACCACAGCGCTTTTCCCTGGAAAACAAACCCGCCTGCCGACATTTTGATGGCAGATTGCAGGAGCCACTTGCTGCTATCAAATCAGCCCAACTTGGCACTGGTGCCACCATGGGTCTGGTCACCATCCTGCCTATCGTAGCTTTTCAGGAGCCAGCCGGTCACTCCCAGTCATAGGCCCCCAGACACAAAGCTCGGCCCGTTTCCCTGGCAAACAAAAGTAAGCTGCCCCGCTTCTGGATGGCAGATTGTAGGACTCACTTGGTACTATCAAACCAGCCCGACTTGGCACTGGTGCCACCTCTGGTCTGGGAACTATGGTGCGTATCGTGGATTCTAAGGAGCCAGCCGGCCACTCCCAGCCATAGGCACCCAAACACAAACAACGGCGCTTTTCCCTGGAAAACAAAACTCGCCTGCCAACTTTTTGATGGCAGATTGCAGGAGCCACTTGGTACTATCAAACCAGCTCAACTTGGCACTGGTGCCACCATGGGTCTGGTCACCATCCTGCCTATCGTAGCTTTTCAGGAGCCAGCCGGTCACTCCCAGTCATAGGCCCCCAGACACAAAGCTCGGCCCGTTTCCCTGGCAAACAAAAGTAAGCTGCCCCGCTTCTGCATGGCAGATTGCAGGAGCTATTTAGTACTATCAAACCAGCCCGACTTGGCACTGGTGCCACCATGGGTCTGGTCACCATCCTGCCTATCGTAGCTTTTCAGGAGCCAGCCGGTCACTCCCAGCCATAGGCCCCCAGACACAAACCTCGGCCCGTTTCCCTGGCAAACAAAAGTAAGTTATCCCGCTTCTGGATGGCAGATTGCAGGAGCCACTTTTCACCATCAAACCAGCCCAACTTGGCACTGGTGCCACCTCTGGTCTGGGAACCATCCTGCGTATCGTGGATTCTAAGGAGCCAGCCGGCCACTCCCTGCCACAGGCCCCCAAACACAAACAACGGCGCTTTTCCCTGGATAACAAAACTCGCCTGCCAACTTTTTGATGGCAGATTGCAGGAGCCACTTGGTACTATCAAACCAGCCCAACTTGGCACTGGTGCCACCATGGGTCTGGTCACCATCCTGCCTATCGTAGCTTTTCAGGAGCCAGGCGGTCACTCCCAGCCATAGGCCCTGAGACACAAACCTCGGCCCGTATCCCTGGCAAACAAAAGTAAGCTGCCCCGCTTCTGGATGGCAGATTGCAGGAGCCACTTGGTACTATCAAACCAGCCCAACTTGGCACTGGTGCCACCTCTGGTCTGGGAACCATGCCGCGTATCGTGGATTCTAAGGAGCCAGCCGGCCACTCCCAGCCACAGGCCCCCAAACAGAAACAACGGCGCTTTTCCCTGGAAAACAAAACTCGCCTGCCAACTTTTTCATGGCAGATTGCAGGAGCCACTTGGTACTATCAAACCAGCCCGACTTGGCACTGGTGCCACCATGGGTCTGGTCACCATCCTGCCTATCGTGGATTCTAATTAGCCATCTGTCCACTCCCAGCCACAGGCCCCCAAACAAAAACAACGGCGCTTTTCCCTGGAAAACAAAACTCGTCTGCCAACTTTTTGATGGCAGATTGCCAGAGCCACTTGGTACTATCAAACCAGCCCAACTTGGCACTGGTGCCACCTTGGGTCTGGGAACCATGCTGCGTATCGTGGATTATAAGGAGCCAGCCGGCCACTCCCAGCCACAGGCCCCCAAACACAAACCACAGCGCTTTTCCCTGGAAAACAAAACCCGCCTGCCGACATTTTGATGGCAGATTGCAGGAGCCACTTGCTACTATCAAATCAGCCCAACTTGGCACTGGTGCCACCATGGGTCTGGTCACCATCCTGCTTATCGTAGCTTTTCAGGAGCCAGCCGGTCACTCCCAGCCATAGGCGCCCAGACACAATGCTCTGCCCTTTTCCCTGGCAAACCAAAGTAAGCTGCCCCGCTTCTGGATGGCAGATTGCAGGAACCACTTGGTACTATAAAACCAGCCCGACTTGGCACTGGTGCCACCTCTGGTCTGGGAACCATGCTGCGTATCGTGGATTCTAAGGAGCCAGCCGGCCACTCCCAGCCACAGGCCCCCAAACAAAAACAACGGCGCTTTTCCCTGGAAAACAAAACTCGCCTGCCAAATTTTTGATGGCAGATTGCAGGAGCCACTTGGTACTATCAAACCAGCCCAACTTGACACTGGTGCCACCATGGGTCTGGTCACCATCCTGCCTATCTTAGCTTTTCAGGAGCCAGCCGGTCACTCCCAGCCATAGGCCCCCAGACACAAAGCTCGGCCCGTTTCCCTGGCAAACAAAAGTAAGCTGCCCCGCTTCTGGATGGCAGATTGCAGGAGCCACTTGGTACTATCAAACCAGCCCAACTTGGCACTGGTGCCACCTTGGGTCTGGGAACCATCCTGCGTATCGTGGATTCTAAGGAGCCAGCCGGTCACTCCCAGCCACAGGCCCCCAAACACAAACCACAGCGCTTTTCCCTGGAAAACAAACCCGCCTGCCGACATTTTGATGGCAGATTGCAGGAGCCACTTGCTGCTATCAAATCAGCCCAACTTGGCACTGGTGCCACCATGGGTCTGGTCACCATCCTGCCTATCGTAGCTTTTCAGGAGCCAGCCGGTCACTCCCAGTCATAGGCCCCCAGACACAAAGCTCGGCCCGTTTCCCTGGCAAACAAAAGTAAGCTGCCCCGCTTCTGGATGGCAGATTGTAGGACGCACTTGGTACTATCAAACCAGCCCGACTTGGCACTGGTGCCACCTCTGGTCTGGGAACTATGGTGCGTATCGTGGATTCTAAGGAGCCAGCCGGCCACTCCCAGCCATAGGCACCCAAACACAAACAACGGCGCTTTTCCCTGGAAAACAAAACTCGCCTGCCAACTTTTTGATGGCAGATTGCAGGAGCCACTTGGTACTATCAAACCAGCTCAACTTGGCACTGGTGCCACCATGGGTCTGCTCACCATCCTGCCTATCGTAGCTTTTCAGGAGCCAGCCGGTCACTCCCAGCCATAGGCCCCCAGACAAAAACCTCGGCCCGTTTCCCTGGCAAACAAAAGTAAGTTATCCCGCTTCTGGATGGCAGATTGCAGGAGCCACTTTTCACCATCAAACCAGCCCAACTTGGCACTGGTGCCACCTCTGGTCTGGGAACCATCCTGCGTATCGTGGATTCTAAGGAGCCAGCCGGCCACTCCCTGCCACAGGCCCCCAAACATAAACAACGGCGCTTTTCCCTGGATAACAAACTCGCCTGCCAACTTTTTGATGGCAGATTGCAGGAGCCACTTGGTACTATCAAACCAGCCACACTTGGCACTGGTGCCACCATGGGTCTGGTCACCATCCTGCCTATCGTAGCTTTTCAGGAGCCAGGCGGTCACTCCCAGCCATAGGCCCTGAGACACAAACCTCGGCCCGTATCCCTGGCAAACAAAAGTAAGCTGCCCCGCTTCTGGATGGCAGATTGCAGGAACCGCTTGGTACTATCAAACCAGCAAAACTTGGCACTGGTGCCACCTTGGGTCTGGATACCATGCTGCGTATCGTGGATTCTAAGGAGCCAGCTGGCCACTCCCAGCCACAGGCCCCCAAACACAAACAACGGCGCTTTTCCCTGGAAAACAAAACTCTCCTGCCAAATTTTGATGGCAGATTGCAGGAGCCACTTGGTTTTATCAAATCAGCCCAACTTGGCACTGGTGCCACCATGGGTCTGGTCACCATCCTGCCTATCGTAGCTTTTCAGGAGCCAGCCGGTCACTCCCAGCCATAGGCCCCCAGACACAAACCTCGGCTCGTTTCCCTGACAAACAAAAGTAAGTTATCCCGCTTCTGGATGGCAGATTGCCGGAGCCACTTGGTACTATCAAACCAGCCCGACTTGGCACTGGTGCCACCCTGGGTCTGGTCACCATCCTGCCTCTCGTGGATTCTAATTAGCCATCCGTCCACTCCCAGCCACAGGCCCCCAAACAAAAACAACGGCGCTTTTCCCTGGAAAACAAAACTCGTCTGCCAACTTTTTGATGGCAGATTGCCAGAGCCACTTGGTACTATCAAACCAGCCCAACTTGGCACTGGTGCCACCTTGGGTCTGGGAACCATGCTGCGTATCGTGGATTATAAGGAGCCAGCCGGCCACTCCCAGCCACAGGCCCCCAAACACAAACCACAGCGCTTTTCCCTGGAAAACAAAATTCGCCGGCCAACTTTTTGATGGCAGATTGCAGGAGCCACTTGGTACTATCAAACCAGCCCAACTTGGCACTGGTGCCACCATGGGTCTGGTCACCATCCTGCTTATCGTAGCTTTTCAGGAGCCAGCCGGTCACTCCCAGCCATAGGCGCCCAGACACAATGCTCTGCCCTTTTCCCTGGCAAACCAAAGTAAGCTGCCCCGCTTCTGGATGGCAGATTGCAGGAACCACTTGGTACTATAAAACCAGCCCGACTTGGCACTGGTGCCACCTCAGGTCTGGGAACCATCCTGCGTATCGTGGATTCTAAGGAGCCAGCCGGCCACTCCCAGCCACAGGCCCCCAAACAAAATCAACGGCGCTTTTCCCTGGAAAACAAAACTCGCCTGCCAAATTTTTGATGGCAGATTGCAGGAGCCACTTGGTACTATCAAACCAGCCCAACTTGACACTGGTGCCACCATGGGTCTGGTCACCATCCTGCCTATCTTAGCTTTTCAGGAGCCAGCCGGTCACTCCCAGCCATAGGCCCCCAGACACAAAGCTCGGCCCGTTTCCCTGGCAAACAAAAGTAAGCTGCCCCGCTTCTGGATGGCAGATTGCAGGAGCCACTTTGTACTATCAAACCAGCCCAACTTGGCACTGGTGCCACCTTGGGTCTGGGAACCATCCTGCGTATCGTGGATTCTAAGGAGCCAGCCGGTCACTCCCAGCCACAGGCCCCCAAACACAAACCACAGCGCTTTTCCCTGGAAAACAAACCCGCCTGCCTACATTTTGATGGCAGATTGCAGGAGCCACTTGCTGCTATCAAATCAGCCCAACTTGGCACTGGTGCCACCATGGGTCTGGTCACCATCCTGCCTATCGTAGCTTTTCAGGAGCCAGCCGGTCACTCCCAGTCATAGGCCCCCAGACACAAAGCTCGGCCCGTTTCCCTGGCAAACAAAAGTAAGCTGCCCCGCTTCTGGATGGCAGATTGTAGGACGCACTTGGTACTATCAAACCAGCCCGACTTGGCACTGGTGCCACCTCTGGTCTGGGAACTATGGTGCGTATCGTGGATTCTAAGGAGCCAGCCGGCCACTCCCAGCCATAGGCACCCAAACACAAACAACGGCGCTTTTCCCTGGAAAACAAAACTCGCCTGCCAACATTTTGATGGCAGATTGCAGGAGCCACTTGGTACTATCAAACCAGCTCAACTTGGCACTGGTGCCACCATGGGTCTGCTCACCATCCTGCCTATCGTAGCTTTTCAGGAGCCAGCCGGTCACTCCCAGCCATAGGCGCCCAGACACAATGCTCTGCCCTTTTCCCTGGCAAACCAAAGTAAGCTGCCCCGCTTCTGGATGGCAGATTGCAGGAACCACTTGGTACTATAAAACCAGCCCAACTTGGCACTGGTGCCACCTCTGGTCTGGGAACCATGCTGCGTATCGTGGATTCTAAGGAGCCAGCCGGCCACTCCCAGCCACAGGCCCCCAAACAAAAACAACGGCGCTTTTCCCTGGAAAACAAAACTCGCCTGCCAAATTTTTGATGGCAGATTGCAGGAGCCACTTGGTACTATCAAACCAGCCCAACTTGACACTGGTGCCACCATGGGTCTGGTCACCATCCTGCCTATCTTAGCTTTTCAGGAGCCAGCCGGTCACTCCCAGCCATAGGCCCCCAGACACAAAGCTCGGCCCGTTTCCCTGGCAAACAAAAGTAAGCTGCCCCGCTTCTGGATGGCAGATTGCAGGAGCCACTTGGTACTATCAAACCAGCCCAACTTGGCACTGGTGCCACCTTGGGTCTGGGAACCATCCTGCGTATCGTGGATTCTAAGGAGCCAGCCGGTCACTCCCAGCCACAGGCCCCCAAACACAAACCACAGCGCTTTTCCCTGGAAAACAAACCCGCCTGCCGACATTTTGATGGGAGATTGCAGGAGCCACTTGCTGCTATCAAATCAGCCCAACTTGGCACTGGTGCCACCATGGGTCTGGTCACCATCCTGCCTATCGTAGCTTTTCAGGAGCCAGCCGGTCACTCCCAGCCATAGGCCCCCAGACACAAAGCTCGGGCCGTTTCCCTGGCAAACAAAAGTAAGCTGCCCCGCTTCTGGATGGCAGATTGTAGGACGCACTTGGTACTATCAAACCAGCCCGACTTGGCACTGGTGCCACCTCTGGTCTGGGAACTATGGTGCGTATCGTGGATTCTAAGGAGCCAGCCGGCCACTCCCAGCCATAGGCACCCAAACACAAACAACGGCGCTTTTCCCTGGAAAACAAAACTCGCCTGCCAACTTTTTGATGGCAGATTGCAGGAGCCACTTGGTACTATCAAACCAGCTCAACTTGGCACTGGTGCCACCATGGGTCTGCTCACCATCCTGCCTATCGTAGCTTTTCAGGAGCCAGACGGTCACTCGCAGCCATAGGCCCCCAGACAAAAACCTCGGCCCGTTTCCCTGGCAAACAAAAGTAAGCTGCCCCGCTTCTGCATGGCAGATTGCAGGAGCTATTTAGTACTATCAAACCAGCCCGACTTGGCACTGGTGCCACCTCAGGTCTGGGAACCATCCTGCGTATCGTGGATTCTAAGGAGCCAGCCGGCCACTCCCAGCCACAGGCCCCCAAACACAAACAACGGCGCTTTTCCCTGGAAAACAAAACTCGCCTGCCAAATTTTGACGGCAGATTGCAGGAGCCACTTGGTACTATCAAATCAGCCCAACTTGGGACTGGTGCCACCATGGGTCTGGTCACCATCCTGCCTATCGTAGCTTTTCAGGAGCCAGCCGGTCACTCCCAGCCATAGGCCCCCAGACAAAAACCTCGGCCCGTTTCCCTGGCAAACAAAAGTAAGCTGCCCTGCTTCTGGATGGCAGATTGCAGGAACCACTTGGTACTATCAAACCAGCAAAACTTGGCACTGGTGCCACCTTGGGTCTGGATACCATGCTGCGTATCGTGGATTCTAAGGAGCCAGCCGGCCACTCCCAGCCACAGGCCCCCAAACACAAACAACGGCGCTTTTCCCTGGAAAACAAAACTCTCCTGCCAATTTTTGATGGGAGATTGCAGGAGCCACTTGGTTTTATCAAATCAGACCAACTTGGCACTGGTGCCACCATGGGTCTGGTCACCATCCTGCCTATCGTAGCTTTTCAGGAGCCAGCCGGTCACTCCCAGCCATAGGCCCCCAGACACAAACCTCGGCCCGTTTCCCTGACAAACAAAAGTAAGTTATCCCGCTTCTGGATGGCAGATTCCAGGAGCCACTTGGTACTATCAAACCAGCCCGACTTGGCACTGGTGCCACCATGGGTCTGGTCACCATCCTGCGTATCGTGGATTCTAATTAGCCATCCGTCCACTCCCAGCCACAGGCCCCCAAACAAAAACAACGGCGCTTTTCCCTGGAAAACAAAACTCGTCTGCCAACTTTTGGATGGCAGATTGCCAGAGCCACTTGGTACTATCAAACCAGCCCAACTTGGCACTGGTGCCACCTTGGGTCTGGGAACCATGCTGCGTATCATGGATTATAAGGATCCAGCCGGCCACTCCCAGCCACAGGCCCCCAAACACAAACCACAGCGCTTTTCCCTGGAAAACAAAATTCGCCGGCCAACTTTTTGATAGCAGATTGCAGGAGCCACTTGGTACTATCAAATCAGCCCAACTTGGCACTGGTGCCACCATGGGTCTGGTCACCATCCTGCTTATTGTAGCTTTTCAGGAGCCAGCCGGTCACTCCCAGCCATAGGCGCCCAGACACAATGCTCTGCCCTTTTCCCTGGCAAACCAAAGTAAGCTGCCCCGCTTCTGGATGGCAGATTGCAGGAACCACTTTTCACCATCAAATAGCCCGACTTGGAACTGGAGCCACCTCTGGTCTGGGAACCATTCTGCGTATCGTGGATTCTAAGGAGCCAGCCGGCCACTCCCAGCCACAGGCCCCCAAACACAAACAACGGCTCTTTTCCCTGGAAAACAAAACTCGCCTGACAACTTTTTGATGGCAGATTGCAGGAGCCACTTGCTACTATCAAATCAGCCCAACTTGGCACTGGTGCCACCATGGGTCTGGTCACCATCCTGCCTATCGTAGCTTTTCAGGAGCCAGCCGGTCACTCCCAGCCATAGGCTCCCAGACAAAAACCTCGGCCCGTTTCCCTGGCAAACAAAAGTAAGCTGCCCCGCTTCTGGATGGCAGATTGCAGGAACCACTTGGTACTATAAAACCAGCCCGACTTGGCACTGGTGCCACCTCTGGTCTGGGAACCATGCTGCGTATCGTGGATTCTAAGGAGCCAGCCGGCCACTCCCAGCCAAAGGCCCCCAAACACAAACAACGGCGCTTTTCCCTGGAAAACAAAACTCGCCTGCCAACTTTTTGATGGCAGATTGCAGGAGCCACTTGGTACTATCAAACCAGCCCAACTTGGCACTGGTGCCACCATGGGTCTGGTCACCATCCTGCCTACCTTAGCTTTTCAGGACCTAGCCGGTCACTCCCAGCCATAGGCCCCCAGACACAAATCTCGACCCGTTTCCCTGGCAAACAAAAGCAAGCTGTCCCGCTTCTGGATGGCAGATTGTAGGACGCACTCGGTACTATCAAACCAGCCCGACTTGGCACTGGTGCCACCTCTGGTCTGGGAACCATCCTGCGTATCGTGGATTCTAAGGAGCCAGCCGGCCACTCCCAGACATAGGCACCCAAACACAAACAACGGCGCTTTTCCCTGGAAAACAAAACTCGCCTGCCAACGTTTTGATGGCAGATTGCAGGAGCCACTTGGTGCTATCAAACCAGCCCAACTTGGCACTTGTGCCACCATGGGTCTGCTCACCATTCTGCCTATCGTAGCTTTTCAGGAGCCAGCCGCTCACTCCCAGCCATAGGCCCCCAGACAAAAAGCTCGGCCCGTTTCCCTGGCAAACAAAAGTAAGCTGCCCCGCTTCTGGATGGCAGATTGCAGGACGCATTTGGTACTATCAAAGCAGCCCGACTTGGCACTGGTGCCACCTCAGGTCTGGGAACCATCCTGCGTATCGTGGATTCTAAGGAGCCAGCCGGCCACTCCCAGCCACAGGCCCCCAAACACAAACAACGGCGCTTTTCCCTGGAAAACAAAACTCGCCTGCCAACATTTTGATGGCAGATTGCAGGAGCCACTTGGTACTATCAAACCAGCCCAACTTGGCACTGGTGCCACCATGGGTCTGGTCACCATCCTGCCTATCGTAGCTTTTCAGGAGCCAGCCGGTCACTCCCAGCCATAGGCCCCGAGACACAAAGCTCGGCCCTTTTCCCTGGCAAACAAAAGTAATCTGCCGCGCTTCTGGATGGCAGATTGCAGGAGCCACTTTGCACCATCATACTAGCCCGACTTGGTACTGGTGCCACCTTGGGTCTGGGAACCATGCTGCGTATCGTGGATTCTAAGGAGCCAGCCGGCCACTCCCAGCCACAGGCCCCCAAACACAAACAACGGCGCTTTTCCCTGGAAAACAAAACTCGCCTGCCAAATTTTGACGGCAGATTGCAGGAGCCACTTGGTACTATCAAATCAGCCCAACTTGGGACTGGTGCCAGCATGGGTCTGGTCACCATCCTGCCTATCGTAGCTTTTCAGGAGCCAGCCGGTCACTCCCAGCCATAGGCCCCCAGACAAAAACCTCGGACCGTTTCCCTGGCAAACAAAAGTAAGCTGCCCTGCTTCTGGATGGCAGATTGCAGGAACCACTTTGTAATATCAAACCAGCAAAACTTGGCACTGGTGCCACCTTGGGTCTGGATACCATGCTGCGTATCGTGGATTCTAAGGAGCCAGCCGGCCACTCCCCGCCACAGGCCCCCAAACACAAACAACGGCGCTTTTCCCTGGAAAACAAAACTCTCCTGCCAACTTTTTGATGGCAGATTGCAGGAGCCACTTGGTTTTATCAAATCAGCCCAACTTGGCACTGGTGCCACCATGGGTCTGGTCACCATCCTGCCTATCGTAGCTTTTCAGGAGCCAGCCGGTCACTCCAAGCCATAGGCCCCCAGACAAAAATCTCGGCCCGTTTCCCTGGCAAACAAAAGTAAGCTACCCCGCTTCTGGATGGCAGATTGCAGGAGCCACTTTGCACCATCAAACTAGCCAGTCTTGGCACTGGTGCCACCTCTGGTCTGGGAACCATCCTGCGTATCGTGGATTTTAAGGAGCCAGTCGGCCACTCCCAGCCATACGCCTCCAAACACAAACAACGGTCCGTTTCCCTGGCAAAGAAAAGTAAGCTGCCCCGCTTCTGGATGTCAGATTGCAGGAACCACTTGTTGCCAAGTTGGGGTGGTTTGATAGTACCAAGTGGCTCCTGCAATCTTCCATCAAAAAGTTGGCAAGCGAGTTTTCTTTTCCAGGGAAAAGCGCCGTTGTTTGTGTTTGGGGGCCTGTGGCTGGGAGTGGTAAGCTGTCTCCTTAGAATCCACGATACGCAGGATGGGTCCCAGACCAGAGGTGGCACCAGTGCCAAGTCGGGCTGGTTTGATGGTGCAAAGTGACTCCTGCAATCTGCCATCCAGAAGCGGGGTAGCTTACTTTTGTTTGCCAGGGAAACGGGCAGAAGTTTGTGTCTGGGGGCCTATGGCTGGGAGTGACCGGCTGCCTCCTGAAAAGCTACGATAGGCAGGATGGTGACCAGACCCATGGTGGCACCAGTGCCAAGTTGGGCTGGTTTGATAGTACCAAGTGGCTCCTGCAATCTGCCATCAAAAAGTTGGCAGGTGAGTTTTGTTTTCCAGGGAAAAGCGCCGTTGTTTGTGTTTGGGGGCCTGTGGCTGGGAGTGGCCAGCTGGCTCCTTAGAATCCACGATACGCAGGATGGTTCCCAGACCAGAGGTGGCACCAGTGCCAAGTCGGGCTGGTTTGATGGTACAAAGTGGCTCCTGCAATCTGCCATCCAGAAGCGGGGCAGCTTACTTTTGTTTGCCAGGGAAACGGGCCGAGCTTTGTGACTGGGGGCCTATGGCTGGGAGTGACCGGCTGGCGCCTGAAAAGCTACGATAGGCAGGATGGTGACCAGACCCATGGTGGCACCAGTGTCAAGTTGGGCTGGTTTGATAGTACCAAGTGGCTCCTGCAATCTGCCATCAAAAAGTTGGCAGGCCAGTTTTGTTTTCCAGGGAAAAGCGCCGTTGTTTGTGTTTGGAGGCCTGTGGCTGGGAGTGGCCGGCTGCCTCCTTTGAACCCAGGATACGCAGGATGGTTCCCAGAGCCAAGGTGGCGCCAGTGCCAACTTGGGCTGGTTTGATAGTACCAAGCGGCTCCTGCAATCTGCCATCCAGAAGCGGGACAGCTTAATTTTGTTTCTCAGGGAAACGGGCCGAGGTATTTGTCTGGGGGCCTATGGCTGGGAGTGACTGGCTGGCTACTGAAAAGCTACAATAGGCAGGATGGTGACCAGACTCATGGTGGCACCAGTGCCAAGTCGGGCTGGTTTGATAATACTAAATAGCTCCTGCAATCTGCCATCCAGACGGGGGGCAGCGGATTTTTGTTTGCTGGAGAAAAGTTCCGTGGTTTTTTTTTGGGGGTATATGGCTGGACGCGGCCGGCTGGCTCCTTAAAAGATCGATACGCAGGATTGTTCCCTGACCCAAGGCGGCATCAGTGCCAAGTCGGGCTGTTTTCGTAGTACCAAGTGCGTCCTGCAATTTGCCATCCAGAAGAGGGGCAGTTGAGTTTTGTTTGCCAGAGAAAAGGGCCGTGGTATATGTTTGGGGGCATATGGTTGAGAGTGGCCGGCTGGCCCCTGAAAATCCACGATAGGCAGGATGGTTCCCAAAACCAAGGTGGCACCAGTGCCATGTTGGCCTGGTTTGATAATACCATGTGGCTCCTGCAATCTGCCATCCAGAAGCGGGGTAGCTTACTTTTGTTTGCCAGGGAAACGGGCCGAGATATTTGTCTGGGGGCCTATGGCTGGGAGTGAGCGGCTGGCTCCTGAAAAGCTACGATAGGCAGGATGGTGACCAGACCCATGGTGGCACCAGTGCCAAGTTGGGCTGGTTTGATAGTACCAAGTGGCTCCTGCAATCTGCCATCAAAAAGTTGTCAGGCGAGTTTTGTTTTCCAGGGAAAAGCGCCGTTGTTCTTGTTTAGAGGCCTGTGGCTGGGAGTGGCCGGCTGCCTCCTTTGAATCCAGGATACGCAGGATGGTTCCCAGACCCAAGGTGGCACCAGTGCCAAGTTGGGCTGGTTTGATAGTACCAAGTGGCTCCTGCAATCTGCCATCCAGAAGCGGGACAGCTTACCTTTGTTTCCCAGGGAAACGGGCCGAGGTATTTGTCTGGGGGCCTATGGCTGGGAGTGACCAGCTGGCTACTGAAAAGCTACGATAGGCAGGATGGTTACCAGACTCATGGTGGCACCAGTGCCAAGTCGGGCTGGTTTGATAATACTAAATAGCTCCTGAAATCTGCCATTCAGACGCGGGGCAGCGGATTTTTGTTTGCTGGAGAAAAGTTCCGTGGTTTTTTTTGGGGGGTATATGGCTGGACGTGGCCGGCTGGCTCCTTAAAAAGATCGATACGCAGGATTGTTCCCTGACCCAAGGTGGCATCACTGCCAAGTCGGGCTGTTTTCGTAGTACCAAGTGCGTCCTGCAATTTGCCATCCAGAAGAGGGGCAGTTGAGTTTTGTTTGCCAGAGCAAAGGGCCGTGGTATGTGTTTGGGGGCATATGGCTGAGAGTGGCCGGCTGGCCCCTGAAAATCCACGATAGGCAGGATGGTTCCCAGAGCCAAGGTAGCACCAGTGCCATGTTGGCCTGGTTTGATAGTACCATGTGGCTCCTGCAATCTGCCATCCAGAAGCGGGGCAGCTTACTTTTTTTTGCCAGGGAAACGGGCCGAGATATTTGTCTGGGGGCCTATGGCTGGGAGTGACCGGCTGGCTCCTGAAAAGCTACGATAGGCAGGATGGTGACCAGACCCAAAGTGGAACCAGTACCAAGTTGGGCTGGTTTGATAGTACCAAGTGGCTCCTGCAATCTGCCATCAAAAATTTGGCAGGCGAGTTTTGTTTTCCAGGGAAAAGCGCCGTTGTTTAGAGGCCTGTGGCTGGGAGTGGCCGCCTGTCCTCGTAGAATCTACGTTACGCAGCATGGTTCCCAGAGCCAAGGTGGCACCAGGGCCAAGTCGGGCAGGTTTGATAGTACCAAATGCATCCTGCAATCTGCCATCCAAAAGCGGGGCAGTTTACTTTTGTTTGCCAGGGAAACGGGCCGAGGTTTTTGTCTGGGGGCCTATGGCAGGGAGTGACCGTCTGGCTCCTGAAAAGCTAGGATAGGCAGGATGTTTACCAGACCCATGGTGGCACCAGTGCCAAGTTGGGCTGATTTGATAGTACCAAGTGGCTCCTGCAATCTGCCATCCAGAATCGGGGCAGCTTACTTTTGTTTTCCAGGGAAACGGGCCGAGGTTTGTGTCTGGGGGTCTATGGCTGGGAGTGACCGGCTGGCTCCTGAAAAGCTACGATAGGCAGGATGGTGACCAGACCCATGGTGGCACCAGTGCCAAGTTGGGCTGGTTTGATAGCACCAAGTGGCTCCTGCAATCTGCCATCAAAATGTTGGCAGGCGATTTTTGTTTTCCAGGGAAAAGCGCCGTTGTTTGTGTTTGGGCGCCTGTGGCTCAGAGTGGCCGGGTGGCTGCTTAGAATCCACGATACGCCGGATGGTTCCCAGACCCAAGGTGGCACCAGTGCCAAGTCGGGCTGGTTTGACACTACCACGTGGCTCCTGCAATCTGCCATCCAGAATCGGGGCAGCTTAATTTTGTTTGCCAGGGAAACGGTCCGAGGTTTGTGTCTGGGGGCCTATGGCTGGGAGTGACCGGCTGGCTCCTGAAATGCTACAATAGGCAGGATGGTTCCCAGACCCATAGTGGCACCAGTGCCAAGTTGGGATGATTTGATAGTACCAAGTGGCTCCTGCAATCTGCCATCAAAAAGCTGGCAGGCGAGTTTTGTTTTCCAGGGAAAAGCGCCGTTGTTTGTGTTTGGGGGCCTGTGGGTGGGAGTGGCCGGCTGGCTCCTTAGAATCCACGATATGCAGGATTGTTCCCAGACCCAAGGTGGCACCAGTGCCAAGTCGGGCTGGTTTGATGGTGCAAAGTGGCTCCTGCAATCTGCCATCCAGACGCGGGGCAGCGGATTTTTGTTTCCATGAGAAATGGTCCGTGGTTTGTTTTTGGGGGTATATGGCTGGGCGTGGCCGGCTGGCTCCTTAAAAAGCTCGATATGCAGGATGGTTCCCTGACAAAAGGTGGCACCAGTGCCACGTCGGGCGGTTTTCGTAGTACAAAGTGCGTCCTAAAATTTGCCATCCAGAAGAGGGGCAGTTGAGTTTTGTTTGCCAGAGAAAAGGTCCGTGGTTTGTTTTTGGGGGCATATGGCTGATAGTGGCCGGCTGGCCCCTGAAAATCCACAATAAGCAGGATGGTTCCCACACCAGAGGTGTCACCAGTGCCAAGTCGGGGTGGTTTGATAGTACTAAATAGCTCCTGCAATCTGCCATGCAGAAGCGGGGCAGCTTACTTTTGTTTCCCAGGGAAACGGGCCGAGGTTTGTGTCTGGGGGCCTATGGCTGCGAGTGACCGGCTGGCTCCTGAAAAGCTACGATAGGCAGGATGGTGACCAGACCCATGGTGGCACCAGTGCCAAGTTGGGCTGGTTTGATAGTACCAAGTGGCTCCGGCAATCTGCCATCAAAAAGTTGGCAGGCGAGTTTTGTTTTCCAGGGAAAAGCGCCGTTGTTTGTGTTTGGGCGCCTGTGGCTGGGAGTGGCTAGCTGGCTCCTTAGAACCCACGATACGCAGGATGGTTCCCAGACCAGAGGTGGCACCAGTGCCAAGTTGGGCTGGTTTGATGGTGCAAAGTGGCTCCTGCAATCTGCCATCCAGAAGCGGGGTAGCTTACTTTTGTTTGCCAGGGAAACGGGCCGAAATATTTGTCTAGGGGCCTCTGGCTGGGGGTGACAGGGTGGCACCTGAAAAGCTACGATAGGCAGGATGGTGACCAGACCCATGGTGGCACCAGTGCCAAGTTGGGCTGATTTGATAAAACCAAGTGGCTCCTGCAATCTGCCATCAAATGTTTGGCAGGCGAGTTTTGTTTTCCAGGGAAAAGCACCGTTGTGTGTGTTTTGGGGCCTGTGGCTGGGAGTGGCCAGCTGGCTCCTTAGAATCCACGATACGCAGGATGGTTCCCAGACCCAAGGTGGCACCAGTGCCAAGTCGGGCTGGTTTGATAGTACCAAGTGGTTCCTGCAATCTGCCATCCAGAAGCGGGGCAGCTGAATTTTGTTTGCCAGAGAAAAAGGCTGTTGTTTGTGTTTCGGGGCCTGTGGCTGGCAGTGGCCGGCTGGCTCCTGAAAATCCATGATACGCAGCATGGTTCCCAGACCCAAGGTGGCACCAGTGCCAAGTAGGGCTGGTTTCATAGTACCCAGTGGCTCCTGCAATCTCCCATCAGGAAGAGGGGCAGTTGAGTTTTGTTTTCCAGAGAAAAGGGCCGTGGTTTGTGTTTGGGGCCTATGGCTGAGAGTGACCGGCTGGCCCCTGAAAATCCACGACAGGAAGGATGGTTCCCAGATCCAAGGTGGCAGCAGTGCCATGTTGTGCTGGTGTGATAGTCCCAAGTGGCTCCTGCAATCTGCCATCCAGAAGCGGGGCAGCTGAATTTTGTTTGCCAGAGAAAAATGCTGTGGTTTGTGTTTGGGGGCCTGTGGCTGGGAGTGGCCGGCTGGCTCCTGAAAATCCATGATACGCAGGATGGTTCCCAGACCCAAGGTGGCACCAGTGCCAAGTGGGGCTGGTTTCACAGTGTCAAGTGCCTCCTGCAATCTCCCATCCAGAAGCGGGGCAGCTGAGTTTTGTTTGCCTGTGAAACGGGCCGTTGTTTTTGATTGGGGTCTGTGGCCGAGAGTGTTCGGCTGGCTCCTGACAACCCACAATACGCAGGATTTTTCCCAGACCCAAGGTGGCACCAGTGCCAAGTCGGGCTGGTTTGATAGTACCAAGTGGCTCCTGCAATCTGCCATCCAGAAGCGGTGCAGTTGAGTGTTGTTTGCCAGAGAAAAGGGCCGTGGGTTGTGTTTGGGGGCATATGGCTGGGAGTGGCCGGCTGTCTCATTAAAAAGATCGATACGCAGGATGGTTCCCAGACCCAAGGTGGCACCAGTGCCAAGTAGGGCTGTTTTTATAGTACCAAGTGCGTCCTGCAATTTGCCATCCAGAAGAGGGGCAGTTGAGTTTTGTTTGCCAGAGAATAGCGCCGTTGTTTGTGTTTGGGGGCTTGTGGCTGGGAGTGGCCGACTGGCGCCTTAGAATCTGTGTTACGCAGCATGGTTCCCAGACCAGAGGTGGCACCAGTGCCAAGTTGGGCTGGTTTGATAGTACCAAGTGGCTCCTGCAATCTGCCATCCAGAAGCGGGGCAGCTTACTTTTGTTTGCCAGTTAAACGGGCCGAGGTTTGTGACTTGGGACCTATGGCTGGGAGTGGCCGGCTGGCTCCTTTGAACCCACGATACGCAGGATGGTTCCCAGACCAGAGGTGGCACCAGTGCCAAGTCGGGCTGGTTTGATACTACCAAGTGCGTCCTGCAATCTGCCATCCAGAAGCGGGGCAGCTTAATTTTGCTTGCCAGGGAATCGGGCCGAGGGTTTTGTATGGGGGCCTATGGCTGAGAGTGGCCGGCTGGCTCCTGAAAATCCACGCTAGGCAGCATGGTTCCCAGATGCAAGCTGGCACCAGTGCCAAGTCGGGCTGGTTTGATGGTGCAAAGTGGCTCCTGCAATCTGCCATCCAGAAGCGGGGCAGCTGATTTTTGTTTGCCAGAGAAAAATTCCGTGGATTGTTTTTGGGGGCATATTGCTGGGAGTGGCCGGCTGGCTCCTTAAAATGCTCGATACGCATGATGGTTCCCAGGCCCAAGGTGTCACCACTACCAAGTCGGCCTGCGGTTTTAGTATCAAGTTCATCCTGCAATTTGCCATCCAGAAGAGGGGCAGTTGAGTTTTGTTTGCCAGAGAAACGGGCCGAGGTTTCTGTTTGGGGACATATGGCTGAGAGTGGCCGGCTGGCCCCTGAATATCCACGATACACAGCATGGTTCCCAGATCCAAGGTGGCACCAGTGCCAAGTTGGGCTGGTTTGATAGTACCAAGTGTCTCCTGCAATCTGCCATCCAGAAGCGGGGCAGCTTACTTTTGTTTGCCAGAGAAATAGGCCTAGGTTTTTGTCTGGGGGCCTGTGGCTAGGAGTGGCCGGCTGGCTCCTAAGAATCCACGATACGCAGGATGTTTCCCAGACCCAAGGTGGCACCAGTGCCAAGTCGGGCTGGTTTGATAGTACCAAGTGGCTCCTGCAAACTCCATCAAAATGTTGGCAGACGTGTTTTGTTTTCCAGGGAACAGCGCCGTTGATTTTGTTTGGGGGCCTGTGGCTGGGAGTGGCCGGCTGGCTCCTTAGAATCCACGATACGCAGGATGGTTCCCAGACCCAAGGTGGCACCAGTGCCAAGTCGGGCTGGTTTGATTACACCAAGTGGCTCCTGCAATCTGCCATCCAGAAGTGAGGCAGCTAAGTTTTGTTTGCCAGAAAAAAGGGCCGTGGTTTTTGTTGGGGGCCTGTGGCTGGGAGTAGCCGGCTGGCTCCTTAAAATCCACGATAGGCTGGATGGTTCCCAGACCCAAGGTGGCACCAGTGCCAAGTCGGGCTGGTTTGATAGTACCAAGTGGCTCCTGCAATCTGCCATCCAGAAGCGGTGCAGTTGAGTTTTGTTTGCCAGAGAAAAGGGCCGTGGGTTGTGTTTGGGGGTATATGGCTGGGAGTGGCCGGCTGTCTCATTAAAAAGATCGATACGCAGGATGGTTCCCAGACCCAAGGTGGCACCAGTGCCAAGTAGGGCTGTTTTTATAGTACCAAGTGCGTCCTGCAATTTGCCATCCAGAAGAGGGGCAGTGGAGTTTTGTTTGCCAGAGAATAGCGCCGTTGTTTGTGTTTGGGGGCTTGTGGCTGGGAGTGGCCGACTGGCGCCTTAGAATCTGTCTTACGCAGCATGGTTCCCAGACCAGAGGTGGCACCAGTGCCAAGTTGGGCTGGTTTGATAGTACCAAGTGGCTCCTGCAATCTGCCATCCAGAAGCGGGGCAGCTTACTTTTGTTTGCCAGGTAAACGGGCCGAGGTTTGTGACTGGGGACGTATGGCTGGGAGTGACCGGCTGGCTCCTGGAAAGCTACAATAGGCAGGATGGTGACCAGACCCATGGTGGCACCAGTGCCAAGTTGGGCTGGTTTGATAGTACCAAGTGGCTCCTGCAATCTGCCATCAAAAAGTTGGCAGGCGAGTTTTGTTTTCCAGGGAAAAGCGCCGTTGTTTGTGTTTGGGGGCCTGTGGCTGGGAGTGGCCGGCTGGCTCCTTTGAACCCACAATACGCAGGATGGTTCCCAGACCCAAGGTGGCACCAGTGCCAAGTCGGGCTGGTTTGATACTACCAAGTGCGTCCTGCAATCTGCCATCCAGAAGCGGGGCAGCTTAATTTTGTTTGCCAGGGAAACGGGCCGTGGGTTTTGTTTGGGGGCCTATGGCTGAGAGTGGCCGGCTGGCTCCTGAAAATCCACGCTAGGCAGCATGGTTCCCAGATTCAAGGTGGCACCAGTGCCAAGTCGGGCTGGTTTGATGGTGCAAAGTGGCTCCTGCAATCTGCCATCCAGAAGCGGGGCAGCTGATTTTTGTTTGCCAGAGAAAAATTCCGTGGATTGTTTTTGGGGGCATATTGCTGGGAGTGGCCGGCTGGCTCCTTAAAATGCTCGATACGCATGATGGTTCCCAGGTCCAAGGTGTCACCACTACCAAGTCGGCCTGCGGTTTTAGTATCAAGTTCATCCTGCAATTTGCCATCCAGAAGAGGGGCAGTTGAGTTTTGTTTGCCAGAGAACAGGGCCGAGGTTTCTGTTTGGGGACATATGGCTGAGAGTGGCCGGCTGGCCCCTGAATATCCACGATACACAGCATGGTTCCCAGATCCAAGGTGGCACCAGTGCCAAGTTGGGCTGGTTTGATAGTACCAAGTGTCTCCTGCAATCTGCCATCCAGAAGCGGGGCAGCTTACTTTTGTTTGCCAGAGAAATAGGCCTAGGTTTTTGTCTGGGGGCCTGTGGCTAGGAGTGGCCGGCTGGCTCCTAAGAATCCACGATACGCAGGATGTTTCCCAGACCCAAGGTGGCACCAGTGCCAAGTCGGGCTGGTTTGATAGTACCAAGTGGCTCCTGCAAACTCCATCAAAAAGTTGGCAGGCGTGTTTTGTTTTCCAGGGAACAGCGCCGTTGATTTTGTTTGGGGGCCTGTGGCTGGGAGTGGCCGGCTGGCTCCTTAGAATCCACGATACGCAGGATGGTTCCCAGACCCAAGGTGGCACCAGTGCCAAGTCGGGCTGGTTTGATTACACCAAGTGGCTCCTGCAATCTGCCATCCAGAAGTGAGGCAGCTAAGTTTTGTTTGCCAGAAAAAAGGGCCGTGGTTTTTGTTGGGGGCCTGTGGCTGGGAGTGGCCGGCTGGCTCCTTAGAATCCACCATACGCAGGATGGTTCCCAGACCCAAGGTGGCACCAGTGCCAAGTCGGGCTGGTTTGATAGTCCCAAGTGGCTCCTGCAAACTGCCATCCAGAAGCGGGGCAGCTGAGTTTTGTTTGCCAGGGAAATGGGCCGTTGTTTGTGTTTGGGGGCCTGTGGCTGGGAGTGTTCGGCTGGTTCCTGAATATGTACGATACGCAGGATTGTTCCCAGACCCAAGGTGGCACCAGTGCCAAGTCGGGCTGGTTTGATGGTGCAAAGTGGCTCCTGCAATCTGCCATCCAGACGCGGGGCAGCGGATTTTTGTTTCCATGAGAAATGGTCCGTGGTTTGTTTTTGGGGGTATATGGCTGGGCCTGGCCGGCTGGCTCCTTAAAAAGCTCGATATGCAGGATGGTTCCCTGACACAAGGTGGCACCAGTGCCACGTCGGGCGGTTTTCGTAGTACAAAGTGCGTCCTAAAATTTGCCATCCAGAAGAGGGGCAGTTGAGTTTTGTTTGCCAGAGAAAAGGTCCGTGGTTTGTTTTTGGGGGCATATGGCTGAGAGTGGCTGGCTGGCCCCTGAAAATCCACGATACACAGGATGGTTCCCAGATCCAAGGTGGCACCTGTGCCAAGTCGGGCTGATTTGATAGTACTAAGTAGCTCCTGCAATCTGCCATCCAGAAGCGGGGCAGCTTACTTTTGTTTGCCAGGTAAACGGGCCGAGGTTTGTGTTTGGGGGCCTATGGCTGAGAGTGACCGGCTGGCTCCTGAAAAGCTACAATAGGCAGGATGGTGACCAGACCCATGGTGGCACCAGTGCCAAGTTGGGCTGGTTTGATAGTACCAAGTGGTTCCTGCAATCTGCCATCCAGAAGCAGGGCAGCTGAGTTTTGTTTGCCAGAGAAAAGGGCCTTGGTTTGTGTTTAGGGGCATATGGCTGGGTGTGGCCAGCTGGCTCCTTAAAATGCACGATATGCAACATGGCTCCCAGACCCAAGGTGGCACCAGTGCCAAGTTGGGCTGGTTTGATAGTACCAAGTGGCTCCTGCAATCTTCCATGATCACGTGGAGAAATACTTTCTGGTTTCAGCCTCATGCTCTTTCTTCTCTCCCTCAACTTCTCTATCACCTCTCATCTGGTTCACATGCGCTGTCTTCAAGGTCCACAGGCTACTTTTCACAGAATCTTCTGGCCTGATGAAGTAAGAATGATGAATAGAACAGAGCTGGGATCTATTTTCCAGTTTGGATAAAATGCATTCTGCACACAAATCCAAGGAGAACGGGCTGCCCCGATGCCCAGAAAATCTTTCACTCCTGCTAGTGTTCTACGTCAACCGCAACTTAGTCTGAAAGAAAAGCTTTTTCTCTGAGAGCATCTGAGAGGTTTGCATGAAGCACTGATATCTGACATATGCAATTTTGAATAGGAGAGGAAAAAGAAAATGGCAAGGAGTTTTTAATTTTAGTGGTTTCAATTTTAATTTCCGTGCACTTTTTCAAAACTTGTCAGCTCAAATGCCCATCAACATCTTTTAGTCATCTGTAAGTCAGTATTCATATAAAATGTGCTTCAAATCCAAAGAATTTCAAATTTGCACTCCAAGCTTCTATGCCTAGATTTATGATTTCCTACACATATTAGATGAAAGGAAGGCCTTTTTTACTGTGGGAGTGCTGGAACACTGGAACAGGTTGCCCAGAGAAGTTGTGGGTGTCCCATCCCTGAAAGTATTCAAGGTCACCTTGGACGGGGCTTGGAGCAGCAACAAAGGAGAAGCTTGATGGTAGAGAAACAAAGTCGGACTATAGAAGAAACTCGGATTGAAGTATAGGATCAAGTTTTCTCTCAGCTCTTGGGGTAAATTCAAAGTTGTACAAAATGACATTTATCTGTGCTATTCACTACTGTAACAGAAAGTTTCATGAAAACTGTACAGAAGATAGTAAATTTTAAAAGAGATAAGAATTACAGCATAAAATCCATGGGATAGGTTACAACATGAGACACTCTCTAAGAGAAAATCTCTTTGTTTCAGCACTTCATCGGGGTAAGATTTCATGAAGTGCCAAAGAAGGCGGCAAAATATCATTCGGGACATTATTTACTGGAATTCAGCCTGGCCATTAGTAGGAACTGCCTTTGAACATATCATGTAGATATACCACACACACTTTCCCTTCACTGAAAAATTACTGTTTACAACAAATAAGCAATTGACGATCAAAATTGATTGAAAGCATCTTAAACATGTCAAGTATTTCATTGTAGATGATCTGTGATCCAAATGCTTCTTCCACCTTCGAGAGGGACAGAAGAATTCTTCCATATCATGATGGTTTAAAATTGTATCAACCAATGTTTTCTGCTGAAAAGATATCATCTATTTTTTTCTATTTTTGGAAGAAAATATTCCTAGACATACAACAGGTGAGAACTAAGTAATTTTAAAGAAACAAATGAAATGAAAATATTCTGTAAATAGAATGAAATGAAAAGCTGTGTTTTAAATAGGAGCTAAATATTAAACAGAATTTTTGTACCAGGCATTTGAATTACTGCACCAGCTCTTTTGCCCATCAAGAGAGGCATTTAGCATTTCAGTCTTTTCCAAGGTGTTCATGATCTGCTATGCTGATCTCTGTGTGTGCCTAGGTGTGTGTGGAGGGGGGGGCATATGAAGGGGAGTGTGTATGTTTGCTTTACAATTGTTGTGGCAGATTCATGCCTCAGCTCCACATTTTGTTTTAAAAAGGTCACACCGAGTGGATATGAAGTTTACTATCAACAAGAGATCGATTCCCAAATCATCCATTTGACTCTCCCTTATAAATCATGTGCTTTGTTGCATATTTTATCAAATATACTTTCAAGCCAGATGGAGGAAGGAGGATGTGGGAATCCCTCCACCATCTTGCAACTTTTATGTAAGTAGGTTTTCAAGAAAATCATCATTTCTCTTTTAAATATGTCTGGAACAGGCATGATGGTAGTGTCAACCTGTTGGAGTTTTTGTTGCTGGAAGAAGTTGTACAAAAGGATTGGTTTTTACATTGACCAGTTACTGAATCAAGCGCAGGAATACATTGGAAATTTAGCTGGGGGTTCCTTTTCCCAGCAGACTACTTCTAGAACGAGCTTGTACACTGAAGCTGACTCTTTTGCTCTCTTTTTGTTTCTTTCCTATTTTCTTGGCTTCTTTGCCACTATCTAGACAATTTTGGAACTTTGTTCCCAACTAAAATGGTTTCAATAGTCTGATTGTGATCATACATTTTTACAAGGAATTTTTAAAATCTTTCCTCGAGTCCAGAAAGTCAAGGACTTAGATCTTTTTCTTCCCTTATCAATATTGCCATGAAATTGATAAATAAAGACCAACTCTTTATTTTTGTTTTTAACCCACGTAGATAATTCCCATCCATTAATCCATTTTGTGGACCAATAGCTGCCATTCTGATGGAAGCTGTCACTTCTTAACAATAGGCATTCTGTGACTATGTTGACTGCACTTTGGGTGAAGATCCTAACTGGTCTTAGATATACATAGGGAGAAATTTGCTCAGCCAGTGTCAGTCTTAAGCATGCGTATCAGAAGATCTTTCTAGAGCTGGGAATTTTCCCATGAAAGGGATTCAGTTAGGGAAGAGACACTTGTGCCAGAGTTTTACGTTCTTCTTGAACACTGCTTAAGGAACTTAGATGCCATGTCCATTTGGATCTCTGTCTGCACAGAACTTTGTCATGCCAGTGCTTTGAAATGCATCTTGAAGAGAATTCACTAGCACAGAATGAAAGAGAGTGGAAGGGGTTGGTGGGGCTAACCAGGCCCAACCCCCCTGCCTAAACCAGGATACCTAGAGCCTCTTGCCCAGGATTCTATCTGGGTGTACTTTTAATGTCTTCAAAGATCCAGGCTCCACAATCTTTCTGGGCAGTCTGTGCCGTGGTTCAGTCACCCTGACAGTAAAGAAACATTTACTGATGTTCAAAGGCAATCTCCTGTATTTCAGTGTGTGCCCACTGCCTCTTGTCTTTTCCCTCAGCATCACTGAAAAGACACTGATTCCCTCCCCTTTGCACTATTGCTTCCATATGTATGTGTGATGCCATGTAGAGGTATGTCAAAAACCTCCCTGAAGCCCAGGCAGATAATATTCCCTTCATCTACCAGTCAAGTTGATTCATCAGAGGAGTTTAAAGTGATGTTCAGCATGAAATTCCCCTGAAAAATCATGCTAACTACATTATTTGGTCATCTGTCATGTGCCTGGCAAGGATTTCCAGGAAGAGCTGCTTCATCAACTTCCTGGGGATAAAAAAGAGGCTGGCTGGTTTGTACTATGGCGAGTCCTCTTAATTGCCTTTTTTGAAGATGGGTGTCATTTGCTAACATCCACCCTTTAGCTCCTCTTCTCATCTACACCTCGGCAAAAAGCTTTTCCACTATGTCTGGCTAGGAAAAACTGTGCCAGCACAGAAAACATCTCCCATCGTGTTCTAGAAGTTGCACGGATGTCTGCCAAGTGTTTGGCAGGAAGAAAAGAAAAGTTGTCCAAAACAGCTTCCAATCGAATGTTCCTGTGATTGGAAAAGTCAGGAGAGTGCAAAGGTACTGTTTTCTATCAGTTGGCAAGGTGCGCACACAATCCCAGTGTTGTACAGCTTGCTTCTTCACCTTCCCGAAGCTGCCGCTCTCGCCGGCTGCCGGAGCCCAAGAAGCGGCTTCTTCGCGCAAAGACGATTGTGCCGCTCACAGTGCTCTCCTTAGCGCAGCTTCTGCCGAAAGACGCCCGGCAGCGGCTCTTACCTCCGGAGAGCATCCTACCTTCGTCTTTCGCGTCTTTTGTAGTCTACATCTTAGCAAAACGCTTCTCCACTATGTCTGGCTAGGAAAAATTGTGCCAGCACAGAAAACATCTCCCATCGTGTTCTAGAAGTTGCACGGATGTCTGCCAAGTGTTTGGCAGGAAGAAAAGAAAAGTTGTCCAGAACAGCTTCCAATCGAATGTTCCTGTGATTGGAAAAGTCAGGAGAGTGCAAAGGTACTGTTTTCTATCAGTTGGCAAGGTGCGCACACAATCCCAGTGTTGTACAGCTTGCTTCTTCACCTTCCCGAAGCTGCCGCTCTCGCCGGCTGCCGGAGCCCAAGAAGCGGCTTCTTCGCGCAAAGACGATTGTGCCGCTCACAGTGCTCTCCTTAGCGCGGCTTCTGCCGAAAGACGCCCGGCAGCGGCTCTTACCTCCGGAGAGCATCCTACCTTCGTCTTTCGCGTCTTTTGTAGTCTACATCTTAGCAAAACGCTTTTCCACTATGTCTGGCTAGGAAAAACTGTGCCAGCACAGAAAACATCTCCCATCGTGTTCTAGAAGTTGCACGGATGTCTGCCAAGTGTTTGGCAGGAAGAAAAGAAAAGTTGTCCAAAACAGCTTCCAATCGAATGTTCCTGTGATTGGAAAAGTCAGGAGAGTGCAAAGGTACTGTTTTCTATCAGTTGGCAAGGTGCGCACACAATCCCAGTGTTGTACAGCTTGCTTCTTCACCTTCCCGAAGCTGCCGCTCTCGCCGGCTGCCGGAGCCCAAGAAGCGGCTTCTTCGCGCAAAGACGATTGTGCCGCTCACAGTGCTCTCCTTAGCGCGGCTTCTGCCGAAAGACGCCCGGCAGCGGCTCTTACCTCCGGAGAGCATCCTACCCTCGTCTTTCGCGTCTTTTGTAGTCTACATCTTAGCAAAACGCTTTTCCACTATGTCTGGCTAGGAAAAACTGTGCCAGCACAGAAAACATCTCCCATCGTGTTCTGCCACTCTCAGGAGGTAAGAGCCGCTGCCGGGCGTCTTTCGGCAGAAGCCGCGCTAAGGGGAGCACTGTGAACGGCACAATCGTCTTTGCGCGAAGAAGCCGATTCTTCGGTTCCGGCAGCCGGCGAGAGCGGCAGCTTCGGGAAGGTGAAGAAGCAAGCTGTACAACACTGGGATTGTGTGCGCACCTTGCCAACTGATAGAAAACAGTACCTTTGCACTCTCCTGACTTTTCCAATCACAGGAACATTCGATTGGAAGCTGTTTTGGACAACTTTTCTTTTCTTCCTGCCAAACACTTGGCAGACATCCGTGCAACTTCTAGAACACGATGGGAGATGTTTTCTGTGCTGGCACAGTTTTTCCTAGCCAGACATAGTGGAAAAGCGTTTTGCTAAGATGTAGACTACAAAAGACGCGAAAGACGAAGGTAGGATGCTCTCCGGAGGTAAGAGCCGCTGCCGGGCGTCTTTCGGCAGAAGCCGCGCTAAGGAGAGCACTGTGAGCGGCACAATCGTCTTTGCGCGAAGAAGCCGCTTCTTGGGCTCCGGCAGCCGGCGAGAGCGGCAGCTTCGGGAAGGTGAAGAAGCAAGCTGTACAACACTGGGATTGTGTGCGCACCTTGCCAACTGATAGAAAACAGTACCTTTGCACTCTCCTGACTTTTCCAATCACAGGAACATTCGATTGGAAGCTGTTTTGGACAACTTTTCTTTTCTTCCTGCCAAACACTTGGCAGACATCCGTGCAACTTCTAGAACACGATGGGAGATGTTTTCTGTGCTGGCACAGTTTTTCCTAGCCAGACATAGTGGAAAAGCGTTTTGCTAAGATGTAGACTACAAAAGACGCGAAAGACGAAGGTAGGATGCTCTCCGGAGGTAAGAGCCGCTGCCGGGCGTCTTTCGGCAGAAGCCGCGCTAAGGAGAGCACTGTGAGCGGCACAATCGTCTTTGCGCGAAGAAGCCGCTTCTTCGGTTCCGGCAGCCGGCGAGAGCGGCAGCTTCGGGAAGGTGAAGAAGCAAGCTGTACAACACTGGGATTGTGTGCGCACCTTGCCAACTGATAGAAAACAGTACCTTTGCACTCTCCGGACTTTTCCAATCACAGGAACATTCGATTGGAAGCTGTTTTGGACAACTTTTCTTTTCTTCCTGCCAAACACTTGGCAGACATCCGTGCAACTTCTAGAACACGATGGGAGATGTTTTCTGTGCTGGCACAGTTTTTCCTAGCCAGACATAGTGGAAAAGCTTTTTGCCGAGGTGTAGACTACATAAGACGCGAAAGACGAAGGTAGGATGCTCTCCGGAGGTAAGAGCCGCTGCCGGGCGTCTTTCAGCAGAAGCCGCGCTAAGGAGAGCACTGTGAGCGGCACAATCGTCTTTGCGCGAAGAAGCCGCTTCTTGGGCTCCGGCAGCCGGCGAGAGCGGCAGCTTCGGGAAGGTGAAGAAGCAAGCTGTACAACACTGGGATTGTGTGCGCACCTTGCCAACTGATAGAAAACAGTACCTTTGCACTCTCCTGACTTTTCCAATCACAGGAACATTCGATTGGAAGCTGTTCTGGACAACTTTTCTTTTCTTCCTGCCAAACACTTGGCAGACATCCGTGCAACTTCTAGAACACGATGGGAGATGTTTTCTGTGCTGGCACAGTTTTTCCTAGCCAGACATAGTGGAAAAGCGTTTTGCTAAGATGTAGACTACAAAAGACGCGAAAGACGAAGGTAGGATGCTCTCCGGAGGTAAGAGCCGCTGCCGGGCGTCTTTCAGCAGAAGCTGCGCTAAGGAGAGCCCTGTGAGCGGCACAATCGTCTTTGCGCGAAGAAGCCGCTTCTTGGGCTCCGGCAGCCGGCGAGAGCGGCAGCTTCGGGAAGGTGAAGAAGCAAGCTGTACAACACTGGGATTGTGTGCGCACCTTGCCAACTGATAGAAAACAGTACCTTTGCACTCTCCTGACTTTTCCAATCACAGGAACATTCGATTGGAAGCTGTTTTGGACAACTTTTCTTTTCTTCCTGCCAAACACTTGGCAGACATCCGTGCAACTTCTAGAACACGATGGGAGATGTTTTCTGTGCTGGCACAGTTTTTCCTAGCCAGACATAGTGGAAAAGCGTTTTGCCGAGTTGTAGATGAGAAGAGGAGCTAAAGACGAAGGTAGGATGCTCTCCGGAGGTAAGAGCCGCTGCCGGGCGTCTTTCGGCAGAAGCCGCGCTAAGGAGAGCACTGTGAGCGGCACAATCGTCTTTGCGCGAAGAAGCCGCTTCTTGGGCTCCGGCAGCCGGCGAGAGCGGCAGCTTCGGGAAGGTGAAGAAGCAAGCTGTACAACACTGGGATTGTGTGCGCACCTTGCCAACTGATAGAAAACAGTACCTTTGCACTCTCCTGACTTTTCCAATCACAGGAACATTCGATTGGAAGCTGTTTTGGACAACTTTTCTTTTCTTCCTGCCAAACACTTGGCAGACATCCGTGCAACTTCTAGAACACGATGGGAGATGTTTTCTGTGCTGGCACAGTTTTTCCTAGCCAGACATAGTGGAAAAGCTTTTTGCCGAGGTGTAGATGAGAAGAGGAGCTAAAGAGTGGATGTTAGCAAATGACACCCATCTTCAAAAAAGGCAATTAAGAGGACTCGCCATAGTACAAACCAGCCAGCCTCTTTTTTATCCCCAGGAAGTTGATGAAGCAGCTCTTCCTGGAAATCCTTGCCAGGCACATGACAGATGACCAAATAATGTAGTTAGCATGATTTTTCAGGGGAATTTCATGCTGAACATCACTTTAAACTCCTCTGATGAATCAACTTGACTGGTAGATGAAGGGAATATTATCTGCCTGGGCTTCAGGGAGGTTTTTGACATACCTCTACATGGCATCACACATACATATGGAAGCAATAGTGCAAAGGGGAGGGAATCAGTGTCTTTTCAGTGATGCTGAGGGAAAAGACAAGAGGCAGTGGGCACACACTGAAATACAGGAGATTGCCTTTGAACATCAGTAAATGTTTCTTTACTGTCAGGGTGACTGAACCACGGCACAGACTGCCCAGAAAGATTGTGGAGCCTGGATCTTTGAAGACATTAAAAGTACACCCAGATAGAATCCTGGGCAAGAGGCTCTAGGTATCCTGGTTTAGGCAGGGGGGTTGGGCCTGGTTAGCCCCACCAACCCCTTCCACTCTCTTTCATTCTGTGCTAGTGAATTCTCTTCAAGATGCATTTCAAAGCGCTGGCATGACAAAGTTCTGTGCAGACAGAGATCCAAATGGACATGGCATCTAAGTTCCTTAAGCAGTGTTCAAGAAGAATGTAAAACTCTGGCACAAGTGTCTCTTCCCTAACTGAATCCCTTTCATGGGAAAATTCCCAGCTCTAGAAAGATCTTCTGATACGCATGCTTAAGACTGACACTGGCTGAGCAAATTTCTCCCTATGTATATCTAAGACCAGTTAGGATCTTCACCCAAAGTGCAGTCAACATAGTCACAGAATGCCTATTGTTAAGAAGTGACAGCTTCCATCAGAATGGCAGCTATTGGTCCACAAAATGGATTAATGGATGGGAATTATCTACGTGGGTTAAAAACAAAAATAAAGAGTTGGTCTTTATTTATCAATTTCATGGCAATATTGATAAGGGAAGAAAAAGATCTAAGTCCTTGACTTTCTGGACTCGAGGAAAGATTTTAAAAATTCCTTGTAAAAATGTATGATCACAATCAGACTATTGAAACCATTTTAGTTGGGAACAAAGTTCCAAAATTGTCTAGATAGTGGCAAAGAAGCCAAGAAAATAGGAAAGAAACAAAAAGAGAGCAAAAGAGTCAGCTTCAGTGTACAAGCTCGTTCTAGAAGTAGTCTGCTGGGAAAAGGAACCCCCAGCTAAATTTCCAATGTATTCCTGCGCTTGATTCAGTAACTGGTCAATGTAAAAACCAATCCTTTTGTACAACTTCTTCCAGCAACAAAAACTCCAACAGGTTGACACTACCATCATGCCTGTTCCAGACATATTTAAAAGAGAAATGATGATTTTCTTGAAAACCTACTTACATAAAAGTTGCAAGATGGTGGAGGGATTCCCACATCCTCCTTCCTCCATCTGGCTTGAAAGTATATTTGATAAAATATGCAACAAAGCACATGATTTATAAGGGAGAGTCAAATGGATGATTTGGGAATCGATCTCTTGTTGATAGTAAACTTCATATCCACTCGGTGTGACCTTTTTAAAACAAAATGTGGAGCTGAGGCATGAATCTGCCACAACAATTGTAAAGCAAACATACACACTCCCCTTCATATGCCCCCCCCTCCACACACACCTAGGCACACACAGAGATCAGCATAGCAGATCATGAACACCTTGGAAAAGACTGAAATGCTAAATGCCTCTCTTGATGGGCAAAAGAGCTGGTGCAGTAATTCAAATGCCTGGTACAAAAATTCTGTTTAATATTTAGCTCCTATTTAAAACACAGCTTTTCATTTCATTCTATTTACAGAATATTTTCATTTCATTTGTTTCTTTAAAATTACTTAGTTCTCACCTGTTGTATGTCTAGGAATATTTTCTTCCAAAAATAGAAAAAAATAGATGATATCTTTTCAGCAGAAAACATTGGTTGATACAATTTTAAACCATCATGATATGGAAGAATTCTTCTGTCCCTCTCGAAGGTGGAAGAAGCATTTGGATCACAGATCATCTACAATGAAATACTTGACATGTTTAAGATGCTTTCAATCAATTTTGATCGTCAATTGCTTATTTGTTGTAAACAGTAATTTTTCAGTGAAGGGAAAGTGTGTGTGGTATATCTACATGATATGTTCAAAGGCAGTTCCTACTAATGGCCAGGCTGAATTCCAGTAAATAATGTCCCGAATGATATTTTGCCGCCTTCTTTGGCACTTCATGAAATCTTACCCCGATGAAGTGCTGAAACAAAGAGATTTTCTCTTAGAGAGTGTCTCATGTTGTAACCTATCCCATGGATTTTATGCTGTAATTCTTATCTCTTTTAAAATTTACTATCTTCTGTACAGTTTTCATGAAACTTTCTGTTACAGTAGTGAATAGCACAGATAAATGTCATTTTGTACAACTTTGAATTTACCCCAAGAGCTGAGAGAAAACTTGATCCTATACTTCAATCCGAGTTTCTTCTATAGTCCGACTTTGTTTCTCTACCATCAAGCTTCTCCTTTGTTGCTGCTCCAAGCCCCGTCCAAGGTGACCTTGAATACTTTCAGGGATGGGACACCCACAACTTCTCTGGGCAACCTGTTCCAGTGTTCCAGCACTCCCACAGTAAAAAAGGCCTTCCTTTCATCTAATATGTGTAGGAAATCATAAATCTAGGCATAGAAGCTTGGAGTGCAAATTTGAAATTCTTTGGATTTGAAGCACATTTTATATGAATACTGACTTACAGATGACTAAAAGATGTTGATGGGCATTTGAGCTGACAAGTTTTGAAAAAGTGCACGGAAATTAAAATTGAAACCACTAAAATTAAAAACTCCTTGCCATTTTCTTTTTCCTCTCCTATTCAAAATTGCATATGTCAGATATCAGTGCTTCATGCAAACCTCTCAGATGCTCTCAGAGAAAAAGCTTTTCTTTCAGACTAAGTTGCGGTTGACGTAGAACACTAGCAGGAGTGAAAGATTTTCTGGGCATCGGGGCAGCCCGTTCTCCTTGGATTTGTGTGCAGAATTCATTTTATCCAAACTGGAAAATAGATCCCAGCTCTGTTCTATTCATCATTCTTACTTCATCAGGCCAGAAGATTCTGTGAAAAGTAGCCTGTGGACCTTGAAGACAGCGCATGTGAACCAGATGAGAGGTGATAGAGAAGTTGAGGGAGAGAAGAAAGAGCATGAGGCTGAAACCAGAAAGTATTTCTCCACGTGATCATGGAAGATTGCAGGAGCCACTTGGTACTATCAAACCAGCCCAACTTGGCACTGGTGCCACCTTGGGTCTGGGAGCCATGTTGCATATCGTGCATTTTAAGGAGCCAGCTGGCCACACCCAGCCATATGCCCCCAAACACAAACCAAGGCCCTTTTCTCTGGCAAACAAAACTCAGCTGCCCTGCTTCTGGATGGCAGATTGCAGGAACCACTTGGTACTATCAAACCAGCCCAACTTGGCACTGGTGCCACCATGGGTCTGGTCACCATCCTGCCTATCGTAGCTTTTCAGGAGCCAGCCGGTCACTCTCAGCCATAGGCCCCCAAACACAAACCTCGGCCCGTTTCCCTGGCAAACCAAAGTAAGCTGCCCCGCTTCTGGATGGCAGATTGCAGGAGCTACTTAGTACTATCAAATCAGCCCGACTTGGCACAGGTGCCACCTTGGATCTGGGAACCATCCTGTGTATCGTGGATTTTCAGGGGCCAGCCAGCCACTCTCAGCCATATGCCCCCAAAAACAAACCACGGCCCTTTTCTCTGGCAAACAAAACTCAACTGCCCCTCTTCTGGATGGCAAATTTTAGGACGCACTTTGTACTACGAAAACCGCCCGACGTGGCACTGGTGCCACCTTGTGTCAGGGAACCATCCTGCATATCGAGCTTTTTAAGGAGCCAGCCGGCCAGGCCCAGCCATATACCCCCAAAAACAAACCACGGACCATTTCTCATGGAAACAAAAATCCGCTGCCCCGCGTCTGGATGGCAGATTGCAGGAGCCACTTTGCACCATCAAACCAGCCCGACTTGGCACTGGTGCCACCTTGGGTCTGGGAACCATCCTGCGTATCGTACATATTCAGGAACCAGCCGAACACTCCCAGCCACAGGCCCCCAAACACAAACAACGGCCCATTTCCCTGGCAAACAAAACTCAGCTGCCCCGCTTCTGGATGGCAGTTTGCAGGAGCCACTTGGGACTATCAAACCAGCCCGACTTGGCACTGGTGCCACCTTGGGTCTGGGAACCATCCTGCGTATGGTGGATTCTAAGGAGCCAGCCGGCCACTCCCAGACACAGGCCCCCAACAAAAACCACGGCCCTTTTTTCTGGCAAACAAAACTTAGCTGCCTCACTTCTGGATGGCAGATTGCAGGAGCCACTTGGTGTAATCAAACCAGCCCGACTTGGCACTGGTGCCACCTTGGGTCTGGGAACCATCCTGCGTATCGTGGATTCTAAGGAGCCAGCCGGCCACTCCCAGCCACAGGCCCCCAAACACAAACAACGGCGCTGTTCCCTGGAAAACAAAACACGCCTGCCAACTTTTTGATGGAGTTTGCAGGAGCCACTTGGTACTATCAAACCAGCCCGACTTGGCACTGGTGCCACCTTGGGTCTGGGAAACATCCTGCGTATCGTGGATTCTAAGGAGCCAGCCGGCCACTCCTAGCCACAGGCCCCCAGACAAAAACCTAGGCCTATTTCTCTGGCAAACAAAAGTAAGCTGCCCCGCTTCTGGATGGCAGATTGCAGGAGACACTTGGTACTATCAAACCAGCCCAACTTGGCACTGGTGCCACCTTGGATCTGGGAACCATGCTGTGTATCGTGGATATTCAGGGGCCAGCCGGCCACTCTCAGCCATATGTCCCCAAACAGAAACCTCGGCCCGTTTCTCTGGCAAACAAAACTCAACTGCCCCTCTTCTGGATGGCAAATTGCAGGATGAACTTGATACTAAAACCGCAGGCCGACTTGGTAGTGGTGACACCTTGGACCTGGGAACCATCATGCGTATCGAGCATTTTAAGGAGCCAGCCGGCCACTCCCAGCAATATGCCCCCAAAAACAATCCACGGAATTTTTCTCTGGCAAACAAAAATCAGCTGCCCCGCTTCTGGATGGCAGATTGCAGGAGCCACTTTGCACCATCAAACCAGCCCGACTTGGCACTGGTGCCACCTTGCATCTGGGAACCATGCTGCCTAGCGTGGATTTTCAGGAGCCAGCCGGCCACCCTCAGCCATAGGCCCCCAAACAAAACCCACGGCCCGTTTCCCTGGCAAACAAAATTAAGCTGCCCCGCTTCTGGATGGCAGATTGCAGGACGCACTTGGTAGTATCAAACCAGCCCGACTTGGCACTGGTGCCACCTTGGGTCTGGGAACCATCCTGCGTATTGTGGGTTCAAAGGAGCCAGCCGGCCACTCCCAGCCACAGGCCCCCAAACACAAACAACGGCGCTTTTCCCTGGAAAACAAAACTCGCCTGACAACTTTTTGATGGCAGATTGCAGGAGCCACTTGGTACTATCAAACCAGCCCAACTTGGCACTGGTGCCACCATGGGTCTGGTCACCATCCTGCCTATCATAGCTTTTCAGGAGCCAGCCGGTCACTCCCAGCCATAGGTCCCCAGTCACAAACCTCGGCCCGTTTCCCTGGCAAAAAAAAGTAAGCTGCCCCGCTTCTGGATGGCAGATTGCAGGAGCCACTTGGTACTATCAAACCAGCCCAACTTGGCACTGGTGCCACCTCTGGTCTGGGAACCATGCTGCGTAACACAGATTCTACGGCGCCAGTCGGCCACTCCCAGCCACAAGCTCCCAAACACAAACAACGGCGCTATTCTCTGGCAAACAAAACTCCACTGCCCCTCTTCTGGATGGCAAATTGCAGGACGCACTTGGTACTATAAAAACAGCCCGACTTGGCACTGGTGCCACCTTGGGTCTGGGAACCATCCTGCGTATCGATCTTTTTAATGAGACAGCCGGCCACTCCCAGCCATATGCCCCCAAACACAACCCACGGCCCTTTTCTCTGGCAAACAAAACTCAACTGCACCGCTTCTGGATGGCAGATTGCAGGAGCCACTTGGTACTATCAAACCAGCCCGACTTGGCACTGGTGCCACCTTGGGTCTGGGAACCATCCTGCGTATGGTGGATTCTAAGGAGCCAGCCGGCCACTCCCAGCCACAGGCCCCCAACAAAAACCACGGCCCTTTTTTCTGGCAAACAAAACTTAGCTGCCTCACTTCTGGATGGCAGATTGCAGGAGCCACTTGGTGTAATCAAACCAGCCCGACTTGGCACTGGTGCCACCTTGGGTCTGGGAACCATCCTGCGTATCGTGGATTCTAAGGAGCCAGCCGGCCACTCCCAGCCACAGGCCCCCAAACAAAATCAACGGCGCTGTTCCCTGGAAAACAAAACACGCCTGCCAACTTTTTGATGGAGTTTGCAGGAGCCACTTGGTACTATCAAACCAGCCCGACTTGGCACTGGTGCCACCTTGGGTCTGGGAAACATCCTGCGTATCGTGGATTCTAAGGAGCCAGCCGGCCACTCCTAGCCACAGGCCCCCAGACAAAAACCTAGGCCTATTTCTCTGGCAAACAAAAGTAAGCTGCCCCGCTTCTGGATGGCAGATTGCAGGAGACACTTGGGACTATCAAACCAGCCCAACTTGGCACTGGTGCCACCTTGGATCTGGGAACCATGCTGTGTATCGTGGATATTCAGGGGCCAGCCGGCCACTCTCAGCCATATGTCCCCAAACAGAAACCTCGGCCCGTTTCTCTGGCAAACAAAACTCAACTGCCCCTCTTCTGGATGGCAAATTGCAGGATGAACTTGATACTAAAACCGCAGGCCGACTTGGTAGTGGTGACACCTTGGACCTGGGAACCATCATGCGTATCGAGCATTTTAAGGAGCCAGCCGGCCACTCCCAGCAATATGCCCCCAAAAACAATCCACGGAATTTTTCTCTGGCAAACAAAAATCAGCTGCCCCGCTTCTGGATGGCAGATTGCAGGAGCCACTTTGCACCATCAAACCAGCCCGACTTGGCACTGGTGCCACCTTGCATCTGGGAACCATGCTGCCTTGCGTGGATTTTCAGGAGCCAGCCGGCCACTCTCAGCCATAGGCCCCCATACAAAACGCACGGCCCGTTTCCCTGGAAAACAAAATTAAGCTGCCCCGCTTCTGGATGGCAGATTGCAGGACGCACTTGGTAGTATCAAACCAGCCCGACTTGGCACTGGTGCCACCTTGGGTCTGGGAACCATGCTGCGTATCATGGATTTTCAGGAGCCAGCCGTCCACTGCCAGCCACAGGCCCCGAAACACAAACAACAGCCTTTTTCTCTGGCAAACAAAATTCAGCTGCCCCGCTTCTGGATGGCAGATTGCAGGAACCACTTGGTACTAACAAACCAGCCCGACTTGGCACTGGTGCCACCTTGGGTCTGGGAACCATCCTGCGTATCGTGGATTCTAAGGAGCCAGCTGGCCACTCCCAGCCACAGGCCCCAAAACACACACAACGGTGCTTTTCCCTGGAAAACAAAACTCGCCTGCCAAACATTTGATGGCAGATTGCAGGAGCCACTTGGTACTATCAAACCAGCCCAACTTGGCACTGGTGCCTCCATGGGTCTGGTCACCATCCTGCCTATCGTAGCTTTTCAGGTGCCAGCCAGCCACCCCCAGCCAGAGGCCCCTAGACAAATATTTCGGCCCGTTTCCCTGGCAAACAAAAGTAAGCTACCCCGCTTCTGGATGGCAGATTGCAGGAGCCACTTTGCACCATCAAACCAGCCCAACTTGGCACTGGTGCCACCTCTGGTCTGGGAACCATCCTGCGTATCGTGGGTTCTAAGGAGCCAGCTGGCCACTCCCAGCCACAGGCCCCCAAACACAAACAACGGCGCTTTTCCCTGGAAAACAAAACTCGCCTGCCAACTTTTTGATGGCAGATTGCCGGAGCCACTTGGTACTATCAAACCAGCCCAACTTGGCACTGGTGCCACCATGGGTCTGGTCACCATCCTGCCTATCGTAGCTTTTCAGGAGCCAGCCGGTCACTCCCAGCCATAGGCCCCCAAACACAAACCTCGGCCCGTTTCCCTGGCAAACAAAAGTAAGCTGCCCCGCTTCTGGATGGCAGATTGCAGGAGCTATTTAGTACTATCAAACCAGCCCGACTTGGCACTGGTGCCACCTCTGGTCTGGGAACCATCCTGCCTATCGTGGATTTTCAGGGGCCAGCCGTCCACTCTCAGCCATATGCCCCCAAAAACAAACCACGGCCCTTTTCTCTGGCAAACAAAACTCAACTGCCCCTCTTCTGGATGGCAAATTTTAGGACGCACTTTGTACTACGAAAACCGCCCGACGTGGCACTGGTGCCACCTTGTGTCAGGGAACCATCCTGCATATCGAGCTTTTTAAGGAGCCAGCCGGCCACGCCCAGCCATATACCCCCAAAAACAAACCACGGACCATTTCTCATGGAAACAAAAATCCGCTGCCGCGCGTCTGGATGGCAGATTGCAGGAGCCACTTTGCACCATCAAACCAGCCCGACTTGGCACTGGTGCCACCTTGGGTCTGGGAACAATCCTGCATATCGTGGATTCTAAGGAGCCAGCCGGCCACTCCCAGCCACAGGCCCCCAAACACAAACAACGGCGCTTTTCCCTGGAAAACAAAACTCGCCTGCCAGCTTTTTGATGGCAGATTGCAGGAGCCACTTGGTACTATCAAATCATCCCAACTTGGCACTGGTGCCACTATGGGTCTGGGAACCATCCTGCCTATTGTAGCATTTCAGGAGCCAGCCGGTCACTCCCAGCCATAGTCCCCCAGACACAAACCTCGGACCGTTTCCCTGGCAAACAAAATTAAGCTGCCCCGATTCTGGATGGCAGATTGCAGGAGCCACTTGGTAGTGTCAAACCAGCCCGACTTGGCACTGGTGCCACCTTGGGTCTGGGAACCATCCTGCGTATCGTGGATTCTAAGCAGCCACCCGGCCACTCTGAGCCACAGGCGCCCAAACACAAACAACGGCGCTTTTCCCTGGAAAACAAAACTCGCCTGCCAACATTTTGATGGCAGATTGCAGGAGCCACTTGGTGCTATCAAACCAGCCCAACTTGGCACTGGTGCCACCATGGGTCTGGTCACCATCCTGCCTATCGTAGCTTTTCAGGAGCCAGCCGGTCACTCCCTGCCATAGGCCCCCAGACACAAACCTCGGCCCGTTTCCCTGGCAAACAAAAGTAAACTGCCCCGCTTTTGGATGGCAGATTGCAGGATCCATTTGGTACTATCAAACCTGCCCGACTTGGCCCTCGTGCCACCTTGGCTCTGGGAACCATGCTGCGTAACGTAGATTCTACGAGGACAGGCGGCCACTCCCAGCCACAGGCCTCTAAACAAAAACAACGGCGCTTTTCCCTGGAAAACAAAACTCGCCTGCCAAATTTTTGATGGCAGATTGCAGGAGCCACTTGGTACTATCAAACCAGCCCAACTTGGCACTGGTGCCACCATGGGTCTGGTCACCATCCTGCCTATCGTAGCTTTTCAGGAGCCAGCCGGTCACTCCCAGCCATAGGCCCCCAGACAAATATCTCGGCCCGTTTCCCTGGCAAACAAAAGTAAGCTGCCCCGCTTCTGGATGGCAGATTACAGCAGCCACATGGTACTATCAAACCAGGCCAACATGGCACTGGTGCCACCTTGGCTCTGGGAACCATCCTGCCTATCGTGGATTTTCAGGGGCCAGCCGGCCACTCTCAGCCATATGCCCCCAAACACATACCACGGCCCTTTGCTCTGGCAAACAAAACTCAACTGCCCCTCTTCTGGATGGCAAATTGCAGGACGCACTTGGTACTACGAAAACAGCCCGACCTGGCAGTGATGCCACCTTGGGTCAGGGAACAATCCTGCGTATCGATCTTTTTAAGGAGCCAGCCGGCCACGTCCAGCCATATACCCCCAAAAAAAAACCACGGAACTTTTCTCCAGCAAACAAAAATCCGCTGCCCCGCGTCTGAATGGCAGATTTCAGGAGCTATTTAGTATTATCAAACCAGCCCGACTTGGCACTGGTGCCACCATGAGTCTGGTAACCATCCTGCCTATCGTAGCTTTTCAGTAGCCAGCCGGTCACTCCCAGCCATAGGCCCCCAGACAAATACCTCGGCCCGTTTCCCTGGGAAACAAAAGTAAGCTGACCCACTTCTGGATGGCAGATTGCAGGAGCCACTTGGTACTATCAAACCAGCCCAACTTGGCACTGGTGCCACCTTGGCTCTGGGAACCATCCTGCGTATCCTGGGTTCAAAGGAGGCAGCCGGCCACTCCCAGCCACAGGCCTCTAAACAAGAACAACGGCGCTTTTCCCTGGAAAACAAAAGTCGCCTGACAACTTTTTGATGGCAGATTGCAGGAGCCACTTGGTACTATCAAACCAGCCCAACTTGGCACTGGTGCCACCATGGGTCTGGTCACCATCCTGCCTATCGTAGCTTTTCAGGAGCCAGCCGGTCACTCCCAGCCATAGGCCCCCAGACACAAACCTCTACCCGTTTCCCTGGGAAACAAAAGTAAGCTGACCCGCTTCTGGATGGCAGATTGCAGGAGCCACTTGGTACTATCAAACCAGCCCAACTTGGCACTGGTGCCACCTTGGCTCTGGGAACCATCCTGCGTATCCTGGGTTCAAAGGAGGCAGCCGGCCACTCCCAGCCACAGGCCTCTAAACAAGAACAACGGCGCTTTTCCCTGGAAAACAAAAGTCGCCTGACAACTTTTTGATGGCAGATTGCAGGAGCCACTTGGTACTATCAAACCAGCCCAACTTGGGACTGGTGCCACCATGGGTCTGGTCACCATCCTGCCTATCGTAGCTTTTCAGGAGCCAGCCGCTCACTCCCAGCCATAGGCCCCCAGACAAATATCTCGGCCCGTTTCCCTGGCAAACAAAAGTAAGCAGCCCCGCTTCTGGATGGCAGATTGCAGGAGCCACATGGTACTATCAAACCAGGCCAACATGGCACTGGTGCCACCTCTGGTCTGGGAACCATCCTGCGTATCGTGGATTCTAAGGAGCCAGCTGGCCACTCCCAGCCACAGGCCCCCAAACACAAACAACGGTGCTTTTCCCTGGAAAACAAAACTCACCTGCCAACTTTTTGATGGCAGATTGCAGGAGCCACTTGGTACTATCAAACCAGCCCAACTTGGCACTGGTGCCACCATGGGTCTGGTCACCATCCTGCCTATCGTAGCTTTTCAGGAGCCAGCCGGTCACTCCCAGCCATAGGCCCCCAGACACAAAGCTCTACCCGTTTCCCTGGCAAACAAAAGTAAGCTACCCCGCTTCTGGATGGCAGATTGCAGGAGTCACTTTGCACCATCAAACCAGCCCGACTTGGCACTGGTGCCACCTCTGGTCTGGGACCCATCCTGCGTATCGTGGATTCTAAGGAGACAGCTGGCCACTCCCAGCCACAGGACCCCAAACACAAACAACGGCGCTTTTCCCTGGAAAACAAAACTCGCTTGCCAACTTTTTGATGGCAGATTGCAGGAGCCACTTGGTACTATCAAACCACCCCAACTTGGCAACAAGTGGTTCCTGCAATCTGACATCCAGAAGCGGGACAGCTTACTTTTCTTTGCCAGGGAAATGGACCGTTGTTTGTGTTTGGAGGCGTATGGCTGGGAGTGGCCGACTGGCTCCTTAAAATCCACGATACGCAGCATGGTTCCCAGACCAGAGGTGGCACCAGTGCCAAGTCGGGCTGGTTTGATAGTACAAAGTGGCTCCTGCAATCTGCCATCCAGAAGCGGGGCAGCTTACTTTTGTTTGCCAGGGAAACGGGCCGGGCTTTCTGTCTCGGGGCCTATGGCAGGGAGTGACCGCCTGGCTCCTGAAAAGCTACGATAGGCAGGATGGTGACCAGACCCATGGTGGCACCAGTGCCAAGTTGGGCTGGTTTGATAGTACCAAGTGGCTCCTGCAATCTGCCATCAAAAAGTTGGCAGACGAGTTTTGTTTTCCAGGGAAAAGCGCCATTGTGTGTGTTTGGGGACCTGTGGTTGGGAGTGCCCGGCTGGCTCCTTAGAAACCACGATACGCAGCAAGGTTACCAGACAAGAGGTGCCACCAGTGCCAAGTTGTGCTGGTTTGATACTACCAAGTGGTTCCTGCAATCTGCCATCCAGAAGCGGGGCAGCTTACTTTTGTTTGCCACGGAAACGGGCCGTTGTTTGTGTTTGGGGGCCTGTGGCTGGGAGTGGCCGACTGGCTCCTTAGAATCCACGATACGCAGGATGGGTCCCAGACCAGAGGTGGCACCAGTGCCAAGTCGGGCTGGTTTGATAGTACCAAGTGGCTCCTGCAATCTGCCATCCAGAAGCGGGGCAGCTTACTTTTGTTTGCCAGGGAAACGGGCCGAGGTTTGTGACAGGGGACCTATGGCTGGGAGTGACCGGCTGGCTCCTGAAAAGTTACGATAGGCAGGATTGTGACCAGACCCATGGTGGCACCAGTGCCAAGTTGGGCTGGTTTGATAGTACCAAGTGGCTCCTGTAATCTGCCATAAAATAGTTGGTAGGCGAGTTTTGTTTTCCAGGGAAAAGCGCCGTTGTTTGTGTTTGGGGGCCTGTGGTAGGGAGTGGCCGGCTGGCTAATTAGAATCCACGATACGCAGGATGGTTCCCAGACCAGAGGTGGCACCAGTGCCAAGACGGGCTAGTTTGATGGTGCAAAGTGGCTCCTGCAATCTGCCATCCAGAAGCGGGGTAGCTTACTTTTGTTTGCCAGGGAAACGGGCCGAGCTTTTTGTCTGGGGGCCTATGGCGGGGAGTGACCGGCTGGCTCCTGAAAAGCTACGATAGGCAGGATGGTGACCAGACCCATGGTGGCACCAGTGCCAAGTTGGGCTGATTTGATAGTACCAAGTGGCTCCTGCAATCTGCCATCAAAATTTGGCAGGAGAGTTTTGTTTTCCAGGGAAAAGCGCCGTTGTTTGTGTTTGGGGGCCTGTGGCTGGGAGTGGCCGGCTGGCTCCTTAGAATCCACGATACGCAGCATGGTATCCAGACCCAAGGTGGCACCAGTGCCAAGTTTCGCTGGTTTGATAGTACCAAGTGGTTCCTGCAATCTGCCATCCAGAAGCAGGGCAGCTTACTTTTGTTTGCCAGGGAAACGGGCCGAGGGTTTTGTCTGGGGGCCTATGGCTGGGAGTGACCGGCTGGCTCCTGAAAAGCTACGATAGGCAGGATGGTGACCAGACCCATGGTGGCACCAGTCCCAAGTTGGGCTGATTTGATAGTACCAAGTGGCTCCTGCAATCTGCCGTCAAAATTTGGCAGGCGAGTTTTTATTTTCCAGGGAATAGCGCCGTTGTTTGTGTTTGGGGGCCTGTGGCTGGGAGTGGCCGGCTGGCTCCTTAGAATCCACGATACGCAGCATGGTTCCCAGACCCAAGGTGGCACCAGTGCCAAGTTTTGCTGGTTTGATAGTACCAAGTGGTTCCTGCAATCTGCCATCCAGAAGCAGGGCAGCTTACTTTTGTTTGCCAGGGAAACGGGCCGAGGTTTTTGTCTGGGGGCCTATGGCTGGGAGTGACCGGCTGGCTCCTGAAAAGCTACGATAGGCAGGATGGTGACCAGACCGATGGTGGCACCAGTGCCAAGTCGGGCTGGTTTGATAATACTAAATAGCTCCTGCAATCTGCCATCCAGACGCGGGGCAGCGGATTTTTGCTTGCTGGAGAAAAGTTCCGTGGGTTTTTTTTGGGGTTATATGGCTGGACGTTGCCGGCTGACTCCTTAAAAACATCGATACGCAGGATGGTTCCCTGACCCAAGGTGGCATCTCTGCCAAGTCGGGCTGTTTTCGTAGTACCAAGTGGCTCCTGCAATTTGCCATCCAGAAGAGGGGCAGTTGAGTTTTGTTTACCAGAGAAAAGGGCCGTGGTTTGTGTTTTGGGGCATATGGCTGAGAGTGGCCGGCTGGCGCCTGAAAATCCACGATAGGCAGGATGGTTCCCAGAGCCAAGGTGGCACCAGTGCCATGTTGGCCTGGTTTGATAGTACCATGTGGCTCCTGCAATCTGCCATCCAGAAGCGGGGCAGCTTACTTTTGTTTGCCAGGGAAACGGGCCGAGGTATTTGTCTGGGGGCCTATGGCTGGGAGTGACCGGCTGGCTCCTGAAAAGCTACGATAGGCAGGATGGTGACCAGACCCATGGTGGCACCAGTGCCAAGTTGGGCTGGTTTGATAGTACCAAGTGGCTCCTGCAATCTGCCATCAAAAAGTTGGCAGGCGAGTTTTGTTTTCCAGGGTAACGCGCCGTTGTTTTTGTTTAGAGGCCTGTGGCTGGGAGTGTCCGCCTGTCCTCTTAGAATCTACGTTACGCAGCATGGTTCCCAGAGCCAAGGTGGCACCAGTGCCAAGTCGGGCTGGTTTGATAGTAGCAAGTGGTTCCTGCAATCTGCCATCCAGAAGAGGGGCAGCTTACTTTTGTTTGCCAGGGAAACGGGCCGAGGTATTTCTCTGGGGGCCTATGGCAGGGAGTGACCGGCCGGCTCCTGAAAAGCTAAGATAGGCAGGATGTTTACCAGACCCATGATGGCACCAGTGCCAAGTTGGGCTAATTTGATACTACCAAGTGGCTCCTGCAATCTGCCATCCAGAATCGGGGGTGCTTACTTTTGTTTTCCAGGGAAACGGGCCGACGTTTGTGTCTGGGGGTTTATGGCTGGGAGTGACCGGCTGGCTCCTGAAAAGCTACGATAGGCAGGATGGTGACCAGACCCATGGTGGCACCAGTGCCAAGTTGGGCTGGTTTGATAGTACCAAGTGGCTCCTGCAATCTGCCATCAAAATGTTGGCAGGCGAGTTTTGTTTTCCAGGGAAAAGCGCCGTTGTTTGTGTTTGGGCGCCTGTGGCACGGAGTGGCCGGGTGGCTGCTTAGAATCCACGATACGCAGGATGGTTCCCAGACCCAAGGTGGCACCAGTGCCAAGTCGGGCTGGTTTGACACTACCAAGTGGCTCCTGCAATCTGCCATCCAGAATCGGGGCAGCTTAATTTTGTTTGCCAGGGAAACGGTCCGAGGTTTGTGATGGGGGCCTATGGCTGGGAGTCACCGGCTGGCTCCTGAAATGGTACAATTGGCAGGATGGTTCCCAGACCCATAGTGGCACCAGTGCCAAGTTGGGATGATTTGATAGTACCAAGTGGCTCCTGCAATCTGCCATCAAAAAGCTGGCAGGCGAGTTTTGTTTTCCAGGGAAAAGCGCCGTTGTTTGTATTTGGGGCCTGTGGCTGGGAGTGGCCGCCTGGCGCCTTAGAATCTACGTTACGCAGCATGGTTCCCAGACCCAAAGTGGCACGAGTGTCAAGTTGGGCTGGTTTGATAGTACCAAGTGGCTCCTGCAATCTGCCATCCAGAAGCGGGGTAGCTTACTTTTGTTTGCCAGGGAAACGGGCAGAGCTTTCTGTCTGGGGGCCTATGGTTGGGAGTAACCGGCTGGCTCCTGAAAAGCTACGATAGGCAGGATGGTTCCCAGATCCAAGATGGCACCAGTGCCAAGTCGGGGTGGTTTGATGGTGCAACGTGGCTCCTGCAATCTGCCATCCTGACGCGGGGCAGCGGATTTTTGTTTCCAAGAGAAATGGTCCGTGGTTTGTTTTTGGGGCTATATGGCTGGGCGTGGCCTGCTGGCTCCTTAAAAAGCTACGATAGGCAGGATGGTTCCCTGACCCAAGGTGGCACCAGTGCCAAGTCGGGCAGTTTTCGTAGTACAAAGTGCGTCCTAAAATTTGCCATCCAGAAGAGGGGCAGTTGAGTTTTGTTTGCCAGAGAAAAGGGCCGTGGTTTGTTTTTGGGGGCATATGGCTGATAGTGGCCGTCTGGCGCCTGAAAATCCACGATAGGCAGGATGGTTCCCAGACCAGAGGTGGCACCAGTGCCAAGTCGGGCTGGTTTGATAGTACTAAATAGCACCTGCAATCTGCCATGCAGAAGCGGGGCAGCTTACTTTTGTTTGCCAGGGAAACGGGCCGAGGTTTGTGTCTGGGGGCCTATGGCTGAGAGTGACCGCCTGGCTCCTGAAAAGCTACGATAGGCAGGATGGTTACCAGACCCATGGTGGCACCAGTGCCAAGTTGGGCTGGTTTGATAGTACCAAGTGGCTCCTGCAATCTGCCATCAAAAAGTTGTCAGGCGAGTTTTGTTTTCCAGGGAAAAGCGCCGTTGTTTGTGTTTGGGGGACTGTTGGTGGGAGTGGCCGGCTGGCTCCTTAGAACACACGATACGCAGGATGGTTCCCAGACCCAAGGTGGCACCAGTGCCACGTCGGGCTGGTTTGATGGTGAAAAGTGGCTCCTGCAATCTGCCATCCTGAAGCGGGGTAGCTTACTTTTGTGTGCCAGGGAAACGGGCCGAGGTTTATGACTGGGGGCCTAGGGCTAGGAGTGAGCGGCTGGCTCCTGAAAAGCAACAATAGGCAGGATGGTTCCCAGACCCAAGGTGGCACCAGTGCCAAGTTGGGCTGGTTTGATGGTACCAACTGGCTCCTGCAATCTGCCATCTAAAAGTTGTCAGGCGAGTTTTGTTTTCCAGGGAAAAGCGACGTTGATTTTGTTTGGAGGCCTGTGGCTGGCAGTGGCTGCCTGTCGTCTTAGAATCCGGGTTACGCAGCATGGTTCCCAGAGCCAAGGTGGCACCAGTGCCAAGTTGGGCTGGTTTGATGGTGCAAAGTGGCTCCTGCAATCTGCCATCCAGAAGTGCGGTAGCTTTCTTTTGTGTGCCAGGGAAACAGGCCGAGCTTTGTGTCTGGGGGCCTATGGCTGGGAGTGACCGGCTGGCTCCTGAAAAGCTACGATAGGCAGGATGGTGACCAGACCCATGGTGGCACCAGTGCCAAGTTGGGCTGGTTTGATAGTACCAAGTGGCTCCTGCAATCTGCCATCAAAAAGTTGGCAGGCGAGTTTTGTTTTCCAGGGAAAAGCGCCGTTGTGTGTGTTTTGGGGCCTGTGGCTGGGAGTGGCCAGCTGGCTCCTTAGAATCCACGATACGCAGGATGGTTCCCAGACCCAAGGTGGCACCAGTGCCAAGTCGGGCTGGTTTGTTAGTACCAAGTGGTTCCTGCAATCTGCCATCCAGAAGCGGGGCAGCTGAATTTTGTTTGCCAGAGAAAAAGGCTGTTGTTTGTGTTTCGGGGCCTGTGGCTGGCAGTGGACGGCTGGCTCCTGAAAATCCATGATACGCAGCATGGTTCCCAGACCCAAGGTGGCACCAGTGCCAAGTAGGGCTGGTTTCATAGTACCCAGTGGCTCCTGCAATCTGCCATCCAGAAGAGGGGCAGTTGAGTTTTGTTTTCCAGAGAAAAGGGCCGTGGTTTGTGTTTGGGGCCTATGGCTGAGAGTGACCGGCTGGCTCCTGAAAAGCTACGATAGGCAGGATGGTGACCAGACCCATGGTGGCACCAGTGCCAAGTCGGGCTGGTTTGATAATACTAAATAGCTCCTGCAATCTGCCATCCAGAAGCGGGGCAGCGGATTTTTGCTTGCTGGAGAAAAGTTCCGTGGGTTTTTTTTGGGGGTATATGGCTGGACGTTGCCGGCTGACTCCTTAAAAACATCGATACGCAGGATGGTTCCCTGACCCAAGGTGGCATCACTGCCAAGTCGGGCTGTTTTCGTAGTACCAAGTGCGTCCTGCAATTTGCCATCCAGAAGAGGGGCAGTTGAGTTTTGTTTACCAGAGAAAAGGGCCGTGGTTTGTGTTTGGGTGCATATGGCTGAGAGTGGCCGGCTGGCACCTGAAAATCCACGATAGGCAGGATGGTTCCCAGAGCCAAGGTGGCACCAGTGCCATGTTGGCCTGGTTTGATAGTACCATGTGGCTCCTGCAATCTGCCATCCAGAAGCGGGGCAGCTTACATTTGTTTGCCAGGGAAACGGGCCGAGGTATTTGTCTGGGGGCCTATGGCTGGGAGTGACCGCCTGGCTCCTGAAAAGCTACGATAGGCAGGATGGTGACCAGACCCATGGTGGCACCAGTGCCAAGTTGGGCTGGTTTGATAGTACCAAGTGGCTCCTGCAATCTGCCATCCAGAAGCGGGGTAGCTTACTTTTGTTTGCCAGGGACACGGGCAGAGCTTTCTGTCTGGGGGCCTATGGTTGGGAGTAACCGGCTGGCTCCTGAAAAGCTACGATAGGCAGGATGGTTCCCAGATCCAAGATGGCACCAGTGCCAAGTCGGGGTGGTTTGATGGTGCAAAGTGGCTCCTGCAATCTGCCATCCTGACGCGGGGCAGCGGATTTTTGTTTCCAAGAGAAATGGTCCGTGGTTTGTTTTTGGGGCTATATGGCTGGGCGTGGCCTGCTGGCTCCTTAAAAAGCTACGATAGGCAGGATGGTTCCCTGACCCAAGGTGGCACCAGTGCCAAGTCGGGCGGTATTCGTAGTAAAAAGTGCGTCCTAAAATTTGCCATCCAGAAGAGGGGCAGTTGAGTTTTGTTTACCAGAGAATAGGGCCGTGGTTTGTTTTTGGGGGCATATGGCTGATAGTGGCCGTCTGGCCCCTGAAAATCCACGATAGGCAGGATGGTTCCCAGACCAGAGGTGGCACCAGTGCCAAGTCGGTCTGGTTTGATAGTACTAAATAGCACCTGCAATCTGCCATGCAGAAGCGGGGCAGCTTACTTTTGTTTGCCAGGGAAACGGGCCGAGGTTTGTGTCTGGGGGCCTATGGCTGGGAGTGACCGCCTGGCTCCTGAAAAGCTACGATAGGCAGGATGGTTACCAGACCCATGGTGGCACCAGTGCCAAGTTGGGCTGGTTTGATAGTACCAAGTGGCTCCTGCAATCTGCCATCAAAAAGTTGGCAGGCCAGTTTTGTTTTCCAGGGAAAAGCGCCGTTGTTTGTGTTTGGGGGACTGTGGGTGGGAGTGGCCGGCTGGCTCCTTAGAACACACGATGCGCAGGATGGTTCCCAGACCCAAGGTGGAACCAGTGCCACGTCGGGCTAGTTTGATGGTGAAAAGTGGCTCCTGCAATCTGCCATCCTGAAGCGGGGTAGCTTACATTTGTGTGCCAGGGAAACGGGCCGAGGTTTATGACTGGGGGCCTAGGGCTAGAAGTGACCGGCTGGCTCCTGAAAAGCAACAATAGGCAGGATGGTTCCCAGACCCAAGGTGGCACCAGTGCCAAGTTGAGCTGGTTTGATGGTACCAACTGGCTCCTGCAATCTGCCATCTAAAAGTTGTCAGGCGAGTTTTGTTTTCCAGGGAAAAGCGCCGTTGATTTTGTTTGGAGGCCTGTGGCTGGCAGGGGCTGCCTGTCGTCTTAGAATCCGGGTTACGCAGCATGGTTCCCAGAGCCAAGGTGGCACCAGTGTCAAGTTGGGCTGGTTTGATAGTACCAAGTGGCTCCTGCAATCTGCCATCCAGAAGCGGGGTAGCTTACTTTTGTTTGCCAGGGAAACGGGCCGAGGTATTTGTCTGGGGACCTATGGCTGGGAGTGACCGGCTGGCTCCTGAAAAGCTACGATAGGCAGGATGGTTCCCTGACCCAAGGTGGCACCAGTGCCAAGTCGGGCGGTTTTCGTAGTACAAAGTGCGTCCTAAAATTTGCCATCCAGAAGAGGGGCAGTTGAGTTTTGTTTGCCAGAGAAAAGGGCCGTGGTTTGTTTTTGGGGGCATATGGCTGATAGTGGCCGTCTGGCCCCTGAAAATCCACGATAGGCAGGATGGTTCCCAGACCAGAGGTGGCACCAGTGCCAAGTCAGGCTGGTTTGATAGTACTAAATAGCACCTGCAATCTGCCATGCAGAAGCGGGGCAGCTTACTTTTGTTTGCCAGGGAAACGGGCCGAGGTTTGTGTCTGGGGGCCTATGGCTGGGAGTGACCGGCTGGCTCCTGAAAAGCTACGATAGGCAGGATGGTGACCAGACCCATGGTGGCACCAGTGCCAAGTTGGGCTGGTTTGATACTACCAAGTGGTTCCTGCAATCTGCCATCCAGAAGCAGGGCAGCTGAGTTTTGTTTGCCAGAGAAAAGGGCCTTGGTTTGTGTTTGGGGGCATATGGCTGGGTGTGGCCAGCTGGCTCCTTAAAATGCACGATATGCAACATGGCTCCCAGACCCAAGGTGGCACCAGTGCCAAGTTGGGCTGGTTTGATAGTACCAAGTGGCTCCTGCAATCTTCCATGATCACGTGGAGAAATACTTTCTGGTTTCAGCCTCATGCTCTTTCTTCTCTCCCTCAACTTCTCTATCACCTCTCATCTGGTTCACATGCGCTGTCTTCAAGGTCCACAGGCTACTTTTCACAGAATCTTCTGGCCTGATGAAGTAAGAATGATGAATAGAACAGAGCTGGGATCTATTTTCCAGTTTGGATAAAATGCATTCTGCACACAAATCCAAGGAGAACGGGCTGCCCCGATGCCCAGAAAATCTTTCACTCCTGCTAGTGTTCTACGTCAACCGCAACTTAGTCTGAAAGAAAAGCTTTTTCTCTGAGAGCATCTGAGAGGTTTGCATGAAGCACTGATATCTGACATATGCAATTTTGAATAGGAGAGGAAAAAGAAAATGGCAAGGAGTTTTTAATTTTAGTGGTTTCAATTTTAATTTCCGTGCACTTTTTCAAAACTTGTCAGCTCAAATGCCCATCAACATCTTTTAGTCATCTGTAAGTCAGTATTCATATAAAATGTGCTTCAAATCCAAAGAATTTCAAATTTGCACTCCAAGCTTCTATGCCTAGATTTATGATTTCCTACACATATTAGATGAAAGGAAGGCCTTTTTTACTGTGGGAGTGCTGGAACACTGGAACAGGTTGCCCAGAGAAGTTGTGGGTGTCCCATCCCTGAAAGTATTCAAGGTCACCTTGGACGGGGCTTGGAGCAGCAACAAAGGAGAAGCTTGATGGTAGAGAAACAAAGTTGGACTATAGAAGAAACTCGGATTGAAGTATAGGATCAAGTTTTCTCTCAGCTCTTGGGGTAAATTCAAAGTTGTACAAAATGACATTTATCTGTGCTATTCACTACTGTAACAGAAAGTTTCATGAAAACTGTACAGAAGATAGTAAATTTTAAAAGAGATAAGAATTACAGCATAAAATCCATGGGATAGGTTACAACATGAGACACTCTCTAAGAGAAAATCTCTTTGTTTCAGCACTTCATCGGGGTAAGATTTCATGAAGTGCCAAAGAAGGCGGCAAAATATCATTCGGGACATTATTTACTGGAATTCAGCCTGGCCATTAGTAGGAACTGCCTTTGAACATATCATGTAGATATACCACACACACTTTCCCTTCACTGAAAAATTACTGTTTACAACAAATAAGCAATTGACGATCAAAATTGATTGAAAGCATCTTAAACATGTCAAGTATTTCATTGTAGATGATCTGTGATCCAAATGCTTCTTCCACCTTCGAGAGGGACAGAAGAATTCTTCCATATCATGATGGTTTAAAATTGTATCAACCAATGTTTTCTGCTGAAAAGATATCATCTATTTTTTTCTATTTTTGGAAGAAAATATTCCTAGACATACAACAGGTGAGAACTAAGTAATTTTAAAGAAACAAATGAAATGAAAATATTCTGTAAATAGAATGAAATGAAAAGCTGTGTTTTAAATAGGAGCTAAATATTAAACAGAATTTTTGTACCAGGCATTTGAATTACTGCACCAGCTCTTTTGCCCATCAAGAGAGGCATTTAGCATTTCAGTCTTTTCCAAGGTGTTCATGATCTGCTATGCTGATCTCTGTGTGTGCCTAGGTGTGTGTGGAGGGGGGGGCATATGAAGGGGAGTGTGTATGTTTGCTTTACAATTGTTGTGGCAGATTCATGCCTCAGCTCCACATTTTGTTTTAAAAAGGTCACACCGAGTGGATATGAAGTTTACTATCAACAAGAGATCGATTCCCAAATCATCCATTTGACTCTCCCTTATAAATCATGTGCTTTGTTGCATATTTTATCAAATATACTTTCAAGCCAGATGGAGGAAGGAGGATGTGGGAATCCCTCCACCATCTTGCAACTTTTATGTAAGTAGGTTTTCAAGAAAATCATCATTTCTCTTTTAAATATGTCTGGAACAGGCATGATGGTAGTGTCAACCTGTTGGAGTTTTTGTTGCTGGAAGAAGTTGTACAAAAGGATTGGTTTTTACATTGACCAGTTACTGAATCAAGCGCAGGAATACATTGGAAATTTAGCTGGGGGTTCCTTTTCCCAGCAGACTACTTCTAGAACGAGCTTGTACACTGAAGCTGACTCTTTTGCTCTCTTTTTGTTTCTTTCCTATTTTCTTGGCTTCTTTGCCACTATCTAGACAATTTTGGAACTTTGTTCCCAACTAAAATGGTTTCAATAGTCTGATTGTGATCATACATTTTTACAAGGAATTTTTAAAATCTTTCCTCGAGTCCAGAAAGTCAAGGACTTAGATCTTTTTCTTCCCTTATCAATATTGCCATGAAATTGATAAATAAAGACCAACTCTTTATTTTTGTTTTTAACCCACGTAGATAATTCCCATCCATTAATCCATTTTGTGGACCAATAGCTGCCATTCTGATGGAAGCTGTCACTTCTTAACAATAGGCATTCTGTGACTATGTTGACTGCACTTTGGGTGAAGATCCTAACTGGTCTTAGATATACATAGGGAGAAATTTGCTCAGCCAGTGTCAGTCTTAAGCATGCGTATCAGAAGATCTTTCTAGAGCTGGGAATTTTCCCATGAAAGGGATTCAGTTAGGGAAGAGACACTTGTGCCAGAGTTTTACATTCTTCTTGAACACTGCTTAAGGAACTTAGATGCCATGTCCATTTGGATCTCTGTCTGCACAGAACTTTGTCATGCCAGCGCTTTGAAATGCATCTTGAAGAGAATTCACTAGCACAGAATGAAAGAGAGTGGAAGGGGTTGGTGGGGCTAACCAGGCCCAACCCCCCTGCCTAAACCAGGATACCTAGAGCCTCTTGCCCAGGATTCTATCTGGGTGTACTTTTAATGTCTTCAAAGATCCAGGCTCCACAATCTTTCTGGGCAGTCTGTGCCGTGGTTCAGTCACCCTGACAGTAAAGAAACATTTACTGATGTTCAAAGGCAATCTCCTGTATTTCAGTGTGTGCCCACTGCCTCTTGTCTTTTCCCTCAGCATCACTGAAAAGACACTGATTCCCTCCCCTTTGCACTATTGCTTCCATATGTATGTGTGATGCCATGTAGAGGTATGTCAAAAACCTCCCTGAAGCCCAGGCAGATAATATTCCCTTCATCTACCAGTCAAGTTGATTCATCAGAGGAGTTTAAAGTGATGTTCAGCATGAAATTCCCCTGAAAAATCATGCTAACTACATTATTTGGTCATCTGTCATGTGCCTGGCAAGGATTTCCAGGAAGAGCTGCTTCATCAACTTCCTGGGGATAAAAAAGAGGCTGGCTGGTTTGTACTATGGCGAGTCCTCTTAATTGCCTTTTTTGAAGATGGGTGTCATTTGCTAACATCCACTCTTTAGCCTCTGTTGTCGTCTACATCTTAGCAAAACGCTTTTCCACTATGTCTGGCTAGGAAAAACTGTGCCAGCACAGAAAACATCTCCCATCGTGTTCTAGAAGTTGCACGGATGTCTGCCAAGTGTTTGGCAGGAAGAAAAGAAAAGTTGTCCAAAACAGCTTCCAATCGAATGTTCCTGTGATTGGAAAAGTCAGGAGAGTGCAAAGGTACTGTTTTCTATCAGTTGGCAAGGTGCGCACACAATCCCAGTGTTGTACAGCTTGCTTCTTCACCTTCCCGAAGCTGCCGCTCTCGCCGGCTGCCGGAGCCCAAGAAGCGGCTTCTTCGCGCAAAGACGATTGTGCCGCTCACAGTGCTCTCCTTAGCGCGGCTTCTGCCGAAAGACGCCCGGCAGCGGCTCTTACCTCCGGAGAGCATCCTACCTTCGTCTTTCGCGTCTTTTGTAGTCTACATCTTAGCAAAACGCTTTTCCACTATGTCTGGCTAGGAAAAACTGTGCCAGCACAGAAAACATCTCCCATCGTGTTCTAGAAGTTGCACGGATGTCTGCCAAGTGTTTGGCAGGAAGAAAAGAAAAGTTGTCCAAAACAGCTTCCAATCGAATGTTCCTGTGATTGGAAAAGTCAGGAGAGTGCTAAGGTACTGTTTTCTATCAGTTGGCAAGGTGCGCACACAATCCCAGTGTTGTACAGCTTGCTTCTTCACCTTCCCGAAGCTGCCGCTCTCGCCGGCTGCCGGAGCCCAAGAAGCGGCTTCTTCGCGCAAAGACGATTGTGCCGCTCACAGTGCTCTCCTTAGCGCGGCTTCTGCCGAAAGACGCCCGGCAGCGGCTCTTACCTCCGGAGAGCATCCTACCTTCGTCTTTAGCTCCTCTTCTCATCTACACCTCGGCAAAACGCTGTTCCACTATGTCTGGCTAGGAAAAACTGTGCCAGCACAGAAAACATCTCCCATCGTGTTCTAGAAGTTGCACGGATGTCTGCCAAGTGTTTGGCAGGAAGAAAAGAAAAGTTGTCCAAAACAGCTTCCAATCGAATGTTCCTGTGATTGGAAAAGTCAGGAGAGTGCAAAGGTACTGTTTTCTATCAGTTGGCAAGGTGCGCACACAATCCCAGTGTTGTACAGCTTGCTTCTTCACCTTCCCGAAGCTGCCGCTCTCGCCGGCTGCCGGAGCCCAAGAAGCGGCTTCTTCGCGCAAAGACGATTGTGCCGCTCACAGTGCTCTCCTTAGCGCGGCTTCTGCCGAAAGACGCCCGGCAGCGGCTCTTACCTCCGGAGAGCATCCTACCTTCGTCTTTCGCGTCTTTTGTAGTCTACATCTTAGCAAAACGCTTTTCCACTATGTCTGGCTAGGAAAAACTGTGCCAGCACAGAAAACATCTCCCATCGTGTTCTAGAAGTTGCACGGATGTCTGCCAAGTGTTTGGCAGGAAGAAAAGAAAAGTTGTCCAAAACAGCTTCCAATCGAATGTTCCTGTGATTGGAAAAGTCAGGAGAGTGCAAAGGTACTGTTTTCTATCAGTTGGCAAGGTGCGCACACAATCCCAGTGTTGTACAGCTTGTTTCTTCACCTTCCCGAAGCTGCCGCTCTCGCCGGCTGCCGGAGCCCAAGAAGCGGCTTCTTCGCGCAAAGACGATTGTGCCGCTCACAGTGCTCCCCTTAGCGCGGCTTCTGCCGAAAGACGCCCGGCAGCGGCTCTTACCTCCTGAGAGTGGCAGCTTCGGGAAGGTGAAGAAGCAAGCTGTACAACACTGGGATTGTGTGCGCACCTTGCCAACTGATAGAAAACAGTACCTTTGCACTCTCCTGACTTTTCCAATCACAGGAACATTCGATTGGAAGCTGTTTTGGACAACTTTTCTTTTCTTCCTGCCAAACACTTGGCAGACATCCGTGCAACTTCTAGAACACGATGGGAGATGTTTTCTGTGCTGGCACAGTTTTTCCTAGCCAGACATAGTGGAGAAGCGTTTTGCTAAGATGTAGACTACAAAAGACGCGAAAGACGAAGGTAGGATGCTCTCCGGAGGTAAGAGCCGCTGCCGGGCGTCTTTCGGCAGAAGCCGCGCTAAGGAGAGCACTGTGAGCGGCACAATCGTCTTTGCGCGAAGAAGCCGCTTCTTGGGCTCCGGCAGCCGGCGAGAGCGGCAGCTTCGGGAAGGTGAAGAAGCAAGCTGTACAACACTGGGATTGTGTGCGCACCTTGCCAACTGATAGAAAACAGTACCTTTGCACTCTCCTGACTTTTCCAATCACAGGAACATTCGATTGGAAGCTGTTTTGGACAACTTTTCTTTTCTTCCTGCCAAACACTTGGCAGACATCCGTGCAACTTCTAGAACACGATGGGAGATGTTTTCTGTGCTGGCACAGTTTTTCCTAGCCAGACATAGTGGAGAAGCGTTTTGCTAAGATGTAGACTACAAAAGACGCGAAAGACGAAGGTAGGATGCTCTCCGGAGGTAAGAGCCGCTGCCGGGCGTCTTTCGGCAGAAGCCGCGCTAAGGAGAGCACTGTGAGCGGCACAATCGTCTTTGCGCGAAGAAGCCGCTTCTTGGGCTCCGGCAGCCGGCGAGAGCGGCAGCTTCGGGAAGGTGAAGAAGCAAGCTGTACAACACTGGGATTGTGTGCGCACCTTGCCAACTGATAGAAAACAGTACCTTTGCACTCTCCTGACTTTTCCAATCACAGGAACATTCGATTGGAAGCTGTTTTGGACAACTTTTCTTTTCTTCCTGCCAAACACTTGGCAGACATCCGTGCAACTTCTAGAACACGATGGGAGATGTTTTCTGTGCTGGCACAGTTTTTCCTAGCCAGACATAGTGGAACAGCGTTTTGCCGAGGTGTAGATGAGAAGAGGAGCTAAAGACGAAGGTAGGATGCTCTCCGGAGGTAAGAGCCGCTGCCGGGCGTCTTTCGGCAGAAGCCGCGCTAAGGAGAGCACTGTGAGCGGCACAATCGTCTTTGCGCGAAGAAGCCGCTTCTTGGGCTCCGGCAGCCGGCGAGAGCGGCAGCTTCGGGAAGGTGAAGAAGCAAGCTGTACAACACTGGGATTGTGTGCGCACCTTGCCAACTGATAGAAAACAGTACCTTTGCACTCTCCTGACTTTTCCAATCACAGGAACATTCGATTGGAAGCTGTTTTGGACAACTTTTCTTTTCTTCCTGCCAAACACTTGGCAGACATCCGTGCAACTTCTAGAACACGATGGGAGATGTTTTCTGTGCTGGCACAGTTTTTCCTAGCCAGACATAGTGGAGAAGCGTTTTGCTAAGATGTAGACTACAAAAGACGCGAAAGACGAAGGTAGGATGCTCTCCGGAGGTAAGAGCCGCTGCCGGGCGTCTTTCGGCAGAAGCCGCGCTAAGGAGAGCACTGTGAGCGGCACAATCGTCTTTGCGCGAAGAAGCCGCTTCTTGGGCTCCGGCAGCCGGCGAGAGCGGCAGCTTCGGGAAGGTGAAGAAGCAAGCTGTACAACACTGGGATTGTGTGCGCACCTTGCCAACTGATAGAAAACAGTACCTTTGCACTCTCCTGACTTTTCCAATCACAGGAACATTCGATTGGAAGCTGTTTTGGACAACTTTTCTTTTCTTCCTGCCAAACACTTGGCAGACATCCGTGCAACTTCTAGAACACGATGGGAGATGTTTTCTGTGCTGGCACAGTTTTTCCTAGCCAGACATAGTGGAAAAGCGTTTTGCTAAGATGTAGACTACAAAAGACGCGAAAGACGAAGGTAGGATGCTCTCCGGAGGTAAGAGCCGCTGCCGGGCGTCTTTCGGCAGAAGCCGCGCTAAGGAGAGCACTGTGAGCGGCACAATCGTCTTTGCGCGAAGAAGCCGCTTCTTGGGCTCCGGCAGCCGGCGAGAGCGGCAGCTTCGGGAAGGTGAAGAAGCAAGCTGTACAACACTGGGATTGTGTGCGCACCTTGCCAACTGATAGAAAACAGTACCTTTGCACTCTCCTGACTTTTCCAATCACAGGAACATTCGATTGGAAGCTGTTTTGGACAACTTTTCTTTTCTTCCTGCCAAACACTTGGCAGACATCCGTGCAACTTCTAGAACACGATGGGAGATGTTTTCTGTGCTGGCACAGTTTTTCCTAGCCAGACATAGTGGAGAAGCGTTTTGCTAAGATGTAGACTACAAAAGACGCGAAAGACGAAGGTAGGATGCTCTCCGGAGGTAAGAGCCGCTGCCGGGCGTCTTTCGGCAGAAGCCGCGCTAAGGAGAGCACTGTGAGCGGCACAATCGTCTTTGCGCGAAGAAGCCGCTTCTTGGGCTCCGGCAGCCGGCGAGAGCGGCAGCTTCGGGAAGGTGAAGAAGCAAGCTGTACAACACTGGGATTGTGTGCGCACCTTGCCAACTGATAGAAAACAGTACCTTTGCACTCTCCTGACTTTTCCAATCACAGGAACATTCGATTGGAAGCTGTTTTGGACAACTTTTCTTTTCTTCCTGCCAAACACTTGGCAGACATCCGTGCAACTTCTAGAACACGATGGGAGATGTTTTCTGTGCTGGCACAGTTTTTCCTAGCCAGACATAGTGGAAAAGCGTTTTGCTAAGATGTAGACTACAAAAGACGCGAAAGACGAAGGTAGGATGCTCTCAGGAGGTAAGAGCCGCTGCCGGGCGTCTTTCGGCAGAAGCCGCGCTAAGGAGAGCACTGTGAGCGGCACAATCGTCTTTGCGCGAAGAAGCCGCTTCTTGGGCTCCGGCAGCCGGCGAGAGCGGCAGCTTCGGGAAGGTGAAGAAGCAAGCTGTACAACACTGGGATTGTGTGCGCACCTTGCCAACTGATAGAAAACAGTACCTTTGCACTCTCCTGACTTTTCCAATCACAGGAACATTCGATTGGAAGCTGTTTTGGACAACTTTTCTTTTCTTCCTGCCAAACACTTGGCAGACATCCGTGCAACTTCTAGAACACGATGGGAGATGTTTTCTGTGCTGGCACAGTTTTTCCTAGCCAGACATAGTGGAGAAGCGTTTTGCTAAGATGTAGACTACAAAAGACGCGAAAGACGAAGGTAGGATGCTCTCCGGAGGTAAGAGCCGCTGCCGGGCGTCTTTCGGCAGAAGCCGCGCTAAGGAGAGCACTGTGAGCGGCACAATCGTCTTTGCGCGAAGAAGCCGCTTCTTGGGCTCCGGCAGCCGGCGAGAGCGGCAGCTTCGGGAAGGTGAAGAAGCAAGCTGTACAACACTGGGATTGTGTGCGCACCTTGCCAACTGATAGAAAACAGTACCTTTGCACTCTCCTGACTTTTCCAATCACAGGAACATTCGATTGGAAGCTGTTTTGGACAACTTTTCTTTTCTTCCTGCCAAACACTTGGCAGACATCCGTGCAACTTCTAGAACACGATGGGAGATGTTTTCTGTGCTGGCACAGTTTTTCCTAGCCAGACATAGTGGAGAAGCGTTTTGCTAAGATGTAGACTACAAAAGACGCGAAAGACGAAGGTAGGATGCTCTCCGGAGGTAAGAGCCGCTGCCGGGCGTCTTTCGGCAGAAGCCGCGCTAAGGAGAGCACTGTGAGCGGCACAATCGTCTTTGCGCGAAGAAGCCGCTTCTTGGGCTCCGGCAGCCGGCGAGAGCGGCAGCTTCGGGAAGGTGAAGAAGCAAGCTGTACAACACTGGGATTGTGTGCGCACCTTGCCAACTGATAGAAAACAGTACCTTTGCACTCTCCTGACTTTTCCAATCACAGGAACATTCGATTGGAAGCTGTTTTGGACAACTTTTCTTTTCTTCCTGCCAAACACTTGGCAGACATCCGTGCAACTTCTAGAACACGATGGGAGATGTTTTCTGTGCTGGCACAGTTTTTCCTAGCCAGACATAGTGGAACAGCGTTTTGCCGAGGTGTAGATGAGAAGAGGAGCTAAAGACGAAGGTAGGATGCTCTCCGGAGGTAAGAGCCGCTGCCGGGCGTCTTTCGGCAGAAGCCGCGCTAAGGAGAGCACTGTGAGCGGCACAATCGTCTTTGCGCGAAGAAGCCGCTTCTTGGGCTCCGGCAGCCGGCGAGAGCGGCAGCTTCGGGAAGGTGAAGAAGCAAGCTGTACAACACTGGGATTGTGTGCGCACCTTGCCAACTGATAGAAAACAGTACCTTTGCACTCTCCTGACTTTTCCAATCACAGGAACATTCGATTGGAAGCTGTTTTGGACAACTTTTCTTTTCTTCCTGCCAAACACTTGGCAGACATCCGTGCAACTTCTAGAACACGATGGGAGATGTTTTCTGTGCTGGCACAGTTTTTCCTAGCCAGACATAGTGGAGAAGCGTTTTGCTAAGATGTAGACTACAAAAGACGCGAAAGACGAAGGTAGGATGCTCTCCGGAGGTAAGAGCCGCTGCCGGGCGTCTTTCGGCAGAAGCCGCGCTAAGGAGAGCACTGTGAGCGGCACAATCGTCTTTGCGCGAAGAAGCCGCTTCTTGGGCTCCGGCAGCCGGCGAGAGCGGCAGCTTCGGGAAGGTGAAGAAGCAAGCTGTACAACACTGGGATTGTGTGCGCACCTTGCCAACTGATAGAAAACAGTACCTTTGCACTCTCCTGACTTTTCCAATCACAGGAACATTCGATTGGAAGCTGTTTTGGACAACTTTTCTTTTCTTCCTGCCAAACACTTGGCAGACATCCGTGCAACTTCTAGAACACGATGGGAGATGTTTTCTGTGCTGGCACAGTTTTTCCTAGCCAGACATAGTGGAGAAGCGTTTTGCTAAGATGTAGACTACAAAAGACGCGAAAGACGAAGGTAGGATGCTCTCCGGAGGTAAGAGCCGCTGCCGGGCGTCTTTCGGCAGAAGCCGCGCTAAGGAGAGCACTGTGAGCGGCACAATCGTCTTTGCGCGAAGAAGCCGCTTCTTGGGCTCCGGCAGCCGGCGAGAGCGGCAGCTTCGGGAAGGTGAAGAAGCAAGCTGTACAACACTGGGATTGTGTGCGCACCTTGCCAACTGATAGAAAACAGTACCTTTGCACTCTCCTGACTTTTCCAATCACAGGAACATTCGATTGGAAGCTGTTTTGGACAACTTTTCTTTTCTTCCTGCCAAACACTTGGCAGACATCCGTGCAACTTCTAGAACACGATGGGAGATGTTTTCTGTGCTGGCACAGTTTTTCCTAGCCAGACATAGTGGAGAAGCGTTTTGCTAAGATGTAGACTACAAAAGACGCGAAAGACGAAGGTAGGATGCTCTCCGGAGGTAAGAGCCGCTGCCGGGCGTCTTTCGGCAGAAGCCGCGCTAAGGGGAGCACTGTGAGCGGCACAATCGTCTTTGCGCGAAGAAGCCGCTTCTTGGGCTCCGGCAGCCGGCGAGAGCGGCAGCTTCGGGAAGGTGAAGAAGCAAGCTGTACAACACTGGGATTGTGTGCGCACCTTGCCAACTGATAGAAAACAGTACCTTTGCACTCTCCTGACTTTTCCAATCACAGGAACATTCGATTGGAAGCTGTTTTGGACAACTTTTCTTTTCTTCCTGCCAAACACTTGGCAGACATCCGTGCAACTTCTAGAACACGATGGGAGATGTTTTCTGTGCTGGCACAGTTTTTCCTAGCCAGACATAGTGGAGAAGCGTTTTGCTAAGATGTAGACTACAAAAGACGCGAAAGACGAAGGTAGGATGCTCTCCGGAGGTAAGAGCCGCTGCCGGGCGTCTTTCGGCAGAAGCCGCGCTAAGGAGAGCACTGTGAGCGGCACAATCGTCTTTGCGCGAAGAAGCCGCTTCTTGGGCTCCGGCAGCCGGCGAGAGCGGCAGCTTCGGGAAGGTGAAGAAGCAAGCTGTACAACACTGGGATTGTGTGCGCACCTTGCCAACTGATAGAAAACAGTACCTTTGCACTCTCCTGACTTTTCCAATCACAGGAACATTCGATTGGAAGCTGTTTTGGACAACTTTTCTTTTCTTCCTGCCAAACACTTGGCAGACATCCGTGCAACTTCTAGAACACGATGGGAGATGTTTTCTGTGCTGGCACAGTTTTTCCTAGCCAGACATAGTGGAAAAGCGTTTTGCTAAGATGTAGACTACAAAAGACGCGAAAGACGAAGGTAGGATGCTCTCCGGAGGTAAGAGCCGCTGCCGGGCGTCTTTCGGCAGAAGCCGCGCTAAGGAGAGCACTGTGAGCGGCACAATCGTCTTTGCGCGAAGAAGCCGCTTCTTGGGCTCCGGCAGCCGGCGAGAGCGGCAGCTTCGGGAAGGTGAAGAAGCAAGCTGTACAACACTGGGATTGTGTGCGCACCTTGCCAACTGATAGAAAACAGTACCTTTGCACTCTCCTGACTTTTCCAATCACAGGAACATTCGATTGGAAGCTGTTTTGGACAACTTTTCTTTTCTTCCTGCCAAACACTTGGCAGACATCCGTGCAACTTCTAGAACACGATGGGAGATGTTTTCTGTGCTGGCACAGTTTTTCCTAGCCAGACATAGTGGAACAGCGTTTTGCCGAGGTGTAGATGAGAAGAGGAGCTAAAGACGAAGGTAGGATGCTCTCCGGAGGTAAGAGCCGCTGCCGGGCGTCTTTCGGCAGAAGCCGCGCTAAGGAGAGCACTGTGAGCGGCACAATCGTCTTTGCGCGAAGAAGCCGCTTCTTGGGCTCCGGCAGCCGGCGAGAGCGGCAGCTTCGGGAAGGTGAAGAAGCAAGCTGTACAACACTGGGATTGTGTGCGCACCTTGCCAACTGATAGAAAACAGTACCTTTGCACTCTCCTGACTTTTCCAATCACAGGAACATTCGATTGGAAGCTGTTTTGGACAACTTTTCTTTTCTTCCTGCCAAACACTTGGCAGACATCCGTGCAACTTCTAGAACACGATGGGAGATGTTTTCTGTGCTGGCACAGTTTTTCCTAGCCAGACATAGTGGAAAAGCGTTTTGCTAAGATGTAGACTACAAAAGACGCGAAAGACGAAGGTAGGATGCTCTCCGGAGGTAAGAGCCGCTGCCGGGCGTCTTTCGGCAGAAGCCGCGCTAAGGAGAGCACTGTGAGCGGCACAATCGTCTTTGCGCGAAGAAGCCGCTTCTTGGGCTCCGGCAGCCGGCGAGAGCGGCAGCTTCGGGAAGGTGAAGAAGCAAGCTGTACAACACTGGGATTGTGTGCGCACCTTGCCAACTGATAGAAAACAGTACCTTTGCACTCTCCTGACTTTTCCAATCACAGGAACATTCGATTGGAAGCTGTTTTGGACAACTTTTCTTTTCTTCCTGCCAAACACTTGGCAGACATCCGTGCAACTTCTAGAACACGATGGGAGATGTTTTCTGTGCTGGCACAGTTTTTCCTAGCCAGACATAGTGGAACAGCGTTTTGCCGAGGTGTAGATGAGAAGAGGAGCTAAAGACGAAGGTAGGATGCTCTCCGGAGGTAAGAGCCGCTGCCGGGCGTCTTTCGGCAGAAGCCGCGCTAAGGAGAGCACTGTGAGCGGCACAATCGTCTTTGCGCGAAGAAGCCGCTTCTTGGGCTCCGGCAGCCGGCGAGAGCGGCAGCTTCGGGAAGGTGAAGAAGCAAGCTGTACAACACTGGGATTGTGTGCGCACCTTGCCAACTGATAGAAAACAGTACCTTTGCACTCTCCTGACTTTTCCAATCACAGGAACATTCGATTGGAAGCTGTTTTGGACAACTTTTCTTTTCTTCCTGCCAAACACTTGGCAGACATCCGTGCAACTTCTAGAACACGATGGGAGATGTTTTCTGTGCTGGCACAGTTTTTCCTAGCCAGACATAGTGGAGAAGCGTTTTGCTAAGATGTAGACTACAAAAGACGCGAAAGACGAAGGTAGGATGCTCTCCGGAGGTAAGAGCCGCTGCCGGGCGTCTTTCGGCAGAAGCCGCGCTAAGGAGAGCACTGTGAGCGGCACAATCGTCTTTGCGCGAAGAAGCCGCTTCTTGGGCTCCGGCAGCCGGCGAGAGCGGCAGCTTCGGGAAGGTGAAGAAGCAAGCTGTACAACACTGGGATTGTGTGCGCACCTTGCCAACTGATAGAAAACAGTACCTTTGCACTCTCCTGACTTTTCCAATCACAGGAACATTCGATTGGAAGCTGTTTTGGACAACTTTTCTTTTCTTCCTGCCAAACACTTGGCAGACATCCGTGCAACTTCTAGAACACGATGGGAGATGTTTTCTGTGCTGGCACAGTTTTTCCTAGCCAGACATAGTGGAAAAGCGTTTTGCTAAGATGTAGACTACAAAAGACGCGAAAGACGAAGGTAGGATGCTCTCCGGAGGTAAGAGCCGCTGCCGGGCGTCTTTCGGCAGAAGCCGCGCTAAGGAGAGCACTGTGAGCGGCACAATCGTCTTTGCGCGAAGAAGCCGCTTCTTGGGCTCCGGCAGCCGGCGAGAGCGGCAGCTTCGGGAAGGTGAAGAAGCAAGCTGTACAACACTGGGATTGTGTGCGCACCTTGCCAACTGATAGAAAACAGTACCTTTGCACTCTCCTGACTTTTCCAATCACAGGAACATTCGATTGGAAGCTGTTTTGGACAACTTTTCTTTTCTTCCTGCCAAACACTTGGCAGACATCCGTGCAACTTCTAGAACACGATGGGAGATGTTTTCTGTGCTGGCACAGTTTTTCCTAGCCAGACATAGTGGAACAGCGTTTTGCCGAGGTGTAGATGAGAAGAGGAGCTAAAGACGAAGGTAGGATGCTCTCCGGAGGTAAGAGCCGCTGCCGGGCGTCTTTCGGCAGAAGCCGCGCTAAGGAGAGCACTGTGAGCGGCACAATCGTCTTTGCGCGAAGAAGCCGCTTCTTGGGCTCCGGCAGCCGGCGAGAGCGGCAGCTTCGGGAAGGTGAAGAAGCAAGCTGTACAACACTGGGATTGTGTGCGCACCTTGCCAACTGATAGAAAACAGTACCTTTGCACTCTCCTGACTTTTCCAATCACAGGAACATTCGATTGGAAGCTGTTTTGGACAACTTTTCTTTTCTTCCTGCCAAACACTTGGCAGACATCCGTGCAACTTCTAGAACACGATGGGAGATGTTTTCTGTGCTGGCACAGTTTTTCCTAGCCAGACATAGTGGAAAAGCGTTTTGCTAAGATGTAGACTACAAAAGACGCGAAAGACGAAGGTAGGATGCTCTCCGGAGGTAAGAGCCGCTGCCGGGCGTCTTTCGGCAGAAGCCGCGCTAAGGAGAGCACTGTGAGCGGCACAATCGTCTTTGCGCGAAGAAGCCGCTTCTTGGGCTCCGGCAGCCGGCGAGAGCGGCAGCTTCGGGAAGGTGAAGAAGCAAGCTGTACAACACTGGGATTGTGTGCGCACCTTGCCAACTGATAGAAAACAGTACCTTTGCACTCTCCTGACTTTTCCAATCACAGGAACATTCGATTGGAAGCTGTTTTGGACAACTTTTCTTTTCTTCCTGCCAAACACTTGGCAGACATCCGTGCAACTTCTAGAACACGATGGGAGATGTTTTCTGTGCTGGCACAGTTTTTCCTAGCCAGACATAGTGGAACAGCGTTTTGCCGAGGTGTAGATGAGAAGAGGAGCTAAAGACGAAGGTAGGATGCTCTCCGGAGGTAAGAGCCGCTGCCGGGCGTCTTTCGGCAGAAGCCGCGCTAAGGAGAGCACTGTGAGCGGCACAATCGTCTTTGCGCGAAGAAGCCGCTTCTTGGGCTCCGGCAGCCGGCGAGAGCGGCAGCTTCGGGAAGGTGAAGAAGCAAGCTGTACAACACTGGGATTGTGTGCGCACCTTGCCAACTGATAGAAAACAGTACCTTTGCACTCTCCTGACTTTTCCAATCACAGGAACATTCGATTGGAAGCTGTTTTGGACAACTTTTCTTTTCTTCCTGCCAAACACTTGGCAGACATCCGTGCAACTTCTAGAACACGATGGGAGATGTTTTCTGTGCTGGCACAGTTTTTCCTAGCCAGACATAGTGGAGAAGCGTTTTGCTAAGATGTAGACTACAAAAGACGCGAAAGACGAAGGTAGGATGCTCTCCGGAGGTAAGAGCCGCTGCCGGGCGTCTTTCGGCAGAAGCCGCGCTAAGGAGAGCACTGTGAGCGGCACAATCGTCTTTGCGCGAAGAAGCCGCTTCTTGGGCTCCGGCAGCCGGCGAGAGCGGCAGCTTCGGGAAGGTGAAGAAGCAAGCTGTACAACACTGGGATTGTGTGCGCACCTTGCCAACTGATAGAAAACAGTACCTTTGCACTCTCCTGACTTTTCCAATCACAGGAACATTCGATTGGAAGCTGTTTTGGACAACTTTTCTTTTCTTCCTGCCAAACACTTGGCAGACATCCGTGCAACTTCTAGAACACGATGGGAGATGTTTTCTGTGCTGGCACAGTTTTTCCTAGCCAGACATAGTGGAGAAGCGTTTTGCTAAGATGTAGACTACAAAAGACGCGAAAGACGAAGGTAGGATGCTCTCCGGAGGTAAGAGCCGCTGCCGGGCGTCTTTCGGCAGAAGCCGCGCTAAGGAGAGCACTGTGAGCGGCACAATCGTCTTTGCGCGAAGAAGCCGCTTCTTGGGCTCCGGCAGCCGGCGAGAGCGGCAGCTTCGGGAAGGTGAAGAAGCAAGCTGTACAACACTGGGATTGTGTGCGCACCTTGCCAACTGATAGAAAACAGTACCTTTGCACTCTCCTGACTTTTCCAATCACAGGAACATTCGATTGGAAGCTGTTTTGGACAACTTTTCTTTTCTTCCTGCCAAACACTTGGCAGACATCCGTGCAACTTCTAGAACACGATGGGAGATGTTTTCTGTGCTGGCACAGTTTTTCCTAGCCAGACATAGTGGAACAGCGTTTTGCCGAGGTGTAGATGAGAAGAGGAGCTAAAGACGAAGGTAGGATGCTCTCCGGAGGTAAGAGCCGCTGCCGGGCGTCTTTCGGCAGAAGCCGCGCTAAGGAGAGCACTGTGAGCGGCACAATCGTCTTTGCGCGAAGAAGCCGCTTCTTGGGCTCCGGCAGCCGGCGAGAGCGGCAGCTTCGGGAAGGTGAAGAAGCAAGCTGTACAACACTGGGATTGTGTGCGCACCTTGCCAACTGATAGAAAACAGTACCTTTGCACTCTCCTGACTTTTCCAATCACAGGAACATTCGATTGGAAGCTGTTTTGGACAACTTTTCTTTTCTTCCTGCCAAACACTTGGCAGACATCCGTGCAACTTCTAGAACACGATGGGAGATGTTTTCTGTGCTGGCACAGTTTTTCCTAGCCAGACATAGTGGAGAAGCGTTTTGCTAAGATGTAGACTACAAAAGACGCGAAAGACGAAGGTAGGATGCTCTCCGGAGGTAAGAGCCGCTGCCGGGCGTCTTTCGGCAGAAGCCGCGCTAAGGAGAGCACTGTGAGCGGCACAATCGTCTTTGCGCGAAGAAGCCGCTTCTTGGGCTCCGGCAGCCGGCGAGAGCGGCAGCTTCGGGAAGGTGAAGAAGCAAGCTGTACAACACTGGGATTGTGTGCGCACCTTGCCAACTGATAGAAAACAGTACCTTTGCACTCTCCTGACTTTTCCAATCACAGGAACATTCGATTGGAAGCTGTTTTGGACAACTTTTCTTTTCTTCCTGCCAAACACTTGGCAGACATCCGTGCAACTTCTAGAACACGATGGGAGATGTTTTCTGTGCTGGCACAGTTTTTCCTAGCCAGACATAGTGGAAAAGCTTTTTGCCGAGGTGTAGATGAGAAGAGGAGCTAAAGAGTGGATGTTAGCAAATGACACCCATCTTCAAAAAAGACAATTAAGAGGACTCGCCATAGTACAAACCAGCCAGCCTCTTTTTTATCCCCAGGAAGTTGATGAAGCAGCTCTTCCTGGAAATCCTTGCCAGGCACATGACAGATGACCAAATAATGTAGTTAGCATGATTTTTCAGGGGAATTTCATGCTGAACATCACTTTAAACTCCTCTGATGAATCAACTTGACTGGTAGATGAAGGGAATATTATCTGCCTGGGCTTCAGGGAGGTTTTTGACATACCTCTACATGGCATCACACATACATATGGAAGCAATAGTGCAAAGGGGAGGGAATCAGTGTCTTTTCAGTGATGCTGAGGGAAAAGACAAGAGGCAGTGGGCACACACTGAAATACAGGAGATTGCCTTTGAACATCAGTAAATGTTTCTTTACTGTCAGGGTGACTGAACCACGGCACAGACTGCCCAGAAAGATTGTGGAGCCTGGATCTTTGAAGACATTAAAAGTACACCCAGATAGAATCCTGGGCAAGAGGCTCTAGGTATCCTGGTTTAGGCAGGGGGGTTGGGCCTGGTTAGCCCCACCAACCCCTTCCACTCTCTTTCATTCTGTGCTAGTGAATTCTCTTCAAGATGCATTTCAAAGCGCTGGCATGACAAAGTTCTGTGCAGACAGAGATCCAAATGGACATGGCATCTAAGTTCCTTAAGCAGTGTTCAAGAAGAATGTAAAACTCTGGCACAAGTGTCTCTTCCCTAACTGAATCCCTTTCATGGGAAAATTCCCAGCTCTAGAAAGATCTTCTGATACGCATGCTTAAGACTGACACTGGCTGAGCAAATTTCTCCCTATGTATATCTAAGACCAGTTAGGATCTTCACCCAAAGTGCAGTCAACATAGTCACAGAATGCCTATTGTTAAGAAGTGACAGCTTCCATCAGAATGGCAGCTATTGGTCCACAAAATGGATTAATGGATGGGAATTATCTACGTGGGTTAAAAACAAAAATAAAGAGTTGGTCTTTATTTATCAATTTCATGGCAATATTGATAAGGGAAGAAAAAGATCTAAGTCCTTGACTTTCTGGACTCGAGGAAAGATTTTAAAAATTCCTTGTAAAAATGTATGATCACAATCAGACTATTGAAACCATTTTAGTTGGGAACAAAGTTCCAAAATTGTCTAGATAGTGGCAAAGAAGCCAAGAAAATAGGAAAGAAACAAAAAGAGAGCAAAAGAGTCAGCTTCAGTGTACAAGCTCGTTCTAGAAGTAGTCTGCTGGGAAAAGGAACCCCCAGCTAAATTTCCAATGTATTCCTGCGCTTGATTCAGTAACTGGTCAATGTAAAAACCAATCCTTTTGTACAACTTCTTCCAGCAACAAAAACTCCAACAGGTTGACACTACCATCATGCCTGTTCCAGACATATTTAAAAGAGAAATGATGATTTTCTTGAAAACCTACTTACATAAAAGTTGCAAGATGGTGGAGGGATTCCCACATCCTCCTTCCTCCATCTGGCTTGAAAGTATATTTGATAAAATATGCAACAAAGCACATGATTTATAAGGGAGAGTCAAATGGATGATTTGGGAATCGATCTCTTGTTGATAGTAAACTTCATATCCACTCGGTGTGACCTTTTTAAAACAAAATGTGGAGCTGAGGCATGAATCTGCCACAACAATTGTAAAGCAAACATACACACTCCCCTTCATATGCCCCCCCCTCCACACACACCTAGGCACACACAGAGATCAGCATAGCAGATCATGAACACCTTGGAAAAGACTGAAATGCTAAATGCCTCTCTTGATGGGCAAAAGAGCTGGTGCAGTAATCCAAATGCCTGGTACAAAAATTCTGTTTAATATTTAGCTCCTATTTAAAACACAGCTTTTCATTTCATTCTATTTACAGAATATTTTCATTTCATTTGTTTCTTTAAAATTACTTAGTTCTCACCTGTTGTATGTCTAGGAATATTTTCTTCCAAAAATAGAAAAAAATAGATGATATCTTTTCAGCAGAAAACATTGGTTGATACAATTTTAAACCATCATGATATGGAAGAATTCTTCTGTCCCTCTCGAAGGTGGAAGAAGCATTTGGATCACAGATCATCTACAATGAAATACTTGACATGTTTAAGATGCTTTCAATCAATTTTGATCGTCAATTGCTTATTTGTTGTAAACAGTAATTTTTCAGTGAAGGGAAAGTGTGTGTGGTATATCTACATGATATGTTCAAAGGCAGTTCCTACTAATGGCCAGGCTGAATTCCAGTAAATAATGTCCCGAATGATATTTTGCCGCCTTCTTTGGCACTTCATGAAATCTTACCCCGATGAAGTGCTGAAACAAAGAGATTTTCTCTTAGAGAGTGTCTCATGTTGTAACCTATCCCATGGATTTTATGCTGTAATTCTTATCTCTTTTAAAATTTACTATCTTCTGTACAGTTTTCATGAAACTTTCTGTTACAGTAGTGAATAGCACAGATAAATGTCATTTTGTACAACTTTGAATTTACCCCAAGAGCTGAGAGAAAACTTGATCCTATACTTCAATCCGAGTTTCTTCTATAGTCCAACTTTGTTTCTCTACCATCAAGCTTCTCCTTTGTTGCTGCTCCAAGCCCCGTCCAAGGTGACCTTGAATACTTTCAGGGATGGGACACCCACAACTTCTCTGGGCAACCTGTTCCAGTGTTCCAGCACTCCCACAGTAAAAAAGGCCTTCCTTTCATCTAATATGTGTAGGAAATCATAAATCTAGGCATAGAAGCTTGGAGTGCAAATTTGAAATTCTTTGGATTTGAAGCACATTTTATATGAATACTGACTTACAGATGACTAAAAGATGTTGATGGGCATTTGAGCTGACAAGTTTTGAAAAAGTGCACGGAAATTAAAATTGAAACCACTAAAATTAAAAACTCCTTGCCATTTTCTTTTTCCTCTCCTATTCAAAATTGCATATGTCAGATATCAGGGCTTCATGCAAACCTCTCAGATGCTCTCAGAGAAAAAGCTTTTCTTTCAGACTAAGTTGCGGTTGACGTAGAACACTAGCAGGAGTGAAAGATTTTCTGGGCATCGGGGCAGCCCGTTCTCCTTGGATTTGTGTGCAGAATGCATTTTATCCAAACTGGAAAATAGATCCCAGCTCTGTTCTATTCATCATTCTTACTTCATCAGGCCAGAAGATTCTGTGAAAAGTAGCCTGTGGACCTTGAAGACAGCGCATGTGAACCAGATGAGAGGTGATAGAGAAGTTGAGGGAGAGAAGAAAGAGCATGAGGCTGAAACCAGAAAGTATTTCTCCACGTGATCATGGAAGATTGCAGGAGCCACTTGGTACTATCAAACCAGCCCAACTTGGCACTGGTGCCACCTTGGGTCTGGGAGCCATGTTGCATATCGTGCATTTTAAGGAGCCAGCTGGCCACACCCAGCCATATGCCCCCAAACACAAACCAAGGCCCTTTTCTCTGGCAAACAAAACTCAGCTGCCCTGCTTCTGGATGGCAGATTGCAGGAACCACTTGGTACTATCAAATCAGCCCAACTTGGCACTGGTGCCACCATGGGTCTGGTCACCATCCTGCCTATTGTAGCTTTTCAGGAGCCAGCCGGTCACTCTCAGCCATAGGCCCCCAAACACAAACCTCGGCCCGTTTCCCTGGCAAACAAAAGTAAGCTGCCCCGCTTCTGGATGGCAGATTGCAGGAGCTACTTAGTACTATCAAATCAGCCCGACTTGGCACAGGTGCCACCTTGGATCTGGGAACCATCCTGTGTATCGTGGATTTTCAGGGGCCAGCCAGCCACTCTCAGCCATATGCCCCCAAAAACAAACCACGGACCTTTTCTCTGGCAAACAAAACTCAACTGCCCCTCTTCTGGATGGCAAATTTTAGGACGCACTTTGTACTACGAAAACCGCCCGACGTGGCACTGGTGCCACCTTGTGTCAGGGAACCATCCTGCATATCGAGCTTTTTAAGGAGCCAGCCGGCCAGGCCCAGCCATATACCCCCAAAAACAAACCACGGACCATTTCTCATGGAAACAAAAATCCGCTGCCCCGCGTCTGGATGGCAGATTGCAGGAGCCACTTTGCACCATCAAACCAGCCCGACTTGGCACTGGTGCCACCTTGGGTCTGGGAACAATCCTGCGTATCGTACATATTCAGGAACCAGCCGAACACTCCCAGCCACAGGCCCCCAAACACAAACAACGGCCCATTTCCCTGGCAAACAAAACTCAGCTGCCCCGCTTCTGGATGGCAGTTTGCAGGAGCCACTTGGGACTATCAAACCAGCCCGACTTGGCACTGGTGCCACCTTGGGTCTGGGAACCATCCTGCGTATGGTGGATTCTAAGGAGCCAGCCGGCCACTCCCAGCCACAGGACCCCAACAAAAACCACGGCCCTTTTTTCTGGCAAACAAAACTTAGCTGCCTCACTTCTGGATGGCAGATTGCAGGAGCCACTTGGTGTAATCAAACCAGCCCGACTTGGCACTGGTGCCACCTTGGGTCTGGGAACCATCCTGCGTATCGTGGATTCTAAGGAGCCAGCCGGCCACTCCTAGCCACAGGCCCCCAGACAAAAAGCTAGGCCTATTTCTCTGGCAAACAAAAGTAAGCTGCCCCGCTTCTGGATGGCAGATTGCAGGAGACACTTGGTACTATCAAACCAGCCCAACTTGGCACTGGTGCCACCTTGGATCTGGGAACCATGCTGTGTATCGTGGATATTCAGGGGCCAGCCGGCCACTCTCAGCCATATGTCCCCAAACAGAAACCTCGGCCCGTTTCTCTGGCAAACAAAACTCAACTGCCCCTCTTCTGGATGGCAAATTGCAGGATGAACTTGATACTAAAACCGCAGGCCGACTTGGTAGTGGTGACACCTTGGACCTGGGAACCATCATGCGTATCGAGCATTTTAAGGAGCCAGCCGGCCACTCCCAGCAATATGCCCCCAAAAACAATCCACGGAATTTTTCTCTGGCAAACAAAAATCAGCTGCCCCGCTTCTGGATGGCAGATTGCAGGAGCCACTTTGCACCATCAAACCAGCCCGACTTGGAACTGGTGCCACCTTGCATCTGGGAACCATGCTGCCTAGCGTGGATTTTCAGGAGCCAGCCGGCCACTCTCAGCCATAGGCCCCCAAACAAAACCCACGGCCCGTTTCCCTGGCAAACAAAATTAAGCTGCCCCGCTTCTGGATGGCAGATTGCAGGACGCACTTGGTAGTATCAAACCAGCCCGACTTGGCACTGGTGCCACCTTGGGTCTGGGAACCATCCTGCGTATTGTGGGTTCAAAGGAGCCAGCCGGCCACTCCCAGCCACAGGCCCCCAAATACAAACAACGGCGCTTTTCCCTGGAAAACAAAACTCGCCTGACAACTTTTTGATGGCAGATTGCAGGAGCCACTTGGTACTATCAAACCAGCCCAACTTGGCACTGGTGCCACCATGGGTCTGGTCACCATCCTGCCTATCGTAGCTTTTCAGGAGCCAGCCAGCCACCCCCAGCCAGAGGCCCCTAGACAAATATTTCGGCCCGTTTCCCTGGCAAACCAAAGTAAGCTACCCCGCTTCTGGATGGCAGATTGCAGGAGCCACTTTGCACCATCAAACTAGCCCGACTTGGCACTGGTGCCACCTCAGCTCTGGGAACCATCCTGCGTATCGTTCATTGTAAGGAGCCAGCCGGCCACTCCAGCCACAGGTCCCAGACACAAACAACGGCGCTTTTCCCTGGAAAACAAAACTCGCCTGCCAACTTTTTGATGGCAGATTGCAGGAGCCACTTGGTACTATCAAATCAGCCCAACTTGGCACTGGTGCCACCATGGGTCTGGTCACCATCCTGCCTATCGTAGCTTTTCAGGAGCCAGCCGGTCACTCGCAGCCATAGGCCCCCAGACACAAAACTCGGCCCGTTTCCCTGGCAAACAAAAGTAAGCTACCCCGCTTCTGGATGGCAGATTGCAGGAGCCACTTTGCACCATCAAACTAGCCCGACTTGGCACTGGTGCCACCTCTGGTCTGGGAACCATCCTGCGTATCGTGGATTCTAAGGAGCCAGCCGGTCACTCCCACCCACAGGCCCCCAAACACAAACAACGGCACTTTTCCCTGGAAAACAAAACTCGCCTGCCAACTTTTTGATGGCAGATTGCAGGAGCCACTTGGTACTATCAAACCAGCCCAACTTGGCACTTGTGCCACCATGGGTCTGGTCACCATCCTGCCTATCGTAGCTTTTCAGGAGCCAGCCGGTCACTCCCAGCCATAGGCCCCCAGACAAAAACCTTGGCCCGTTTCCCTGGCAAACAAAAGTAAGTTATCCCGCTTCTGGATGGCAGATTGCAGGAGCCACTTTTCACCATCAAACCAGCCCGACTTGGCACTGGTGCCACCTCTGGTCTGGGAACCATCCTGCGTATCATGGATTCTAAGGAGCCAGCCGGCCACTCCCAGCCACAGGCCCCCAAACACAAACAACGGCGCTTTTCCCTGGATAACAAACTCGCCTGCCAACATTTTGATGGCAGATTGCAGGAGCCACTTGGTACTATCAAACCAGCCCAACTTGGCACTTGTGCCACCATGGGTCTGGTCACCATACTGCCTATCGTAGCTTTTCAGGAGCCAGCCGGTCACTCCCAGCCATAGGCCCTGAGACACAAACCTCGGCCCGTTTCCCTGGCAAACAAAAGTAAGCTGCTCCGCTTCTGGATGGTAGATTGCAGGACGCACTTGGTACTATCAAACCAGCCCAACTTGGCACTGGTGCCACCTCTGGTCTGGGAACCATCCTGCGTATCGTGGATTCTAAGGAGCCAGCCGGTCACTCCCAGCCACAGGCCACCAAACACAAACAACGGCGCTTTTCCCTGGAAAACAAAACTCGCCTGCCAACATTTTGATGGCAGATTGCAGGAGCCACTTGGTACTATCAAATCAGCCCAACTTGGCACTGGTGCCACCATGGGTCTGGTCACCATCCTGCCTATCGTAGCTTTTCAGGAGCCAGCCGGTCACTCCCAGCCATAGGCCCCCAGACACAAACCTCGGCCCGTTTCCCTGGCAAACAAAAGTAAGTTATCCCGCTTCTGGATGGCAGATTGCAGGAACCACTTTGCACCATCAAACTAGCCCGACTTGGCACTGGTGCCACCTCTGGTCTGGGAACCATGCTGTGTATCGTGGATTCAAAGGAGCCATCCGTCCACTCCCAGCCACAGGCCCCCAAACACAAACAACGGCGCTTTTCCCTGGAAAACAAAACTCGCCTGACAACGTTTTGATGGCAGATTGCAGGACCCACTTGGTACTATCAAACCAGCCCAACTTGGCACTGGTGCCACCATGGGTCTGGTCACCATCCTGCCTATCGTAGCTTTTCAGGAGCCAGCCGGTCACTCCCAGCCTTAGGCCCCCAGACACAAACCTCGGCCCGTTTCCCTGGCAAACAAAAGTAAGCTGCCCCGCTCCTGGATGGCAGATTGCAGGACGCACTTGGTAGTATCAAACCAGCCCGACTTGGCACTGGTGCCACCTCTGGTCTGGGAACCATCCTGCGTATCGTGGATTCTAAGCAGCCAGCCGGCCACTCCCAGCCACAGGCCCCCAAACACAAACAACGGCGCTTTTCCCTGGAAAACAAAACTCGCCTGCCAACATTTTGATGGCAGATTGCAGGAGCCACTTGGTACTATCAAATCAGCCCAACTTGGCACTGGTGCCACCATGCGTTTGGTCACCATCCTGCCTATCGTAGCTTTTCAGGAGCCAGACGGTCACTCCCAGCTATAGGCTCCCAGAGAAAAACCTCGGCCCGTTTCCCTGGCATACAAAAGTAAGCTGCCCCGCTTCTGGATGGCAGATTGCAGGAACCACTTGGTACTATCAAACCAGCCCGACTTGGCACTGGTGCCACCTCAGGTCTGGGAACCATGCTGCATATCGTGGATTCTAATTAGCCATCTGGCCACTCCCAGCCACAGGCCCCCAAACAAAAACAACGGCGCTTTTCCCTGGAAAACAAAACTCGCCTGCCAACATTTTGATGGCAGATTGCAGGAGCCACTTGGTACTATCAAATCAGCCCAACTTGGCACTGGTGCCACCATGGGTCTGGTCACCATCCTGCCTATCGTAGCTTTTCAGGAGCCAGCCGGTCACTCCCAGCCATAGGCCCCCAGACAAAAACCTTGGCCCGTTTCCCTGGCAAACAAAAGTAAGTTATCCCGCTTCTGGATGGCAGATTGCAGGAGCCACTTTTCACCATCAAACCAGCCCGACTTGGCACTGGTGCCACCTCTGGTCTGGGAACCATCCTGCGTATCGTGGATTCTAAGGAGCCAGCCGGCCACTCCCAGCCACAGGCCCCCAAACACAAACCACAGCGCTTTTCCCTGGAAAACAAAACTCGCCTGACAACTTTTTGATGGCAGATTGCAGGAGCCACTTGGTACTATCAAACCAGCCCAACTTGGCACTGGTGCCACCATGGATCTGGTCACCATCCTGCCTATCGTAGCTTTTCAGGACCTAGCCGGTCACTCCAAGCCATAGGCCCCCAGAGAAAAACCTCGGCCCGTTTCCCTGGCAAACAAAAGTAAGCTGCCCCGCTTCTGGATGGCAGATTGCAGGAACCACTTGGTACTATCAAACCAGCCCAACTTGGCACTGGTGCCACCTTGGGTCTGGGAACCATCCTGCGTATCGTGGATTCTAAGGAGCCAGCCGGTCACTCCCAGCCACAGGCCACCAAACACAAACAACGGCGCTTTTCCCTGGAAAACAAAACTCGCCTGCCAACATTTTGATGGCAGATTGCAGGAGCCACTTGCTACTATCAAATCAGCCCAACTTGGCACTGGTGCCACCATGGGTCTGGTCACCATCCTGCCTATCGTAGCTTTTCAGGAGCCAGCCGGTCCCTCCCTGCCATAGGCCCCCAGACACAAACCTCGGCCCGTTTCCCTGGCAAACAAAAGTAAGCTACCCCGCTTCTGGATGGCAGATTGCAGGAGCCACTTTGCACCATCAAACTAGCCCGACTTGGCACTGGTGCCACCTCAGCTCTGGGAACCATCCTGCGTATCGTTCATTGTAAGGAGCCAGCCGGCCACTCCCAGCCACAGGCCCCCAGACACAAACAACGGCGCTTTTCCCTGGAAAACAAAACTCGCCTGCCAACTTTTTGATGGCAGATTGCAGGAGCCACTTGCTACTATCAAATCAGCCCAACTTGGCACTGGTACCACCATGGGTCTGGTCACCATCCTGCCTATCGTAGCTTTTCAGGAGCCAGCCGGTCACTCGCAGCCATAGGCCCCCAGACACAAAACTCGGCCCGTTTCCCTGGCAAACAAAAGTAAGCTGCCCCGCTTCTGGATGGCAGATTGCAGGAGCCACTTTGCACCATCAAACCAGCCCGACTTGGCACTGGTGCCACCTCTGGTCTGGGAACCATCCTGCGTATCGTGGATTCTAAGGAGCCAGCCGGCCACTCCCAGCCACAGGCCCCCAAACACAAACAACGGCGCTTTTCCCTGGATAACAAACTCGCCTGCCAACTTTTTGATGGCAGATTGCAGGAGCCACTTGGTACTATCAAACCAGCCCAACTTGGCACTGGTGCCACCATGGGTCTGGTCACCATCCTGCCTATCGTAGCTTTTCAGGAGCCAGGCGGTCACTCCCAGCCATAGGCCCCCAGACACAAACCTCGGCCCGTTTCCCTGGCAAACAAAAGTAAGCTGCCCCGCTTCTGGATGGCAGATTGCAGGACGCACTTGGTACTATCAAACCAGCCCAACTTGGCACTGGTGCCACCTCTGGTCTGGGAACCATGTCGCGTATCGTGGATTCTAAGGAGCCAGCCGGCCACTCCCAGCCACAGGCCCCCAAACAGAAACAACGGCACTTTTCCCTGGAAAACAAAACTCGCCTGCCAACTTTTTGATGGAGTTTGCAGGAGCCACTTGGTACTATCAAACCAGCCCGACTTGGCACTGGTGCCACCTTGGGTCTGGGAAACATCCTGCGTATCGTGGATTCTAAGGAGCCAGCCAGCCACTCCTAGCCACAGGCCCCCAGACAAAAACCTAGGCCTATTTCTCTGGCAAACAAAAGTAAGCTGCCCCGCTTCTGGATGGCAGATTGCAGGAGACACTTGGTACTATCAAACCAGCCCAACTTGGCACTGGTGCCACCTTGGATCTGGGAACCATGCTGTGTATCGTGGATATTCAGGGGCCAGCCGGCCACTCTCAGCCATATGTCCCCAAACAGAAACCTCGGCCCGTTTCTCTGGCAAACAAAACTCAACTGCCCCTCTTCTGGATGGCAAATTGCAGGATGAACTTGATACTAAAACCGCAGGCCGACTTGGTAGTGGTGACACCTTGGACCTGGGAACCATCATGCGTATCGAGCATTTTAAGGAGCCAGCCGGCCACTCCCAGCAATATGCCCCCAAAAACAATCCACGGAATTTTTCTCTGGCAAACAAAAATCAGCTGCCCCGCTTCTGGATGGCAGATTGCAGGAGCCACTTTGCACCATCAAACCAGCCCGACTTGGCACTGGTGCCACCTTGCATCTGGGAACCATGCTGCCTAGCGTGGATTTTCAGGAGCCAGGCGGCCACTCTCAGCCATAGGCCCCCAAACAAAACCCACGGCCCGTTTCCCTGGCAAACAAAATTAAGCTGCCCCGCTTCTGGATGGCAGATTGCAGGACGCACTTGGTAGTATCAAACCAGCCCGACTTGGCACTGGTGCCACCTTGGGTCTGGGAACCATCCAGCGTATCGTGGGTTCAAAGGAGCCAGCCGGCCACTCCCAGCCACAGGCCCCCAAATACAAACAACGGCGCTTTTCCCTGGAAAACAAAACTCGCCTGACAATTTTTTGATGGCAGATTGCAGGAGCCACTTGGTACTATCAAACCAGCCCAACTTGGCACTGGTGCCACCATGGGTCTGGTCACCATCCTGCCTATCGTAGCTTTTCAGGAGCCAGCCAGCCACCCCCAGCCAGAGGCCCCTAGACAAATATTTCGGCCCGTTTCCCTGGCAAACAAAAGTAAGCTACCCCGCTTCTGGATGGCAGATTGCAGGAGCCACTTTGCACCATCAAACTAGCCCGACTTGGCACTGGTGCCACCTCAGCTCTGGGAACCATCCTGCGTATCGTTCATTGTAAGGAGCCAGCCGGCCACTCCCAGCCACAGGCCCCCAGACACAAACAACGGCGCTTTTCCCTGGAAAACAAAACTCGCCTGCCAACTTTTTGATGGCAGATTGCAGGAGCCACTTGGTACTATCAAATCAGCCCAACTTGGCACTGGTGCCACCATGGGTCTGGTCACCATCCTGCCTATCGTAGCTTTTCAGGAGCCAGCCGGTCACTCGCAGCCATAGGCCCCCAGACACAAAACTCGGCCCGTTTCCCTGGCAAACAAAAGTAAGCTACCCCGCTTCTGGATGGCAGATTGCAGGAGCCACTTTGCACCATCAAACTAGCCCGACTTGGCACTGGTGCCACCTCTGGTCTGGGAACCATCCTGCGTATCGTGGATTCTAAGGAGCCAGCCGGTCACTCCCACCCACAGGCCCCCAAACACAAACAACGGCACTTTTCCCTGGAAAACAAAACTCGCCTGCCAACTTTTTGATGGCAGATTGCAGGAGCCACTTGGTACTATTAAACCAGCCCAACTTGGCACTGGTGCCACCATGGATCTGGTCACCATCCTGCCTATCGTAGCTTTTCAGGAGCCAGCCGGTCACTCCCAGCCATAGGCCCCCAGACAAAAACCTCGGCCCGTTTCCCTGGTAAACAAAAGTAAGTCATCCCGCTTCTGGATGGCAGATTGCAGGAGCCACTTTGCACCATCAAACCAGCCCGACTTGGCACTGGTGCCACCTCTGGTCTGGGAACCATCCTGCGTATCATGGATTCTAAGGAGCCAGCCGGCCACTCCCAGCCACAGGCCCCCAAACACAAACAACGGCGCTTTTCCCTGGATAACAAACTCGCCTGCCAACTTTTTGATGGCAGATTGCAGGAGCCACTTGGTACTATCAAACCAGCCCAACTTGGCACTGGTGCCACCATGGGTCTGGTCACCATCCTGCCTATCGTAGCTTTTCAGGACCCAGCCGGTCACTCCCAGCCATAGGCCCTGAGACACAAACCTCGGCCCGTTTCCCTGGCAAACAAAAGTAAGCTGCCCCGCTTCTGGATGGTAGATTGCAGGACGCACTTGGTACTATCAAACCAGCCCAACTTGGCACTGGTGCCACCTCTGGTCTGGGAACCATCCTGCGTATCGTGGATTCTAAGGAGCCAGCCGGCCACTCCCAGCCACAGGCCCCCAAACACAAACCACAGCGCTTTTCCCTGGAAAACAAAACTCGCCTGCCAACTTTTTGATGGCAGATTGCAGGAGCCACTTGGTACTATCAAACCAGCCCAACTTGGCACTGGTGCCACCATGGGTCTGGTCACCATCCTGCCTATCGTAGCTTTTCAGGAGCCAGCCGGTCACTCCCAGCCATAGGCCCCCAGACACAAACCTCGGCCCGTTTCCCTGGCAAACAAAAGTAAGCTGCCCCTCTTCTGGATGGCAGATTGCAGGAACCACTTTGCACCATCAAACTAGCCCGACTTGGCACTGGTGCCACCTCTGGTCTGGGAACCATGCTGTGTATCGTGGATTCTAAGGAGCCATCCGTCCACTCCCAGCCACAGGCCCCCAAACACAAACAACGGCGCTTTTCCCTGGAAAACAAAACTCGCCTGCCAACTATTTGATGGCAGATTGCAGGAGCCACTTGGTACTATCAAACCAGCCCAACTTGGCACTGGTGCCACCATGGGTCTGGTCACCATCCTGCCTATCGTAGCTTTTCAGGAGCCAGCCGGTCACTCCCAGCCATAGGCCCCCAGACACAAACCTCGGCCCGTTTCCCTGGCAAACAAAAGTAAGCTACCCCGCTTCTGGATGGCAGATTGCAGGACGCACTTGATAGTATCAAACCAGCCCGACTTGGCACTGGTGCCACCTCAGGTCTGGGAACCATGCTGCGTATCGTGGATTCTAATTAGCCATCTGGCCACTCCCACCCACAGGCCCCCAAACAAAAACAACGGCGCTTTTCCCTGGAAAACAAACCTCGCCTGCCAAATTTTGATGGCAGGTTGCCGGAGCCACTTGGTACTATCAAACCAGCCCAACTTGACACTGGTGCCACCATGGGTCTGGTCACCATCCTGCCTATCGTAGCTTTTCAGGAGCCAGACGGACACTCCCAGCCATAGGCCCCCAGACAAAAACCTTGGCCCGTTTCCCTGGCAAACAAAAGTAAGTTATCCCGCTTCTGGATGGCAGATTGCAGGAGCAACTTTTCACCATCAAACCAGCCCGACTTGGCACTGGTGCCACCTCAGCTCTGGGAACCATCCTGCGTATCGTGGATTCTAAGGAGCCAGCCGGCCACTCCCAGCCACAGGCCCCCAAACACAAACCACAGCGCTTTTCCCTGGAAAACAAAACTCGCCTGCCAACTTTTTGATGGCAGATTGCAGGAGCCACTTGGTACTATCAAACCAGCCCAACTTGGCACTGGTGCCACCATGGGTCTGGTCACCATCCTGCCTATCGTAGCTTTTCAGGAGCCAGCCGGTCACTCCCAGCCATAGGCCCCCAGACACAAACCTCGGCCCGTTTCCCTGGCAAACAAAAGTAAGCTGCCCCTCTTCTGGATGGCAGATTGCAGGAACCACTTGGTACTATCAAACCAGCCCAACTTGGCACTGGTGCCACCTTGGGTCTGGGAACCATCCTGCGTATCGTGGATTCTAAGGAGCCAGCCGGTCACTCCCAGCCACAGGCCACCAAACACAAACAACGGCGCTTTTCCCTGGAAAACAAAACTCGCCTGCCAACATTTTGATGGCAGATTGCAGGAGCCACTTGGTACTATCAAATCAGCCCAACTTGGCACTGGTGCCACCATGGGTCTGGTCACCATCCTGCCTATCGTAGCTTTTCAGGAGCCAGCCGGTCCCTCCCTGCCATAGGCCCCCAGAGAAAAACCTCGGCCCGTTTCCCTGGCAAACAAAAGTAAGCTACCCCGCTTCTGGATGGCAGATTGCAGGAGCCACTTTGCACCATCAAACTAGCCCGACTTGGCACTGGTGCCACCTCAGGTCTGGGAACCATCCTGCGTATCGTTCATTGTAAGGAGCCAGCCGGCCACTCCCAGCCACAGGCCCCCAGACACAAACAACGGCGCTTTTCCCTGGAAAACAAAACTCGCCTGCCAACTTTTTGATGGCAGATTGCAGGAGCCACTTGGTACTATCAAACCAGCCCAACTTGGCACTGGTGCCACCATGGGTCTGGTCACCATCCTGCCTATCGTAGCTTTTCAGGAGCCAGCCGGTCACTCCCAGCCATAGGCCCCCAGACAAAAACCTCGGCCCGTTTCCCTGGCAAACAAAAGTAAGTCATCCCGCTTCTGGATGGCAGATTGCAGGAGCCACTTTGCACCATCAAACCAGCCCGACTTGGCACTGGTGCCACCTCTGGTCTGGGAACCATCCTGCGTATCATGGATTCTAAGGAGCCAGCCGGCCACTCCCAGCCACAGGCCCCCAAACACTAACAACGGCGCTTTTCCCTGGATGACAAACTCGCCTGCCAACTTTTTGATGGCAGATTGCAGGAGCCACTTGGTACTATCAAACCAGCCCAACTTGGCACTGGTGCCACCATGGGTCTGGTCACCATCCTGCCTATCGTAGCTTTTCAGGAGCCAGCCGGTCACTCCCAGCCATAGGCCCTGAGACACAAACCTCGGCCCGTTTCCCTGGCAAACAAAAGTAAGCTGCCCCGCTTCTGGATGGTAGATTGCAGGACGCACTTGGTACTATCAAACCAGCCCAACTTGGCACTGGTGCCACCTCTGGTCTGGGAACCATCCTGCGTATCGTGGATTCTAAGGAGCCAGCCGGCCACTCCCAGCCACAGGCCCCCAAACACAAACCACAGCGCTTTTCCCTGGAAAACAAAACTCGCCTGCCAACTTTTTGATGGCAGATTGCAGGAGCCACTTGGTACTATCAAACCAGCCCAACTTGGCACTGGTGCCACCATGGGTCTGGTCACCATCCTGCCTATCGTAGCTTTTCAGGAGCCAGCCGGTCACTCCCAGCCATAGGCCCCGTGACACAAAGCTCGGCCCGTTTCCCTGGCAAACAAAAGTAAGCTGCCCCTCTTCTGGATGGCAGATTGCAGGAACCACTTTGCACCATCAAACTAGCCCGACTTGGCACTGGTGCCACCTCTGGTCTGGGAACCATGCTGTGTATCGTGGATTCTAAGGAGCCATCCGTCCACTCCCAGCCACAGGCCCCCAAACACAAACAACGGCGCTTTTCCCTGGAAAACAAAACTCGCCTGCCAACTATTTGATGGCAGATTGCAGGAGCCACTTGGTACTATCAAACCAGCCCAACTTGGCACTGGTGCCACCATGGGTCTGGTCACCATCCTGCCTATCGTAGCTTTTCAGGAGCCAGCCGGTCACTCCCAGCCATAGGCCCCCAGACACAAACCTCGGCCCGTTTCCCTGGCAAACAAAAGTAAGCTACCCCGCTTCTGGATGGCAGATTGCAGGACGCACTTGATAGTATCAAACCAGCCCGACTTGGCACTGGTGCCACCTCAGGTCTGCGAACCATGCCGCGTATCGTGGATTCTAATTAGCCATCTGGCCACTCCCACCCACAGGCCCCCAAACAAAAACAACGGCGCTTTTCCCTGGAAAATAAACCTCGCCTGCCAAATTTTGATGGCAGGTTGCCGGAGCCACTTGGTACTATCAAACCAGCCCAACTTGACACTGGTGCCACCATGGGTCTGGTCACCATCCTGCCTATCGTAGCTTTTCAGGAGCCAGACGGTCACTCCCAGCCATAGGCCCCCAGACAAAAACCTTGGCCCGTTTCCCTGGCAAACAAAAGTAAGTTATCCCGCTTCTGGATGGCAGATTGCAGGAGCAACTTTTCACCATCAAACCAGCCCGACTTGGCACTGGTGCCACCTCTGGTCTGGGAACCATCCTGCGTATCGTGGATTCTAAGGAGCCAGCCGGCCACTCCCAGCCACAGGCCCCCAAACACAAACCACAGCGCTTTTCCCTGGAAAACAAAACTCGCCTGCCAACTTTTTGATGGCAGATTGCAGGAGCCACTTGGTACTATCAAACCAGCCCAACTTGGCACTGGTGCCACCATGGATCTGGTCACCATCCTGCCTATCGTAGCTTTTCAGGACCTAGCCGGTCACTCCAAGCCATAGGCCCCCAGAGAAAAACCTCGGCCCGTTTCCCTGGCAAACAAAAGTAAGCTGCCCCGCTTCTGGATGGCAGATTGCAGGAACCACTTGGTACTATCAAACCAGCCCAACTTGGCACTGGTGCCACCTTGGGTCTGGGAACCATCCTGCGTATCGTGGATTCTAAGGAGCCAGCCGGTCACTCCCAGCCACAGGCCACCAAACACAAACAACGGCGCTTTTCCCTGGAAAACAAAACTCGCCTGCCAACATTTTGATGGCAGATTGCAGGAGCCACTTGGTGCTATCAAACCAGCCCAACTTGGCACTGGTGCCACCATGGGTCTGGTCACCATCCTGCCTATCGTAGCTTTTCAGGAGCCAGCCGGTCCCTCCCTGCCATAGGCCCCCAGAGAAAAACCTCGGCCCGTTTCCCTGGCAAACAAAAGTAAGCTACCCCGCTTCTGGATGGCAGATTGCAGGAGCCACTTTGCACCATCAAACTAGCCCGACTTGGCACTGGTGCCACCTCAGGTCTGGGAACCATCCTGCGTATCGTTCATTGTAAGGAGCCAGCCGGCCACTCCCAGCCACAGGCCCCCAGACACAAACAACGGCGCTTTTCCCTGGAAAACAAAACTCGCCTGCCAACTTTTTGATGGCAGATTGCAGGAGCCACTTGGTACTATCAAATCAGCCCAACTTGGCACTGGTGCCACCATGGGTCTGGTCACCATCCTGCCTATCGTAGCTTTTCAGGAGCCAGCCGGTCACTCGCAGCCATAGGCCCCCAGACACAAAACTCGGCCCGTTTCCCTGGCAAACAAAAGTAAGCTGTCCCGCTTCTGGATGGCAGATTGCAGGAACCACTTTGCAACATCAAACTGGCCCGACTTGGCACTGGTGCGAATTCTGGTCTGGGAACCATCCTGCGTATCGTGGATTCTAAGCAGCCAGCCGGCCACTCCCAGCCACAGGCCCCCAAACACAAACAACGGCGCTTTTCCCTGGAAAACAAAACTCGCCTGCCAACATTTTGATGGCAGATTGCAGGAGCCACTTGGTACTATCAAATCAGCCCAACTTGGCACTGGTGCCACCATGGGTCTGGTCACCATCCTGCCTATCGTAGCTTTTCAGGAGCCAGAGGGTCACTCCCAGCTATAAGCCCCCAGACAAAAACCTCGGCCCGTTTCCCTGGCATACAAAAGTATGCTGCCCCGCTTCTGGATGGCAGATTGCAGGAACAACTTGGTACTATCAAACCAGCCTGACTTGGCACTGGTGCCACCTCTGGTCTGGGAACCATCCTGCGTATCGTGGTTCTAAGGAGCCATCCGTCCACTCCCAGCCACAGGCCCCCAAACACAAACAACGGCGCTTTTCCCTGGAAAACAAAACTCGCCTGCCAACATTTTGATGGCAGATTGCAGGAGCCACTTGGTACTATCAAACCAGCCCAACTTGGCACTGGTGCCACCATGGATCTGGTCACCATCCTGCCTATCGTAGCTTTTCAGGACCTAGCCGGTCACTCCAAGCCATAGGCGCCCAGACAAAAAGCTCGGCCCGTTTCCCTGGCAAACAAAGTATGCTGCCCCGCTTCTGGATGGCAGATTGCAGGAACCACTTGGTACTATCAAACCAGCCCGACTTGGCACTGGTGCCACCTTGGGTCTGGGAACCATCCTGCGTATCGTGGATTCTAAGGAGCCAGCCGGTCACTCCCAGCCACAGGCCCCCAAACACAAACAACGGCGCTTTTCCCTGGAAAACAAAACTCGCCTGCCAACATTTTGATGGCAGATTGCAGGAGCCACTTGCTACTATCAAATCAGCCCAACTTGGCACTGGTGCCACCATGGGTCTGGTCACCATCCTGCCTATCGTAGCTTTTCAGGAGCCAGCCGGTCCCTCCCTGCCATAGGCCCCCAGAGAAAAACCTCGGCCCGTTTCCCTGGCAAACAAAAGTAAGCTACCCCGCTTCTGGATGGCAGATTGCAGGAGCCACTTTGCACCATCAAACTAGCCCGACTTGGCACTGGTGCCACCTCAGGTCTGGGAACCATCCTGCGTATCGTTCATTCTAAGGAGCCAGCCGGCCACTCCAGCCACAGGCCCCCAGACACAAACAACGGCGCTTTTCCCTGGAAAACAAAACTCGCCTGCCAACTTTTAGATGGCAGATTGCAGGAGCCACTTGGTACTATCAAATCAGCCCAACTTGGCACTGGTGCCACCATGGGTCTGGTAAACATCCTGCCTATCGTAGCTTTTCAGGACCTAGACGGTCACTCCCAGCCATAGGCCCCGTGACACAAAGCTCGGCCCGTTTCCCTGGCAAACAAAAGTAAGCTGTCCCGCTTCTGGATGGCAGATTGCAGGATCCACTAGGTATTATCAAACCAGCCCGACTTGGCACTGGTGCCACCTCTGGTCTGGGAACCATCCTGCGTATCGTGGATTCTAAGCAGCCAGCCGGCCACTCCCAGCCACAGGCCCCCAAACACAAACAACGGCGCTTTTCCCTGGAAAACAAAACTCGCCTGCCAACATTTTGATGGCAGATTGCAGGAGCCACTTGGTACTATCAAACCAGCCCAACTTGGCACTGGTGCCACCATGGGTCTGGTCACCATCCTGCCTATCGTAGCTTTTCAGGAGCCAGCCGGTCACTCCCAGCCATAGGCCCCCAGACAAAAACCTCGGCCCGTTTCCCTGGCAAAGAAAAATAAGCTGCCCCGCTTCTGGATGGTAGATTGCAGGACGCACTTGGTACTATCAAACCAGCCCAACTTGGCACTGGTGCCACCTCTGGTCTGGGAACCATCCTGCGTATCGTGGATTCTAAGGAGCCAGCCGGCCACTCCCAGCCACAGGCCCCCAAACACAAACCACAGCGCTTTTCCCTGGAAAACAAAACTCGCCTGCCAACTTTTTGATGGCAGATTGCAGGAGCCACTTGGTACTATCAAACCAGCCCAACTTGGCACTGGTGCCACCATGGGTCTGGTCACCATCCTGCCTATCGTAGCTTTTCAGGAGCCAGCCGGTCACTCCCAGCCATAGGCCCCGTGACACAAAGCTCGGCCCGTTTCCCTGGCAAACAAAAGTAAGCTGCCCCTCTTCTGGATGGCAGATTGCAGGAACCACTTTGCACCATCAAACTAGCCCGACTTGGCACTGGTGCCACCTCTGGTCTGGGAACCATGCTGTGTATCGTGGATTCTAAGGAGCCATCCGTCCACTCCCAGCCACAGGCCCCCAAACACAAACAACGGCGCTTTTCCCTGGAAAACAAAACTCGCCTGCCAACTATTTGATGGCAGATTGCAGGAGCCACTTGGTACTATCAAACCAGCCCAACTTGGCACTGGTGCCACCATGGGTCTGGTCACCATCCTGCCTATCGTAGCTTTTCAGGAGCCAGCCGGTCACTCCCAGCCATAGGCCCCCAGACACAAACCTCGGCCCGTTTCCCTGGCAAACAAAAGTAAGCTACCCCGCTTCTGGATGGCAGATTGCAGGACGCACTTGATAGTATCAAACCAGCCCGACTTGGCACTGGTGCCACCTCAGGTCTGGGAACCATGCTGCGTATCGTGGATTCTAATTAGCCATCTGGCCACTCCCACCCACAGGCCCCCAAACAAAAACAACGGCGCTTTTCCCTGGAAAACAAACCTCGCCTGCCAAATTTTGATGGCAGGTTGCCGGAGCCACTTGGTACTATCAAACCAGCCCAACTTGACACTGGTGCCACCATGGGTCTGGTCACCATCCTGCCTATCGTAGCTTTTCAGGAGCCAGACGGTCACTCCCAGCCATAGGCCCCCAGACAAAAACCTTGGCCCGTTTCCCTGGCAAACAAAAGTAAGTTATCCCGCTTCTGGATGGCAGATTGCAGGAGCAACTTTTCACCATCAAACCAGCCCGACTTGGCACTGGTGCCACCTCTGGTCTGGGAACCATCCTGCGTATCGTGGATTCTAAGGAGCCAGCCGGCCACTCCCAGCCACAGGCCCCCAAACACAAACCACAGCGCTTTTCCCTGGAAAACAAAACTCGCCTGCCAACTTTTTGATGGCAGATTGCAGGAGCCACTTGGTACTATCAAACCAGCCCAACTTGGCACTGGTGCCACCATGGATCTGGTCACCATCCTGCCTATCGTAGCTTTTCAGGACCTAGCCGGTCACTCCAAGCCATAGGCCCCCAGAGAAAAACCTCGGCCCGTTTCCCTGGCAAACAAAAGTAAGCTGCCCCGCTTCTGGATGGCAGATTGCAGGAGCCACTTGGTACTATCAAACCAGCCCAACTTGGCACTGGTGCCACCTTGGGTCTGGGAACCATCCTGCGTATCGTGGATTCTAAGGAGCCAGCCGGTCACTCCCAGCCACAGGCCACCAAACACAAACAACGGCGCTTTTCCCTGGAAAACAAAACTCGCCTGCCAACATTTTGATGGCAGATTGCAGGAGCCACTTGGTGCTATCAAACCAGCCCAACTTGGCACTGGTGCCACCATGGGTCTGGTCACCATCCTGCCTATCGTAGCTTTTCAGGAGCCAGCCGGTCCCTCCCTGCCATAGGCCCCCAGAGAAAAACCTCGGCCCGTTTCCCTGGCAAACAAAAGTAAGCTACCCCGCTTCTGGATGGCAGATTGCAGGAGCCACTTTGCACCATCAAACTAGCCCGACTTGGCACTGGTGCCACCTCAGGTCTGGGAACCATCCTGCGTATCGTTCATTGTAAGGAGCCAGCCGGCCACTCCCAGCCACAGGCCCCCAGACACAAACAACGGCGCTTTTCCCTGGAAAACAAAACTCGCCTGCCAACTTTTTGATGGCAGATTGCAGGAGCCACTTGGTACTATCAAATCAGCCCAACTTGGCACTGGTGCCACCATGGGTCTGGTCACCATCCTGCCTATCGTAGCTTTTCAGGAGCCAGCCGGTCACTCCAAGCCATAGGCCCCCAGACACAAAACTCGGCCCGTTTCCCTGGCAAACAAAAGTAAGCTGTCCCGCTTCTGGATGGCAGATTGCAGGAACCACTTTGCAACATCAAACTGGCCCGACTTGGCACTGGTGCGACCTCTGGTCTGGGAACCATCCTGCGTATCGTGGATTCTAAGGAGCCAGCCGGCCACTCCCAGCCACAGGCCCCCAAACACAAACAACGGCGCTTTTCCCTGGAAAACAAAACTCGCCTGCCAACATTTTGATGGCAGATTGCAGGAGCCACTTGGTACTATCAAATCAGCCCAACTTGGCACTGGTGCCACCATGGGTCTGGTCACCATCCTGCCTATCGTAGCTTTTCAGGAGCCAGAGGGTCACTCCCAGCTATAAGCCCCCAGACAAAAACCTCGGCCCGTTTCCCTGGCATACAAAAGTATGCTGCCCCGCTTCTGGATGGCAGATTGCAGGAACAACTTGGTACTATCAAACCAGCCCGACTTGGCACTGGTGCCACCTCTGGTCTGGGAACCATCCTGCGTATCGTGGTTCTAAGGAGCCATCCGTCCACTCCCAGCCACAGGCCCCCAAACACAAACAACGGCGCTTTTCCCTGGAAAACAAAACTCGCCTGCCAACATTTTGATGGCAGATTGCAGGAGCCACTTGGTACTATCAAACCAGCCCAACTTGGCACTGGTGCCACCATGGATCTGGTCACCATCCTGCCTATCGTAGCTTTTCAGGACCTAGCCGGTCACTCCAAGCCATAGGCGCCCAGACAAAAAGCTCGGCCCGTTTTCCTGGCAAACAAAGTAAGCTGCCCCGCTTCTGGATGGCAGATTGCAGGAACCACTTGGTACTATCAAACCAGCCCGACTTGGCACTGGTGCCACCTTGGGTCTGGGAACCATCCTGCGTATCGTGGATTCTAAGGAGCCAGCCGGTCACTCCCAGCCACAGGCCCCCAAACACAAACAACGGCGCTTTTCCCTGGAAAACAAAACTCGCCTGCCAACATTTTGATGGCAGATTGCAGGAGCCACTTGCTACTATCAAATCAGCCCAACTTGGCACTGGTGCCACCATGGGTCTGGTCACCATCCTGCCTATCGTAGCTTTTCAGGAGCCAGCCGGTCCCTCCCTGCCATAGGCCCCCAGAGAAAAACCTCGGCCCGTTTCCCTGGCAAACAAAAGTAAGCTACCCCGCTTCTGGATGGCAGATTGCAGGAGCCACTTTGCACCATCAAACTAGCCCGACTTGGCACTGGTGCCACCTCAGGTCTGGGAACCATCCTGCGTATCGTTCATTCTAAGGAGCCAGCCGGCCACTCCAGCCACAGGCCCCCAGACACAAACAACGGCGCTTTTCCCTGGAAAACAAAACTCGCCTGCCAACTTTTAGATGGCAGATTGCAGGAGCCACTTGGTACTATCAAATCAGCCCAACTTGGCACTGGTGCCACCATGGATCTGGTCACCATCCTGCCTATCGTAGCTTTTCAGGAGCCAGGCGGTCACTCCCAGCCATAGGCCCCGTGACACAAAGCTCGGCCCGTTTCCCTGGCAAACAAAAGTAAGCTGTCCCGCTTCTGGATGGCAGATTGCAGGATCCACTAGGTATTATCAAACCAGCCCGACTTGGCACTGGTGCCACCTCTGGTCTGGGAACCATCCTGCGTATCGTGGATTCTAAGCAGCCAGCCGGCCACTCCCAGCCACAGGCCCCCAAACACAAACAACGGCGCTTTTCCCTGGAAAACAAAACTCGCCTGCCAACATTTTGATGGCAGATTGCAGGAGCCACTTGGTACTATCAAACCAGCCCAACTTGGCACTGGTGCCACCATGGGTCTGGTCACCATCCTGCCTATCGTAGCTTTTCAGGAGCCAGCCGGTCACTCCAAGCCATAGGCCCCCAGACAAAAACCTCGGCCCGTTTCCCTGGCAAAGAAAAATAAGCTGCCCCGCTTCTGGATGGCAGATTGCAGGAGCCACTTTGCACCATCAAACCAGCCCGACTTGGCACTGGTGCCACCTCTGGTCTGGGAACCATCCTGCGTATCGTGGATTCTAATTAGCCATCCGTCCACTCCCAGCCACAGGCCCCCAAACAAAAACAACGGCGCTTTTCCCTGGAAAACAAAACTCGCCTGCCAACATTTTGATGGCAGATTGCCGGAGCCACTGGGTACTATCAAACCAGCCCAACTTGACACTGGTGCCACCATGGGTCTGGTCACCATCCTGCCTATCGTAGCATTTCAGGAGCCAGCCGGTCACTCCCAGCCATAGGCCCCCAGACAAAAACCTTGGCCCGTTTCCCTGGCAAACAAAAGTAAGTTATCCCGCTACTGGATGGCAGATTGCAGGAGCCACTTTTCACCATCAAACCAGCCCGACTTGGCACTGGTGCCACCTCAGGTCTGGGAACCATGCTGCGTATCGTGGATTCTAAGGAGCCAGCCGGCCACTCCCAGCCACAGGCCCCCAAACACAAACAACGGCGCATTTCCCTGGATAACAAACTCGCCTGCCAACTTTTTGATGGCAGATTGCAGGAGCCACTTGGTACTATCAAACCAGCCCAACTTGGCACTGGTGCCACCATGGGTCTGGTCACCATCCTGCCTATCGTAGCTTTTCAGGAGCCAGCCGGTCACTCCCAGCCATAGGCCCCCAGACACAAACCTCGGCCCGTTTCCCTGGCAAACAAAAGTTAGCTACCCCGCTTCTGGATGGCAGATTGCAGGACGCACTTGGTACTATCAAACCAGCCCAACTTGGCACTGGTGCCACCTCTGGTCTGGGAACCATGCTGCGTATCGTGGATTCTAAGGAGCCAGCCGGCCACTCCCAGCCACAGGCCCCCAAACAAAAACAACGGCGCTTTTCCCTGGAAAACAAAACTCGCCTGCCAACATTTTGATGGCAGATTGCAGGAGCCACTTGGTACTATCAAACCAGCCCAACTTGACACTGGTGCCACCATGGGTCTGGTCACCATCCTGCCTATCTTAGCTTTTCAGGAGCCAGCCGGTCACTCCCAGCCATAGGCCCCCAGACACAAACCTCGGCCCGTTTTCCTGGCAAACAAAAGTAAGCTGCCCCGCTTCTGGATGGCAGATTGCAGGAGCCACTTGGTACTATCAAACCAGCCCAACTTGGCACTGGTGCCACCTTGGGTCTGGGAACCATCCTGCGTATCGTGGATTCTAAGGAGCCAGCCGGTCACTCCCAGCCACAGGCCCCCAAACACAAACCACAGCGCTTTTCCCTGGAAAACAAAACCCGCCTGCCGACATTTTGATGGCAGATTGCAGGAGCCACTTGCTACTATCAAATCAGCCCAACTTGGCACTGGTGCCACCATGGGTCTGGTCACCATCCTGCCTATCGTAGCTTTTCAGGAGGCAGCCGGTCACTCCCAGCCATAGGCCCCCAGAGAAAAACCTCGGCCCGTTTCCCTGGCAAACAAAAGTAAGCTGCCCTGCTTCTGGATGGCAGATTGCAGGAACCACTTGGTACTATCAAACCAGCAAAACTTGGCACTGGTGCCACCTTGGGTCTGGATACCATGCTGCGTATCGTGGATTCTAAGGAGCCAGCCGGCCACTCCCAGCCACAGGCCCCCAAACACAAACAACGGCGCTTTTCCCTGGGAAACAAAACTCTCCTGCCAACTTTTTGATGGGAGATTGCAGGAGCCACTTGGTTTTATCAAATCAGACCAACTTGGCACTGGTGCCACCATGGGTCTGGTCACCATCCTGCCTATCGTAGCTTTTCAGGAGCCAGCCGGTCACTCCCAGCCATAGGCCCCCAGACACAAACCTCGGCCCGTTTCCCTGACAAACAAAAGTAAGTTATCCCGCTTCTGGATGGCAGATTGCCGGAGCCACTTGGTACTATCAAACCAGCCCGACTTGGCACTGGTGCCACCATGGGTCTGGTCACCATCCTGCGTATCGTGGATTCTAATTAGCCATCCGTCCACTCCCAGCCACAGGCCCCCAAACAAAAACAACGGCGCTTTTCCCTGGAAAACAAAACTCGTCAGCCAACTTTTTGATGGCAGATTGCCAGAGCCACTTGGTACTATCAAACCAGCCCAACTTGGCACTGGTGCCACCTTGGGTCTGGGAACCATGCTGCGTATCGTGGATTATAAGGAGCCAGCCGGCCACTCCCAGCCACAGGCCCCCAAACACAAACCACAGCGCTTTTCCCTGGAAAACAAAATTCGCCGGCCAACTTTTTGATGGCAGATTGCAGGAGCCACTTGGTACTATCAAATCAGCCCAACTTGGCACTGGTGCCACCATGGGTATGGTCACCATCCTGCTTATCGTAGCTTTTCAGGAGCCAGCCGGTCACTCCCAGCCATAGGCGCCCAGACACAATGCTCTGCCCTTTTCCCTGGCAAACCAAAGTAAGCTGCCCCGCTTCTGGATGGCAGATTGCAGGAACCACTTGGTACTATAAAACAAGCCCGACTTGGCACTGGTGCCACCTCTGGTCTGGGAACCATGCTGCGTATCGTGGATTCTAAGGAGCCAGCCGGCCACTCCCAGCCACAGGCCCCCAAACAAAAACAACGGCGCTTTTCCCTGGAAAACAAAACTCGCCTGCCAAATTTTTGATGGCAGATTGCAGGAGCCACTTGGTACAATCAAATCAGCCCAACTTGACACTGGTGCCACCATGGGTCTGGTCACCATCCTGCCTATCTTAGCTTTTCAGGAGCCAGCCGGTCACTCCCAGCCATAGGCCCCCAGACACAAAGCTCGGCCCGTTTCCCTGGCAAACAAAAGTAAGCTGCCCCGCTTCTGGATGGCAGATTGCAGGAGCCACTTGGTACTATCAAACCAGCCCAACTTGGCACTGGTGCCACCTTGGGTCTGGGAACCATCTTGCGTATCGTGGATTCTAAAAAGCCAGCCGGTCACTCCCAGCCACAGGCCCCCAAACACAAACCACAGCGCTTTTCCCTGGAAAACAAATGCCGCCTGCCGACATTTTGATGGCTGATTGCAGGAGCCACTTGCTGCTATCAAATCAGCCCAACTTGGCACTGGTGCCACCATGGGTCTGGTCACCATCCTGCCTATCGTAGCTTTTCAGGAGCCAGCCGGTCACTCCCAGTCATAGGCCCCCAGACACAAAGCTCGGCCCGTTTCCCTGGCAAACAAAAGTAAGCTGCCCCGCTTCTGCATGGCAGATTGCAGGAGCTATTTAGTACTATCAAACCAGCCCGACTTGGCACTGGTGCCACCTCAGGTCTGGGAACCATCCTGCGTATCGTGGATTCTAAGGAGCCAGCCGGCCACTCTCAGCCACAGGCCCCCAAACACAAACAACGGCGCTTTTCCCTGGAAAACAAAACTCGCCTGCCAAATTTTGACGGCAGATTGCAGGAGCCACTTGGTACTATCAAATCAGCCCAACTTGGGACTGGTGCCACCATGGGTCTGGTCACCATCCTGCCTATCGTAGCTTTTCAGGAGCCAGCCGGTCACTCCCAGCCATAGGCCCCCAGACAAAAACCTCGGCCCGTTTCCCTGGCAAACAAAAGTAAGCTGCCCTGCTTCTGGATGGCAGATTGCAGGAACCACTTGGTACTATCAAACCAGCAAAACTTGGCACTGGTGCCACCTTGGGTCTGGATACCATGCTGCGTATCGTGGATTCTAAGGAGCCAGCCGGCCACTCCCAGCCACAGGCCCCCAAACAAAAACAACGGCGCTTTTCCCTGGAAAACAAAACTCGTCTGCCAACTTTTTGATGGCAGATTGCCAGAGCCACTTGGTACTATCAAACCAGCCCAACTTGGCACTGGTGCCACCTTGGGTCTGGGAACCATGCTGCGTATCGTGGATTATAAGGAGCCAGCCGGCCACTCCCAGCCACAGGCCCCCAAACACAAACCACAGCGCTTTTCCCTGGAAAACAAAATTCGCCGGCCAACATTTTGATGGCAGATTGCAGGAGCCACTTGGTACTATCAAATCAGCCCAACTTGGCACTGGTGCCACCATGGGTCTGGTCACCATCCTGCTTATCGTAGCTTTTCAGGAGCCAGCCGGTCACTCCCAGCCATAGGCCCCCAGACACAATGCTCTGCCCTTTTCCCTGGCAAACCAAAGTAAGCTGCCCCGCTTCTGGATGGCAGATTGCAGGAACCACTTTTCAGCATCAAATAGGCCGACTTGGAACTGGAGCCACCTCTGGTCTGGGAACCATGCTGCGTATCGTGGATTCTAAGGAGCCAGCCGGCCACTCCCAGCCACAGGCCCCCAAAAAAATCAACGGCGCTTTTCCCTGGAAAACAAAACTCTCCTGCCAACTTTTTGATGGGAGATTGCCGGAGCCACTTGGTTTTATCAAATCAGACCAACTTGGCACTGGTGCCACCATGGGTCTGGTCACCATCCTGCCTATCGTAGCTTTTCAGGAGCCAGCCGGTCACTCCCAGCCATAGGCCCCCAGACACAAACCTCGGCCCGTTTCCCTGACAAACAAAAGTAAGTTATCCCGCTTCTGGATGGCAGATTCCAGGAGCCACTTGGTACTATCAAACCAGCCCGACTTGGCACTGGTGCGACCTCTGGTCTGGTCACCATCCTGCGTATCGTGGATTCTAATTAGCCATCCGTCCACTCCCAGCCACAGGCCCCCAAACAAAAACAACGGCGCTTTTCCCTGGAAAACAAAACTCGTCTGCCAACTTTTTGATGGCAGATTGCCAGAGCCACTTGGTACTATCAAACCAGCCCAACTTGGCACTGGTGCCACCTTGGGTCTGGGAACCATGCTGCGTATCGTGGATTATAAGGAGCCAGCCGGCCACTCCCAGCCACAGGCCCCCAAACACAAACCACAGCGCTTTTCCCTGGAAAACAAAATTCGCCGGCCAACATTTTGATGGCAGATTGCAGGAGCCACTTGGTACTATCAAATCAGCCCAACTTGGCACTGGTGCCACCATGGGTCTGGTCACCATCCTGCTTATCGTAGCTTTTCAGGAGCCAGCCGGTCACTCCCAGCCATAGGCCCCCAGACACAATGCTCTGCCCTTTTCCCTGGCAAACCAAAGTGAGCTGCCCCGCTTCTGGATGGCAGATTGCAGGAACCACTTTTCAGCATCAAATAGGCCGACTTGGAACTGGAGCCACCTCTGGTCTGGGAACCATGCTGCGTATCGTGGATTCTAAGGAGCCAGCCGGCCACTCCCAGCCACAGGCCCCCAAACAAATCAACGGCGCTTTTCCCTGGAAAACAAAACTCGCCTGACAACTTTTTGATGGCAGATTGCAGGAGCCACTTGCTACTATGAAATCAGCCCAACTTGGCACTGGTGCCACCATGGGTCTGGTCACCATCCTGCCTATCGTAGCTTTTCAGGAGCCAGCCGGTCACTCCCATCCATAGGCTCCCAGACAAAAACCTCGGCCCGTTTCCCTGGCAAACAAAAGTAAGCTGCCCCGCTTCTGGATGGCAGATTGCAGGAACCACTTGGTACTATCAAACCAGCCCGACTTGGCACTGGTGCCACCTCTGGTCTGGGAACCATGCTGCGTATCGTGGATTCTAAGGAGCCAGCCGGCCACTCCCAGCCAAAGGCCCCCAAACACAAACAACGGCGCTTTTCCCTGGAAAACAAAACTCGCCTGCCAAATTTTTGATGGCAGATTGCAGGAGCCACTTGGTACTATCAAACCAGCCCAACTTGGCACTGGTGCCACCATGGGTCTCGTCACCATCCTGCCTACCTTAGCTTTTCAGGACCTAGCCGGTCACTCCCAGCCATAGGCCCCCAGACACAAAGCTCGACCCGTTTCCCTGGCAAACAAAAGCAAGCTGTCCCGCTTCTGGATGGCAGATTGTAGGACGCACTCGGTACTATCAAACCAGCCCGATTTGGCACTGGTGCCACCTCTGGTCTGGGAACCATCCTGCGTATCGTGGATTCTAAGGAGCCAGCCGGCCACTCCCAGACATAGGCACCCAAACACAAACAACGGCGCTTTTCCCTGGAAAACAAAACTCGCCTGCCAAATTTTGATGGCAGATTGCAGGAGCCACTTGGTGCTATCAAACCTGCCCAACTTGGCACTTGTGCCACCATGGGTCTGCTCACCATTCTGCCTATCGTAGCTTTTCAGGAGCCAGCCGCTCACTCCCAGCCATAGGTCCCCAGACAAAAAGCTCGGCCCGTTTCCCTGGCAAACAAAAGTAAGCTGCCCCGCTTCTGGATGGCAGATTGCAGGACGCACTTGGTACTATCAAACCAGCCCGACTTGGCACTGGTGCCACCTCTGGTCTGGGAACCATCCTGCGTATCGTGGATTCTAAGGAGCCAGCCGGCCACTCCCAGCCACAAGCCCCCAAACACAAACAACGGCGCTTTTCCCTGGAAAACAAAACTCGCCTGCCGACATTTTGATGGCAGATTGCAGGAGCCACTTGGTACTATCAAACCAGCCCAACTTGGCACTGGTGCCACCATGGGTCTGGTCACCATCCTGCCTATCGTAGCTTTTCAGGAGCCAGCCGGTCACTCCCAGCCATAGGCCCCGAGACACAAAGCTCGGACCTTTTCCCTGGCAAACAAAAGTAATCTGCCCCGCTTCTGGATGGCAGATTGCAGGAGCCACTTTGCACCATCATACTAGCCCGACTTGGCACTGGTGCCACCTTGGGTCTGGGAACCATCCTGCGTATCGTGGATTCTAAGCAGCCAGCCGGCCACTCCCAGCCACAGGCCCCCAAACACAAACAACGGCGCTTTTCCCTGGAAAACAAAACTCGCCTGCAAAATTTTGACGGCAGTTTGCAGGAGCCACTTGGTACTATCAAATCAGCCCAACTTGGGACTGGTGCCAGCATGGGTCTGGTCACCATCCTGCCTATCGTAGCTTTTCAGGAGCCAGCCGGTCACTCCCAGCCATAGGCCCCCAGACAAAAACCTCGGACCGTTTCCCTGGCAAACAAACGTAAGCTGCCCTGCTTCTGGATGGCAGATTGCAGGAACCACTTGGTACTATCAAACCAGCAAAACTTGGCACTGGTGCCACCTTGGGTCTGGATACCATGCTGCGTATCGTGGATTCTAAGGAGCCAGCCGGCCACTCCCAGCCACAGGCCCCCAAACACAAACAACGGCGCTTTTCCCTGGAAAACAAAACTCTCCTGCCAACTTTTTGATGGCAGATTGCAGGAGCCACTTGGTTTTATCAAATCAGCCCAACTTGGCACTGGTGCCACCATGGGTCTGGTCACCATCCTGCCTATCGTAGCTTTTCAGGAGCCAGCCGGTCACTCGCAGCCATAGGCCCCCAGACAAAAAGCTCGTCCCGTTTCCCTGGCAAACAAAAGTAAGCTACCCCGCTTCTGGATGGCAGATTGCAGGAGCCACTTTGCACCATCAAACTAGCCCGTCTTGGCACTGGTGCCACCTCTGGTCTGGGAACCATCCTGCGTATCGTGGATTTTAAGGAGCCAGTCGGCCGCTCCCAGCCATACGCCTCCAAACACAAACAACGGTCCGTTTCCCTGGCAAAGAAAACTAAGCTGCCCGCTTCTGGATGTCAGATTGCAGGAACCACTTGTTGCCAAGTTGGGGTGGTTTGATAGTACCAAGTGGCTCCTGCAATCTTCCATCAAAAAGTTGGCAAGCGAGTTTTGTTTTCCAGGGAAAAGCGCCGTTGTTTGTGTTTGGGGGCCTGTGGCTGGGAGTGGCCAGCTGTCTCCTTAGAATCCACGATACGCAGGATGGGTCCCCGACCAGAGGTGGCACCAGTGCCAAGTCGGGCTGGTTTGATGGTGCAAAGTGACTCCTGCAATCTGCCATCCAGAAGCGGGGCAGCTTACTTTTGTTTGCCAGGGAAACGGGCAGAGCTTTGTGTCTGGGGGCCTATGGCTGGGAGTGACCGGCTGCCTCCTGAAAAGCTACGATAGGCAGGATGGTGACCAGACCCATGGTGGCACCAGTGCCAAGTTGGGCTGGTTTGATAGTACCAAGTGGCTCCTGCAATCTGCCATCAAAAAGTTGGCAGGTGAGTTTTGTTTTCCAGGGAAAAGCGCCGTTGTTTGTGTTTGGGGGCCTGTGGCTGGGAGTGGCCAGCTGGCTCCTTAGAATCCACGATACGCAGGATGGTTCCCAGACCAGAGGTGGCACCAGTGCCAAGTCGGGCTGGTTTGATGGTACAAAGTGGTTCCTGCAATCTGCCATCCAGAAGCGGGGTAGCTTACTTTTGTTTGCCAGGGAAACGGGCCGAGGTTTGTGACTGGGGGCCTATGGCTGGGAGTGACCGGCTGGCGCCTGAAAAGCTACGATAGGCAGGATGGTGACCAGACCCATGGTGGCACCAGTGCCAAGTTGGGCTGGTTTGATAGTACCAAGTGGCTCCTGCAATCTGCCATCAAAAAGTTGGCAGGCCAGTTTTGTTTTCCAGGGAAAAGCGCCGTTGTTTGTGTTTGGAGGCCTGTGGCTGGGAGTGGCCGGCTGCCTCCTTTGAACCCATTATACGCAGGATGGTTCCCAGAGCCAAGGTGGCGCCAGTGCCAAGTTGGGCTGGTTTGATAGTACCAAGCGGCTCCTGCAATCTGCCATCCAGAAGCGGGACAGCTTAATTTTGTTTCCCAGGGAAACGGGCCGAGGTATTTGTCTGGGGGCCTATGGCTGGGAGTGACTGGCTGGCTACTGAAAAGCTACGATAGGCAGGATGGTTACCAAACTCATGGTGGCACCAGTGCCAAGTCGGGCTGGTTTGATAATACTAAATAGCTCTTGCAATCTGCCATCCAGACGGGGGGCAGCGGATTTTTGTTTGCTGGAGAAAAGTTCCGTGGTTTTTTTTGGGGGTATATGGCTGGAAGTGGCCGGCTGGCTCCTTAAAACTTCGATACGCAGGATTGTTCCCTGACCCAAGGTGGCATCACTGCCAAGTCGGGCTGTTTTCGTAGTACCAAGTGCGTCCTGCAATTTGCCATCCAGAAGAGGGGCAGTTGAGTTTTGTTTGCCAGAGAAAAGGGCCGTGGTATATGTTTGGGGGCATATGGTTGAGAGTGGCCGGCTGGCCCCTGAAAATCCACGATAGGCAGGATGGTTCCCAGAACCAAGGTGGCACCAGTGCCATGTTGGCCTGGTTTGATAGTACCATGTGGCTCCTGCAATCTGCCATCCAGAAGCGGGGCTGCTTACTTTTGTTTGCCAGGGAAACGGGCCGAGATATTTGTCTGGGGGCCTATGGCTGGGAGTGAGCGGCTGGCTCCTGAAAAGCTACGATAGGCAGGATGGTGACCAGACCCATGGTGGCACCAGTGCCAAGTTGGGCTGGTTTGATAGTACCAAGTGGCTCCTGCAATCTGCCATCAAAAAGTTGTCAGGCGAGTTTTGTTTTCCAGGGAAAAGCGCCGTTGTTCTTGTTTAGAGGCCTGTGGCTGGGAGTGGCCGCCTGCCTCGTAGAATCTACGTTACGCAGCATGGTTCCCAGAGACAAGGTGGCACCAGGGCCAAGTCGGGCAGGTTTGATAGTACCAAATGCATCCTGCAATCTGCCATCCAAAAGCGGGGCAGTTTACTTTTGTTTGCCAGGGAAACGGGCCGAGGTTTGTGTCTGGGGGCCTATGGCAGGGAGTGACCGTCTGGCTCCTGAAAAGCTACGATAGGCAGGATGTTTACCAGACCCATGGTGGCACCAGTGCCAAGTTGGGCTGATTTGATAGTACCAAGTGGCTCCTGCAATCTGCCATCCAGAATCGGGGCAGCTTACTTTTGTTTTCCAGGGAAAGGGGCCGAGGTTTGTGTCTGGGGGTCTATGGCTGGGAGTGACCGGCTGGCTCCTGAAAAGCTACGATAGGCAGGATGGTGACCAGACCCATGGTGGCACCAGTGCCAAGTTGGGCTGGTTTGATAGCACCAAGTGGCTCCTGCAATCTGCCATCAAAATGTTGGCAGGCGAGTTTTGTTTTCCAGGGAAAAGCACCGTTGTGTGTGTTTTGGGGCCTGTGGCTGGGAGTGGCCAGCTGGCTCCTTAGAATCCACGATACGCAGGATGGTTCCCAGACCCAAGGTGGCACCAGTGCCAAGTAGGGCTGGTTTCATAGTACCCAGTGGCTCCTGCAATCTCCCATCAGGAAAAGGGGCAGTTGAGTTTTGTTTTCCAGAGAAAAGGGCCGTGGTTTGTGTTTGGGGCCTATGGCTGAGAGTGACCGGCTGGCCCCTGAAAATCCACGATAGGAAGGATGGTTCCCAGATCCAAGGTGGCAGCAGTGCCATGTTGTGCTGGTGTGATAGTCCCAAGTGGCTCATGCAATCTGCCATCCAGAAGCGGGGCAGCTGAATTTTGTTTGCCAGAGAAAAATGCTGTGGTTTGTGTTTGGGGGCCTGTGGCTGGGAGTGGCCGGCTGGCTCCTGAAAATCCATGATACGCAGCATGGTTCCCAGACCCAAGGTGGCACCAATGCCAAGTGGGGCTGGTTTCACAGTGTCAAGTGCCTCCTGCAATCTCCCATCCAGAAGCGGGGCAGCTGAGTTTTGTTTGCCTGTTAAACGGGCCGTTGTTTTTGATTGGTGTCTGTGGCCGAGAGTGTTCGGCTGGCTCCTGACAACCCACAATACGCAGGATGTTTCCCAGACCCAAGGTGGCACCAGTGCCAAGTCGGGCTGGTTTGATAGTACCAAGTGGCTCCTGCAATCTGCCATCCAGAAGCGGTGCAGTTGAGTTTTGTTTGCCAGAGAAAAGGGCCGTGGGTTGTGTTTGGGGGCATATGGCTGGGAGTGGCCGGCTGTCTCATTAAAAAGATCGATACGCAGGATGGTTCCCAGACCCAAGGTGGCACCAGTGCCAAGTAGGGCTGTTTTTATAGTACCAAGTGCGTCCTGCAATTTGCCATCCAGAAGAGGGGCAGTTGAGTTTTGTTTGACAGAGAATAGCGCCGTTGTTTGTGTTTGGGGGCTTGTGGCTGGGAGTGGCCGACTGGCGCCTTAGAATCTGTGTTACGCAGCATGGTTCCCAGACCAGAGGTGGCACCAGTGCCAAGTTGGGCTGGTTTGATAGTACCAAGTGGCTCCTGCAATCTGCCATCCAGAAGCGGGGCAGCTTACTTTTGTTTGCCAGTGAAACGGGCCGAGGATTGTGACTTGGGACCTATGGCTGGGAGTGGCCGGCTGGCTCCTTTGAACCCACGATACGCAGGATGGTTCCCAGACCCAAGGTGGCACCAGTGCCAAGTCGGGCTGGTTTGATACTACCAAGTGCGTCCTGCAATCTGCCATCCAGAAGCGGGGCAGCTTAATTTTGTTTGCCAGGGAATCGGGCCGTGGGTTTTGTATGGGGGCCTATGGCTGAGAGTGGCCGGCTGGCTCCTGAAAATCCACGCTAGGCAGCATGGTTCCCAGATGCAAGCTGGCACCAGTGCCAAGTCGGGCTGGTTTGATGGTGCAAAGTGGCTCCTGCAATCTGCCATCCAGAAGCGGGGCAGCTGATTTTTGTTTGCCAGAGAAAAATTCCGTGGATTGTTTTTGGGGGCATATTGCTGGGAGTGGCCGGCTGGCTCCTTAAAATGCTCGATACGCATGATGGTTCCCAGGCCCAAGGTGTCACCACTACCAAGTCGGCCTGCGGTTTTAGTATCAAGTTCATCCTGCAATTTGCCATCCAGAAGAGGGGCAGTTGAGTTTTGTTTGCCAGAGAAACCGGCGGAGGTTTCTGTTTGGGGACATATGGCTGAGAGTGGCCGGGTGGCCCCTGAATATCCACGATACACAGCATGGTTCCCAGATCCAAGGTGGCACCAGTGCCAAGTTGGGCTGGTTTGATAGTACCAAGTGTCTCCTGCAATCTGCCATCCAGAAGCGGGGCAGCTTACTTTTGTTTGCCAGAGAAATAGGCCTAGGTTTTTGTCTGGGGGCCTGTGGCTAGGAGTGGCCGGCTGGCTCCTAAGAATCCACGATACGCAGGATGTTTCCCAGACCCAAGGTGGCACCAGTGCCAAGTCGGGCTGGTTTGATAGTACCAAGTGGCTCCTGCAAACTCCATCAAAATGTTGGCAGACGTGTTTTGTTTTCCAGGGAACAGCGCCGTTGATTTTGTTTGGGGGCCTGTGGCTGGGAGTGGCCGGCTGGCTCCTTAGAATCCACGATACGCAGGATGGTTCCCAGACCCAAGGTGGCACCAGTGCCAAGTCGGGCTGGTTTGATTACACCAAGTGGCTCCTGCAATCTGCCATCCAGAAGTGAGGCAGCTAAGTTTTGTTTGCCAGAAAAAAGGGCCGTGGTTTTTGTTGGGGGCCTGTGGCTGGGAGTAGCCGGCTGGCTCCTTAAAATCCACGATAGGCTGGATGGTTCCCAGACCCAAGGTGGCACCAGTGCCAAGTCGGGCTGGTTTGATAGTACCAAGTGGCTCCTGCAATCTGCCATCCAGAAGCGGTGCAGTTGAGTTTTGTTTGCCAGAGAAAAGGGCCGTGGGTTGTGTTTGGGGGCATATGGCTGGGAGTGGCCGGCTGTCTCATTAAAAAGATCGATACGCAGGATGGTTCCCAGACCCAAGGTGGCACCAGTGCCAAGTAGGGCTGTTTTTATACTACCAAGTGCGTCCTGCAATTTGCCATCCAGAAGAGGGGCAGTGGAGTTTTGTTTGCCAGAGAATAGCGCCGTTGTTTGTGTTTGGGGGCTTGTGACTGGGAGTGGTCGACTGGCGCCTTAGAATCTGTCTTACGCAGCATGGTTCCCAGACCAGAGGTGGCACCAGTGCCAAGTTGGGCTGGTTTGATAGTACCAAGTGGCTCCTGCAATCTGCCATCCAGAAGCGGGGCAGCTTACTTTTGTTTGCCAGGTAAACGGGCCGAGGTTTGTGACTGGGGACGTATGGCTGGGAGTGACCGGCTGGCTCCTGGAAAGCTACAATAGGCAGGATGGTGACCAGACCCATGGTGGCACCAGTGCCAAGTTGGGCTGGTTTGATAGTACCAAGTGGCTCCTGCAATCTGCCATCAAAAAGTTGTCAGGCGAGTTTTGTTTTCCAGGGAAAAGCGCCGTTGTTTGTATTTGGGGGCCTGTGGCTGGGAGTGGCCGGCTGGCTCCTTTGAACCCACAATACGCAGGATGGTTCCCAGACCCAAGGTGGCACCAGTGCCAAGTCGGGCTGGTTTGATACTACCAAGTGCGTCCTGCAATCTGCCATCCAGAAGCGGGGCAGCTTAATTTTGTTTGCCAGGGAAACGGGCCGTGGGTTTTGTTTGGGGGCCTATGGCTGAGAGTGGCCGGCTGGCTCCTGAAAATCCACGCTAGGCAGCATGGTTCCCAGATGCAAGGTGGCACCAGTGCCAAGTCGGGCTGGTTTGATGGTGCAAAGTGGCTCCTGCAATCTGCCATCCAGAAGCGGGGCAGCTGATTTTTTTTTGCCAGAGAAAAATTCCGTGGATTGTTTTTGGGGGCATATTGCTGGGAGTGGCCGGCTGGCTCCTTAAAATGCTCGATACGCATGATGGTTCCCAGGTCCAAGGTGTCACCACTATCAAGTCGGCCTGCGGTTTTAGTATCAAGTTCATCCTGCAATTTGCCATCCAGAAGAGGGGCAGTTGAGTTTTGTTTGCCAGAGAACAGGGCCGAGGTTTCTGTTTGGGGACATATGGCTGAGAGTGGCCGGGTGGCCCCTGAATATCCACGATACACAGCATGGTTCCCAGATCCAAGGTGGCACCAGTGCCAAGTTGGGCTGGTTTGATAGTACCAAGTGTCTCCTGCAATCTGCCATCCAGAAGCGGGGCAGCTTACTTTTGTTTGCCAGAGAAATAGGCCTAGGTTTTTGTTTGGGGGCCTGTGGCTAGGAGTGGCCGGCTGGCTCCTAAGAATCCACGATACGCAGGATGTTTCCCAGACCCAAGGTGGCACCAGTGCCAAGTCGGGCTGGTTTGATAGTACCAAGTGGCTCCTGCAAACTCCATCAAAAAGTTGGCAGGCGTGTTTTGTTTTCCAGGGAACAGCGCCGTTGATTTTGTTTGGGGGCCTGTGGCTGGGAGTGGCCGGCTGGCTCCTTAGAATCCACGATACGCAGGATGGTTCCCAGACCCGAGGTGGCACCAGTGCCAAGTCGGGCTGGTTTGATTACACCAAGTGGCTCATGCAATCTGCCATCCAGAAGTGAGGCAGCTAAGTTTTGTTTGCCAGAAAAAAGGGCCGTGGTTTTTGTTGGGGGCCTGTGGCTGGGAGTGGCCGGCTGGCTCCTTAGAATCCACCATACGCAGGATGGTTCCCAGACCCAAGGTGGCACCAGTGCCAAGTCGGGCTGGTTTGATAGTCCCAAGTGGCTCCTGAAAACTGCCATCCAGAAGCGGGGCCGCTGAGTTTTGTTTGCCAGGGAAATGGGCCGTTGTTTGTGTTTGGGGGCCTGTGGCTGGGAGTGTTCGGCTGGTTCCTGAATATGTACGATACGCAGGATTGTTCCCAGACCCAAGGTGGCACCAGTGCCAAGTCGGGCTGGTTTGATGGTGCAAAGTGGCTCCTGCAATCTGCCATCCGGACGCGGGGCAGCGGATTTTTGTTTCCATGAGAAATGATCCGTGGTTTGTTTTTGGGGGTATATGGCTGGGCCTGGCCGGCTGGCTCCTTAAAAAGCTCGATATGCAGGATGGTTCCCTGACACAAGGTGGCACCAGTGCCACGTCGGGCGGTTTTCGTAGTACAAAGTGCGTCCTGCAATTTGCCATCCAGAAGAGGGGCAGTTGAGTTTTGTTTGCCAGAGAAAAGGTCCGTGGTTTGTTTTTGGGGGCATATGGCTGAGAGTGGCTGGCTGGCCCCTGAAAATCCACGATACACAGGATGGTTCCCAGATCCAAGGTGGCACCTGTGCCAAGTCGGGCTGATTTGATAGTACTAAGTAGCTCCTGCAATCTGCCATCCAGAAGCGGGGCAGCTTACTTTGGTTTGCCAGGGAAACGGGCCGAGGTTTCTGTTTGGGGGCCTATGGCTGAGAGTGACCGGCTGGCTCCTGAAAAGCTACAATAGGCAGGATGGTGACCAGACCCATGGTGGCACCAGTGCCAAGTTGGGCTGGTTTGATAGTACCAAGTGGTTCCTGCAATCTGCCATCCAGAAGCAGGGCAGCTGAGTTTTGTTTGCCAGAGAAAAGGGCCTTGGTTTGTGTTTGGGGGCATATGGCTGGGTGTGGCCAGCTGGCTCCTTAAAATGCACGATATGCAACATGGCTCCCAGACCCAAGGTGGCACCAGTGCCAAGTTGGGCTGGTTTGATAGTACCAAGTGGCTCCTGCAATCTTCCATGATCACGTGGAGAAATACTTTCTGGTTTCAGCCTCATGCTCTTTCTTCTCTCCCTCAACTTCTCTATCACCTCTCATCTGGTTCACATGCGCTGTCTTCAAGGTCCACAGGCTACTTTTCACAGAATCTTCTGGCCTGATGAAGTAAGAATGATGAATAGAACAGAGCTGGGATCTATTTTCCAGTTTGGATAAAATGCATTCTGCACACAAATCCAAGGAGAACGGGCTGCCCCGATGCCCAGAAAATCTTTCACTCCTGCTAGTGTTCTACGTCAACCGCAACTTAGTCTGAAAGAAAAGCTTTTTCTCTGAGAGCATCTGAGAGGTTTGCATGAAGCACTGATATCTGACATATGCAATTTTGAATAGGAGAGGAAAAAGAAAATGGCAAGGAGTTTTTAATTTTAGTGGTTTCAATTTTAATTTCCGTGCACTTTTTCAAAACTTGTCAGCTCAAATGCCCATCAACATCTTTTAGTCATCTGTAAGTCAGTATTCATATAAAATGTGCTTCAAATCCAAAGAATTTCAAATTTGCACTCCAAGCTTCTATGCCTAGATTTATGATTTCCTACACATATTAGATGAAAGGAAGGCCTTTTTTACTGTGGGAGTGCTGGAACACTGGAACAGGTTGCCCAGAGAAGTTGTGGGTGTCCCATCCCTGAAAGTATTCAAGGTCACCTTGGACGGGGCTTGGAGCAGCAACAAAGGAGAAGCTTGATGGTAGAGAAACAAAGTTGGACTATAGAAGAAACTCGGATTGAAGTATAGGATCAAGTTTTCTCTCAGCTCTTGGGGTAAATTCAAAGTTGTACAAAATGACATTTATCTGTGCTATTCACTACTGTAACAGAAAGTTTCATGAAAACTGTACAGAAGATAGTAAATTTTAAAAGAGATAAGAATTACAGCATAAAATCCATGGGATAGGTTACAACATGAGACACTCTCTAAGAGAAAATCTCTTTGTTTCAGCACTTCATCGGGGTAAGATTTCATGAAGTGCCAAAGAAGGCGGCAAAATATCATTCGGGACATTATTTACTGGAATTCAGCCTGGCCATTAGTAGGAACTGCCTTTGAACATATCATGTAGATATACCACACACACTTTCCCTTCACTGAAAAATTACTGTTTACAACAAATAAGCAATTGACGATCAAAATTGATTGAAAGCATCTTAAACATGTCAAGTATTTCATTGTAGATGATCTGTGATCCAAATGCTTCTTCCACCTTCGAGAGGGACAGAAGAATTCTTCCATATCATGATGGTTTAAAATTGTATCAACCAATGTTTTCTGCTGAAAAGATATCATCTATTTTTTTCTATTTTTGGAAGAAAATATTCCTAGACATACAACAGGTGAGAACTAAGTAATTTTAAAGAAACAAATGAAATGAAAATATTCTGTAAATAGAATGAAATGAAAAGCTGTGTTTTAAATAGGAGCTAAATATTAAACAGAATTTTTGTACCAGGCATTTGAATTACTGCACCAGCTCTTTTGCCCATCAAGAGAGGCATTTAGCATTTCAGTCTTTTCCAAGGTGTTCATGATCTGCTATGCTGATCTCTGTGTGTGCCTAGGTGTGTGTGGAGGGGGGGGCATATGAAGGGGAGTGTGTATGTTTGCTTTACAATTGTTGTGGCAGATTCATGCCTCAGCTCCACATTTTGTTTTAAAAAGGTCACACCGAGTGGATATGAAGTTTACTATCAACAAGAGATCGATTCCCAAATCATCCATTTGACTCTCCCTTATAAATCATGTGCTTTGTTGCATATTTTATCAAATATACTTTCAAGCCAGATGGAGGAAGGAGGATGTGGGAATCCCTCCACCATCTTGCAACTTTTATGTAAGTAGGTTTTCAAGAAAATCATCATTTCTCTTTTAAATATGTCTGGAACAGGCATGATGGTAGTGTCAACCTGTTGGAGTTTTTGTTGCTGGAAGAAGTTGTACAAAAGGATTGGTTTTTACATTGACCAGTTACTGAATCAAGCGCAGGAATACATTGGAAATTTAGCTGGGGGTTCCTTTTCCCAGCAGACTACTTCTAGAACGAGCTTGTACACTGAAGCTGACTCTTTTGCTCTCTTTTTGTTTCTTTCCTATTTTCTTGGCTTCTTTGCCACTATCTAGACAATTTTGGAACTTTGTTCCCAACTAAAATGGTTTCAATAGTCTGATTGTGATCATACATTTTTACAAGGAATTTTTAAAATCTTTCCTCGAGTCCAGAAAGTCAAGGACTTAGATCTTTTTCTTCCCTTATCAATATTGCCATGAAATTGATAAATAAAGACCAACTCTTTATTTTTGTTTTTAACCCACGTAGATAATTCCCATCCATTAATCCATTTTGTGGACCAATAGCTGCCATTCTGATGGAAGCTGTCACTTCTTAACAATAGGCATTCTGTGACTATGTTGACTGCACTTTGGGTGAAGATCCTAACTGGTCTTAGATATACATAGGGAGAAATTTGCTCAGCCAGTGTCAGTCTTAAGCATGCGTATCAGAAGATCTTTCTAGAGCTGGGAATTTTCCCATGAAAGGGATTCAGTTAGGGAAGAGACACTTGTGCCAGAGTTTTACATTCTTCTTGAACACTGCTTAAGGAACTTAGATGCCATGTCCATTTGGATCTCTGTCTGCACAGAACTTTGTCATGCCAGTGCTTTGAAATGCATCTTGAAGAGAATTCACTAGCACAGAATGAAAGAGAGTGGAAGGGGTTGGTGGGGCTAACCAGGCCCAACCCCCCTGCCTAAACCAGGATACCTAGAGCCTCTTGCCCAGGATTCTATCTGGGTGTACTTTTAATGTCTTCAAAGATCCAGGCTCCACAATCTTTCTGGGCAGTCTGTGCCGTGGTTCAGTCACCCTGACAGTAAAGAAACATTTACTGATGTTCAAAGGCAATCTCCTGTATTTCAGTGTGTGCCCACTGCCTCTTGTCTTTTCCCTCAGCATCACTGAAAAGACACTGATTCCCTCCCCTTTGCACTATTGCTTCCATATGTATGTGTGATGCCATGTAGAGGTATGTCAAAAACCTCCCTGAAGCCCAGGCAGATAATATTCCCTTCATCTACCAGTCAAGTTGATTCATCAGAGGAGTTTAAAGTGATGTTCAGCATGAAATTCCCCTGAAAAATCATGCTAACTACATTATTTGGTCATCTGTCATGTGCCTGGCAAGGATTTCCAGGAAGAGCTGCTTCATCAACTTCCTGGGGATAAAAAAGAGGCTGGCTGGTTTGTACTATGGCGAGTCCTCTTAATTGCCTTTTTTGAAGATGGGTGTCATTTGCTAACATCCACTCTTTAGCTCCTCTTCTCATCTACACCTCGGCAAAAAGCTTTTCCACTATGTCTGGCTAGGAAAAACTGTGCCAGCACAGAAAACATCTCCCATCGTGTTCTAGAAGTTGCACGGATGTCTGCCAAGTGTTTGGCAGGAAGAAAAGAAAAGTTGTCCAAAACAGCTTCCAATCGAATGTTCCTGTGATTGGAAAAGTCAGGAGAGTGCAAAGGTACTGTTTTCTATCAGTTGGCAAGGTGCGCACACAATCCCAGTGTTGTACAGCTTGCTTCTTCACCTTCCCGAAGCTGCCGCTCTCGCCGGCTGCCGGAGCCCAAGAAGCGGCTTCTTCGCGCAAAGACGATTGTGCCGCTCACAGTGCTCCCCTTAGCGCGGCTTCTGCCGAAAGACGCCCGGCAGCGGCTCTTACCTCCTGAGAGTGGCAGCTTCGGGAAGGTGAAGAAGCAAGCTGTACAACACTGGGATTGTGTGCGCACCTTGCCAACTGATAGAAAACAGTACCTTTGCACTCTCCTGACTTTTCCAATCACAGGAACATTCGATTGGAAGCTGTTTTGGACAACTTTTCTTTTCTTCCTGCCAAACACTTGGCAGACATCCGTGCAACTTCTAGAACACGATGGGAGATGTTTTCTGTGCTGGCACAGTTTTTCCTAGCCAGACATAGTGGAAAAGCTTTTTGCCGAGGTGTAGATGAGAAGAGGAGCTAAAGAGTGGATGTTAGCAAATGACACCCATCTTCAAAAAAGGCAATTAAGAGGACTCGCCATAGTACAAACCAGCCAGCCTCTTTTTTATCCCGAGGAAGTTGATGAAGCAGCTCTTCCTGGAAATCCTTGCCAGGCACATGACAGATGACCAAATAATGTAGTTAGCATGATTTTTCAGGGGAATTTCATGCTGAACATCACTTTAAACTCCTCTGATGAATCAACTTGACTGGTAGATGAAGGGAATATTATCTGCCTGGGCTTCAGGGAGGTTTTTGACATACCTCTACATGGCATCACACATACATATGGAAGCAATAGTGCAAAGGGGAGGGAATCAGTGTCTTTTCAGTGATGCTGAGGGAAAAGACAAGAGGCAGTGGGCACACACTGAAATACAGGAGATTGCCTTTGAACATCAGTAAATGTTTCTTTACTGTCAGGGTGACTGAACCACGGCACAGACTGCCCAGAAAGATTGTGGAGCCTGGATCTTTGAAGACATTAAAAGTACACCCAGATAGAATCCTGGGCAAGAGGCTCTAGGTATCCTGGTTTAGGCAGGGGGGTTGGGCCTGGTTAGCCCCACCAACCCCTTCCACTCTCTTTCATTCTGTGCTAGTGAATTCTCTTCAAGATGCATTTCAAAGCACTGGCATGACAAAGTTCTGTGCAGACAGAGATCCAAATGGACATGGCATCTAAGTTCCTTAAGCAGTGTTCAAGAAGAATGTAAAACTCTGGCACAAGTGTCTCTTCCCTAACTGAATCCCTTTCATGGGAAAATTCCCAGCTCTAGAAAGATCTTCTGATACGCATGCTTAAGACTGACACTGGCTGAGCAAATTTCTCCCTATGTATATCTAAGACCAGTTAGGATCTTCACCCAAAGTGCAGTCAACATAGTCACAGAATGCCTATTGTTAAGAAGTGACAGCTTCCATCAGAATGGCAGCTATTGGTCCACAAAATGGATTAATGGATGGGAATTATCTACGTGGGTTAAAAACAAAAATAAAGAGTTGGTCTTTATTTATCAATTTCATGGCAATATTGATAAGGGAAGAAAAAGATCTAAGTCCTTGACTTTCTGGACTCGAGGAAAGATTTTAAAAATTCCTTGTAAAAATGTATGATCACAATCAGACTATTGAAACCATTTTAGTTGGGAACAAAGTTCCAAAATTGTCTAGATAGTGGCAAAGAAGCCAAGAAAATAGGAAAGAAACAAAAAGAGAGCAAAAGAGTCAGCTTCAGTGTACAAGCTCGTTCTAGAAGTAGTCTGCTGGGAAAAGGAACCCCCAGCTAAATTTCCAATGTATTCCTGCGCTTGATTCAGTAACTGGTCAATGTAAAAACCAATCCTTTTGTACAACTTCTTCCAGCAACAAAAACTCCAACAGGTTGACACTACCATCATGCCTGTTCCAGACATATTTAAAAGAGAAATGATGATTTTCTTGAAAACCTACTTACATAAAAGTTGCAAGATGGTGGAGGGATTCCCACATCCTCCTTCCTCCATCTGGCTTGAAAGTATATTTGATAAAATATGCAACAAAGCACATGATTTATAAGGGAGAGTCAAATGGATGATTTGGGAATCGATCTCTTGTTGATAGTAAACTTCATATCCACTCGGTGTGACCTTTTTAAAACAAAATGTGGAGCTGAGGCATGAATCTGCCACAACAATTGTAAAGCAAACATACACACTCCCCTTCATATGCCCCCCCCTCCACACACACCTAGGCACACACAGAGATCAGCATAGCAGATCATGAACACCTTGGAAAAGACTGAAATGCTAAATGCCTCTCTTGATGGGCAAAAGAGCTGGTGCAGTAATTCAAATGCCTGGTACAAAAATTCTGTTTAATATTTAGCTCCTATTTAAAACACAGCTTTTCATTTCATTCTATTTACAGAATATTTTCATTTCATTTGTTTCTTTAAAATTACTTAGTTCTCACCTGTTGTATGTCTAGGAATATTTTCTTCCAAAAATAGAAAAAAATAGATGATATCTTTTCAGCAGAAAACATTGGTTGATACAATTTTAAACCATCATGATATGGAAGAATTCTTCTGTCCCTCTCGAAGGTGGAAGAAGCATTTGGATCACAGATCATCTACAATGAAATACTTGACATGTTTAAGATGCTTTCAATCAATTTTGATCGTCAATTGCTTATTTGTTGTAAACAGTAATTTTTCAGTGAAGGGAAAGTGTGTGTGGTATATCTACATGATATGTTCAAAGGCAGTTCCTACTAATGGCCAGGCTGAATTCCAGTAAATAATGTCCCGAATGATATTTTGCCGCCTTCTTTGGCACTTCATGAAATCTTACCCCGATGAAGTGCTGAAACAAAGAGATTTTCTCTTAGAGAGTGTCTCATGTTGTAACCTATCCCATGGATTTTATGCTGTAATTCTTATCTCTTTTAAAATTTACTATCTTCTGTACAGTTTTCATGAAACTTTCTGTTACAGTAGTGAATAGCACAGATAAATGTCATTTTGTACAACTTTGAATTTACCCCAAGAGCTGAGAGAAAACTTGATCCTATACTTCAATCCGAGTTTCTTCTATAGTCCAACTTTGTTTCTCTACCATCAAGCTTCTCCTTTGTTGCTGCTCCAAGCCCCGTCCAAGGTGACCTTGAATACTTTCAGGGATGGGACACCCACAACTTCTCTGGGCAACCTGTTCCAGTGTTCCAGCACTCCCACAGTAAAAAAGGCCTTCCTTTCATCTAATATGTGTAGGAAATCATAAATCTAGGCATAGAAGCTTGGAGTGCAAATTTGAAATTCTTTGGATTTGAAGCACATTTTATATGAATACTGACTTACAGATGACTAAAAGATGTTGATGGGCATTTGAGCTGACAAGTTTTGAAAAAGTGCACGGAAATTAAAATTGAAACCACTAAAATTAAAAACTCCTTGCCATTTTCTTTTTCCTCTCCTATTCAAAATTGCATATGTCAGATATCAGTGCTTCATGCAAACCTCTCAGATGCTCTCAGAGAAAAAGCTTTTCTTTCAGACTAAGTTGCGGTTGACGTAGAACACTAGCAGGAGTGAAAGATTTTCTGGGCATCGGGGCAGCCCGTTCTCCTTGGATTTGTGTGCAGAATGCATTTTATCCAAACTGGAAAATAGATCCCAGCTCTGTTCTATTCATCATTCTTACTTCATCAGGCCAGAAGATTCTGTGAAAAGTAGCCTGTGGACCTTGAAGACAGCGCATGTGAACCAGATGAGAGGTGATAGAGAAGTTGAGGGAGAGAAGAAAGAGCATGAGGCTGAAACCAGAAAGTATTTCTCCACGTGATCATGGAAGATTGCAGGAGCCACTTGGTACTATCAAACCAGCCCAACTTGGCACTGGTGCCACCTTGGGTCTGGGAGCCATGTTGCATATCGTGCATTTTAAGGAGCCAGCTGGCCACACCCAGCCATATGCCCCCAAACACAAACCAAGGCCCTTTTCTCTGGCAAACAAAACTCAGCTGCCCTGCTTCTGGATGGCAGATTGCAGGAACCACTTGGTACTATCAAACCAGCCCAACTTGGCACTGGTGCCACCATGGGTCTGGTCACCATCCTGCCTATTGTAGCTTTTCAGGAGCCAGCCGGTCACTCTCAGCCATAGGCCCCCAAACACAAACCTCGGCCCGTTTCCCTGGCAAACAAAAGTAAGCTGCCCCGCTTCTGGATGGCAGATTGCAGGAGCTACTTAGTACTATCAAATCAGCCCGACTTGGCACAGGTGCCACCTTGGATCTGGGAACCATCCTGTGTATCGTGGATTTTCAGGGGCCAGCCAGCCACTCTCAGCCATATGCCCCCAAAAACAAACCACGGACCTTTTCTCTGGCAAACAAAACTCAACTGCCCCTCTTCTGGATGGCAAATTGCAGGACGCACTTTGTACTACGAAAACCGCCCGACGTGGCACTGGTGCCACCTTGTGTCAGGGAACCATCCTGCATATCGAGCTTTTTAAGGAGCCAGCCGGCCAGGCCCAGCCATATACCCCCAAAAACAAACCACGGACCATTTCTCATGGAAACAAAAATCCGCTGCCCCGCGTCTGGATGGCAGATTGCAGGAGCCACTTTGCACCATCAAACCAGCCCGACTTGGCACTGGTGCCACCTTGGGTCTGGGAACAATCCTGCGTATCGTACATATTCAGGAACCAGCCGAACACTCCCAGCCACAGGCCCCCAAACACAAACAACGGCCCATTTCCCTGGCAAACAAAACTCAGCTGCCCCGCTTCTGGATGGCAGTTTGCAGGAGCCACTTGGGACTATCAAACCAGCCCGACTTGGCACTGGTGCCACCTTGGGTCTGGGAACCATCCTGCGTATGGTGGATTCTAAGGAGCCAGCCGGCCACTCCCAGCCACAGGCCCCCAACAAAAACCACGGCCCTTTTTTCTGGCAAACAAAACTTAGCTGCCTCACTTCTGGATGGCAGATTGCAGGAGCCACTTGGTGTAATCAAACCAGCCCGACTTGGCACTGGTGCCACCTTGGGTCTGGGAACCATCCTGCGTATCGTGGATTCTAAGGAGCCAGCCGGCCACTCCCAGCCACAGGCCCCCAAACAAAATCAACGGCGCTGTTCCCTGGAAAACAAAACACGCCTGCCAACTTTTTGATGGAGTTTGCAGGAGCCACTTGGTACTATCAAACCAGCCCGACTTGGCACTGGTGCCACCTTGGGTCTGGGAAACATCCTGCGTATCGTGGATTCTTAGGAGCCAGCCGGCCACTCCTAGCCACAGGCCCCCAGACAAAAACCTAGGCCTATTTCTCTGGCAAACAAAAGTAAGCTGCCCCGCTTCTGGATGGCAGATTGCAGGAGACACTTGGTACTATCAAACCAGCCCAACTTGGCACTGGTGCCACCTTGGATCTGGGAACCATGCTGTGTATCGTGGATATTCAGGGGCCAGCCGGCCACTCTCAGCCATATGTCCCAAAACAGAAACAACGGCGCTTTTCTCTGGCAAACAAAACTCAACTGCCCCTCTTCTGGATGGCAAATTGCAGGACGCACTTGGTACTATAAAAACAGCCCCACTTGGCACTGGTGCCACCTTGGGTCTGGGAACCATCGTGCGTATCGATCTTTTTAATGAGACAGCCGGCCACTCCCAGCCATATGCCCCCGAACACAACCCACGGCCCTTTCCTCTGGCAAACAAAACTCAGCTGCACCGCTTCTGGATGGGAGATTGCAGGAGGCACTTGACACTGTGAAACCAGCCCCACTTGGCACTGGTGCCACCTTGGGTCTGGGAACCATGCTGCGTATCATGGATTTTCAGGAGCCAGCCGGCCATTCCCAGCCATAGGCCCCCAAACAAAAACCACAGCCTTTTTCTCTGGCAAACAAAATTCAGCTGCCCCACTTCTGGATGGCAGAGTGCAGGAGCCACTTGGGACTATCACACCAGCACAACATGGCACTGGTGCCACCTTGGATCTGGGAACCATCCTTCCTATCGTGGATTTTCAGGGGTCAGCCGGTCACTCTCAGCCATAGGCCCCAAACACAAACCACGGCCCTTTTCTCTGGAAAACAAAACTCAACTGCCCCTCTTCTGGATGGCAGATTGCAGGAGCCACTGGGTACTATGAAACCAGCCCTACTTGGCACTGGTGCCACCTTGGGTCTGGGAACCATGCTGCGTATCATGGATTTTCAGGAGCCAGCCGTCCACTGCCAGCCACAGGCCCCGAAACACAAACAACAGCCTTTTTCTCTGGCAAACAAAATTCAGCTGCCCCGCTTCTGGATGGCAGATTGCAGGAGCCACTTTGCACCATCAAACCAGCCCGACTTGGCACTGGTGCCACCTCTGGTCTGGGAACCATGCTGCGTATCGTGGATTCTAAGGAGCCAGCCGGCCACTCCCAGCCACAGGCCCCCAAACACAAACAACGGCGCTTTTCCCTGGAAAACAAAACTCGCCTGCCAACATTTTGATGGCAGAGTGCAGGAGCCACTTGGTACTATCAAACCAGCCCAACTTGGCACTGGTGCCACCATGGGTCTGGTCACCATCCTGCCTATCGTAGCTTTTCAGGAGCCAGCCGGTCACTCCCAGCCATAGGCCCCCAGAAAAAAACCTCGGTCCGTTTCCCTGGAAAACAAAAGTAAGCTGCCCTGCTTCTGGATGGCAGATTGCAGGAGCCACTTGGTGTTATCAAACCAGCCTGACTTGGCACTGGTGCCACCTTGGGTCTGGGAACCATCCTGCGTATCGTGTGTTCTAAGGAGCCAGCCAGCCACTCCCAGCCACTGTCCCCCAAAAACAAACAACGGCGCTTTTCCCTGGAAAAGAAAACTCGCCTGCCAACTTTTTGATGGCAGATTGCAGGAGCCACTTGGTACTATCAAACCAGCCCAACTTGGCACTGGTGCCACCATGGGTCTGGGAACCATCCTGCCTATCGTAGCTTTTCAGGAGCCAGCCGGTCACTCCCAGCCATAGGTCCCCAGACAAATACCTCGGCCCGTTTCCCTGGCAAACAAAAGTAAGCTTCCCCGCTTCTGGATGGCAGATTGCAGGAGCCACTTGGTACTATCAAACCAGCCCAACTTGACACTGGTGCCACCTTGGCTCTGGGAACCATGCTGCGTAACCCGGATTCAAAGACGACAGGCAGCCCCTGCCAGCCACAGGCCTCCAAACAAAATCAACGGCGCTTTTCCCTGGAAAACAAAACTCGCCTGACAACTTTTAGATGGCAGATTGCAGGAGCCAGTTGGTACCATCAAACCAGCCCAACTTGGCACTGGTGCCACCATGGGTCTGGTCACCATCCTGCCTATCGTAGCTTTTCAGGAGCCAGCCGGTCACTCCTAGCCCTAGGCCCCCAGTCATAAACCTCGGCCCGTTTCCCTGGCACACAAATGTAAGCTACCCCGCTTCAGGATGGCAGATTGCAGGAGCCACTTTTCACCATCAAACCAGCCCGACGTGGCACTGGTGCCACCTTGGGTCTGGGAACCATCCTGCGTATCGTGTGTTCTAAGGAGCCAGCCGGCCACTCCCACACACAGTCCCCCAAACACAAACAACGGCGCTTTTCCCTGGAAAACAAAACTCGCCTGCCAACTTTTTGATGGCAGATTGCAGGAGCCACTTGGTACTATCAAACCAGCCCAACTTGGCACTGGTGCCACCATGGGTCTGGGAACCATCCTGCCTATCGTAGCTTTTCAGGAGCCAGCCGGTCACTCCAAGCCATAGGCCCCCAGACAAATATCTCGGCCCGTTTCCCTGGCAAACAAAAGTAAGCTGCCCCGCTTCTGGATGGCAGATTGCAGGAGCCACTTTGCACCATCAAACCAGCCCAACTTGGCACTGGTGCCACCTCTGGTCTGGGAACCATCCTGCGTATCGTGGATTCTAAGCAGCCAGCCGGCCACTCCCAGTCACAGGCCCCCAAACACAAACAACGGCGCTTTTCCCTGGAAAACAAAACTCGCCTGCCAACTTTTTGATGGCAGATTGCAGGAGCCACTTGGTACTATCAAACCAGCCCAACTTGGCACTGGTGCCACCATGGGTCTGCTCACCATCCTGCCTATCGTAGCTTTTCAGGAGCCAGCCGGTCACTCCTAGCCATAGGCCCCCAGACAAAAAGCTCGGCCCGTTTCCCTGGCAAAGAAAAGTAAGCTGCCCCGCTTCAGGATGGCAGATTGCAGGAGCCACTTTGCACCATCAAACTAGCCAGACTTGGCACTTGTGCCACCTCTGGTCTGGGAACCATGCTGCGTATCGTGGATTCTAAGGAGCCAGCCGGCCACTCCCAGCCACAGGCCCCCAAACACAAACAACGGCGCTTTTCCCTGGAAAACAAAACTCGCCTGCCAACATTTTGATGGCAGATTGCAGGAGCCACTTGGTACTATCAAACCAGCCCAACTTGGCACTGCTGCCACCATGGGTCTGGTCACCATCCTGCCTATCTTAGCTTTTCAGGACCTAGCTGGTCACTCCCAGCCATAGGCCCCCAGACACAAAGCTCGACCCGTTTCCCTGGCAAACAAAAGTAAGATGTCCCGCTTCTGGATGGCAGATTGCAGGAGCCACTTGGTACTATCAAACCAGCCCAACTTGGCACTGGTGCCACCTTGGGTCTGGGAACCATCCTGCGTATCGTGGATTCTAAGGAGCCAGCCGGTCACTCCCAGCCACAGGCCCCCAAACACAAACAACGGCGCTTTTCCCTGGAATACAAAACCCGCCTGCCAACATTTTGATGGCAGATTGCAGGAGCCACTTGGTACTATCAAATCAGCCCAACTCGGCACTGGTGCCACCATGGGTCTGGTCACCATCCTGCCTATCATAGCTTTTCAGAAGCCAGCCGGTCCCTCTCTGCCATAGGGCCCCAGAGAAATCCTCGGCCAGTTTCCCTGGCAAACAAAAGTAAGCTACCCCGCTTCTGGATGGCAGATTGCAGGAGAGACTTTGCACCATCAAACTAGACCGACTTGGCACTGGTGCCACCTCAGGTCTGGGAACCATCCTGCGTATCGTGGATTCTAAGGAGCCAGCCGGCCACTCCTAGCCACAGGCCCCCAGACAAAAACCTAGGCCTATTTCTCTGGCAAACAAAAGTAAGCTGCCCCGCTTCTGGATGGCAGATTGCAGGAGACACTTGGTACTATCAAACCAGCCCAACTTGGCACTGGTGCCACCTTGGATCTGGGAACCATGCTGTGTATCGTGGATATTCAGGGGCCAGCCGGCCACTCTCAGCCATATGTCCCCAAACAGAAACAACGGCGCTTTTCTCTGGCAAACAAAACTCAACTGCCCCTCTTCTGGATGGCAAATTGCAGGACGCACTTGGTACTATAAAAACAGCCCCACTTGGCACTGGTGCCACCTTGGGTCTGGGAACCATCGTGCGTATCGATCTTTTTAATGAGACAGCCGGCCACTCCCAGCCATATGCCCCCGAACACAACCCACGGCCCTTTCCTCTGGCAAACAAAACTCAGCTGCACCGCTTCTGGATGGCAGATTGCAGGAGCCACTTGGTACTATCAAACCAGCACGACTTGGCACTGGTGCCACCATGGGTCTGGTCACCATCCTGCGTATTGTGGATTGTCAGGAGCCAGCTGAACACTCTCGGCCACAGACCCCAATCAAAAACAACGGCCCGTTTCACAGGCAAACAAAACTCAGCTGCCCCGCTTCTGGATGGGAGATTGCAGGAGGCACTTGACACTGTGAAACCAGCCCCACTTGGCACTGGTGCCACCTTGGGTCTGGGAACCATGCTGCGTATCATGGATTTTCAGGAGCCAGCCGGCCATTCCCAGCCATAGGCCCCCAAACAAAAACCACAGCCTTTTTCTCTGGCAAACAAAATTCAGCTGCCCCACTTCTGGATGGCAGAGTGCAGGAGCCACTTGGGACTATCACACCAGCACAACATGGCACTGGTGCCACCTTGGATCTGGGAACCATCCTTCCTATCGTGGATTTTCAGGGGTCAGCCGGTCACTCTCAGCCATAGGCCCCAAACACAAACCACGGCCCTTTTCTCTGGAAAACAAAACTCAACTGCCCCTCTTCTGGATGGCAGATTGCAGGAGCCACTGGGTACTATGAAACCAGCCCTACTTGGCACTGGTGCCACCTTGGGTCTGGGAACCATGCTGCGTATCATGGATTTTCAGGAGCCAGCCGTCCACTGCCAGCCACAGGCCCCGAAACACAAACAACAGCCTTTTTCTCTGGCAAACAAAATTCAGCTGCCCCGCTTCTGGATGGCAGATTGCAGGAGCCACTTTGCACCATCAAACCAGCCCGACTTGGCACTGGTGCCACCTCTGGTCTGGGAACCATGCTGCGTATCGTGGATTCTAAGGAGCCAGCCGGCCACTCCCAGCCACAGGCCCCCAAACACAAACAACGGCGCTTTTCCCTGGAAAACAAAACTCGCCTGCCAACATTTTGATGGCAGAGTGCAGGAGCCACTTGGTACTATCAAACCAGCCCAACTTGGCACTGGTGCCACCATGGGTCTGGTCACCATCCTGCCTATCGTAGCTTTTCAGGAGCCAGCCGGTCACTCCCAGCCATAGGCCCCCAGAAAAAAACCTCGGTCCGTTTCCCTGGAAAACAAAAGTAAGCTGCCCTGCTTCTGGATGGCAGATTGCAGGAGCCACTTGGTGTTATCAAACCAGCCTGACTTGGCACTGGTGCCACCTTGGGTCTGGGAACCATCCTGCGTATCGTGTGTTCTAAGGAGCCAGCCAGCCACTCCCAGCCACTGTCCCCCAAAAACAAACAACGGCGCTTTTCCCTGGAAAAGAAAACTCGCCTGCCAACTTTTTGATGGCAGATTGCAGGAGCCACTTGGTACTATCAAACCAGCCCAACTTGGCACTGGTGCCACCATGGGTCTGGGAACCATCCTGCCTATCGTAGCTTTTCAGGAGCCAGCCGGTCACTCCCAGCCATAGGTCCCCAGACAAATACCTCGGCCCGTTTCCCTGGCAAACAAAAGTAAGCTTCCCCGCTTCTGGATGGCAGATTGCAGGAGCCACTTGGTACTATCAAACCAGCCCAACTTGACACTGGTGCCACCTTGGCTCTGGGAACCATGCTGCGTAACCCGGATTCAAAGACGACAGGCAGCCCCTGCCAGCCACAGGCCTCCAAACAAAATCAACGGCGCTTTTCCCTGGAAAACAAAACTCGCCTGACAACTTTTAGATGGCAGATTGCAGGAGCCAGTTGGTACCATCAAACCAGCCCAACTTGGCACTGGTGCCACCATGGGTCTGGTCACCATCCTGCCTATCATAGCTTTTCAGGAGCCAGCCGGTCACTCCTAGCCCTAGGCCCCCAGTCATAAACCTCGGCCCGTTTCCCTGGCACACAAATGTAAGCTACCCCGCTTCAGGATGGCAGATTGCAGGAGCCACTTTTCACCATCAAACCAGCCCGACGTGGCACTGGTGCCACCTTGGGTCTGGGAACCATCCTGCGTATCGTGTGTTCTAAGGAGCCAGCCGGCCACTCCCACACACAGTCCCCCAAACACAAACAACGGCGCTTTTCCCTGGAAAACAAAACTCGCCTGCCAACTTTTTGATGGCAGATTGCAGGAGCCACTTGGTACTATCAAACCAGCCCAACTTGGCACTGGTGCCACCATGGGTCTGCTCACCATCCTGCCTATCGTAGCTTTTCAGGAGCCAGCCGGTCACTCCAAGCCATAGGCCCCCAGACAAATATCTCGGCCCGTTTCCCTGGCAAACAAAAGTAAGCTGCCCCGCTTCTGGATGGCAGATTGCAGGAGCCACTTTGCACCATCAAACCAGCCCGACTTGGCACTGGTGCCACCTCTGGTCTGGGAACCATCCTGCGTATCGTGGATTCTAAGCAGCCAGCCGGCCACTCCCAGTCACAGGCCCCCAAACACAAACAACGGCGCTTTTCCCTGGAAAACAAAACTCGCCTGCCAACTTTTTGATGGCAGATTGCAGGAGCCACTTGGTACTATCAAACCAGCCCAACTTGGCACTGGTGCCACCATGGGTCTGCTCACCATCCTGCCTATCGTAGCTTTTCAGGAGCCAGCCGGTCACTCCTAGCCATAGGCCCCCAGACAAAAAGCTCGGCCCGTTTCCCTGGCAAAGAAAAGTAAGCTGCCCCGCTTCAGGATGGCAGATTGCAGGAGCCACTTTGCACCATCAAACTAGCCAGACTTGGCACTTGTGCCACCTCTGGTCTGGGAACCATGCTGCGTATCGTGGATTCTAAGGAGCCAGCCGGCCACTCCCAGCCACAGGCCCCCAAACACAAACAACGGCGCTTTTCCCTGGAAAACAAAACTCGCCTGCCAACATTTTGATGGCAGATTGCAGGAGCCACTTGGTACTATCAAACCAGCCCAACTTGGCACTGCTGCCACCATGGGTCTGCTCACCATCCTGGCTATCTTAGCTTTTCAGGACCTAGCCGGTCACTCCCAGCCATAGGCCCCCAGACACAAAGCTCGACCCGTTTCCCTGGCAAACAAAAGTAAGCTGTCCCGCTTCTGGATGGCAGATTGCAGGAGCCACTTGGTACTATCAAACCAGCCCAACTTGGCACTGGTGCCACCTTGGGTCTGGGAACCATCCTGCGTATCGTGGATTCTAAGGAGCCAGCCGGTCACTCCCAGCCACAGGCCCCCAAACACAAACAACGGCGCTTTTCCCTGGAATACAAAACCCGCCTGCCAACATTTTGATGGCAGATTGCAGGAGCCACTTGGTACTATCAAATCAGCCCAACTCGGCACTGGTGCCACCATGGGTCTGGTCACCATCCTGCCTATCATAGCTTTTCAGGAGCCAGCCGGTCCCTCTCTGCCATAGGGCCCCAGAGAAATCCTCGGCCAGTTTCCCTGGCAAACAAAAGTAACCTACCCCGCTTCTGGATGGCAGATTGCAGGAGCCACTTTGCACCATCAAACTAGCCCGACTTGGCACTGGTGCCACCTCAGGTCTGGGAACCATCCTGCGTATCGTGGATTCTAAGGAGCCAGCCGGCCACTCCCAGCCACAGGCCCCCAGACACAAACAACGGCGCTTTTCCCTGGAAAACAAAACTTGCCTGCCGACTTTTTGATGGCAGATTGCAGGAGCCACTTGGTACTATCAAATCAGCCCAACTTGGCACTGGTGCCACCATGGGTCTGGTCACCATCCTGCCTATCGTAGCTTTTCAGGACCTAGCCGGTCACTCCCAGCCATAGGCGCCCAGACACAAAGCTCGGCCCGTTTCCCTGGCAAACAAAAGTAAGTTATCCCGCTACTGGATGGCAGATTGCAGGAGCCACTTTTCACCATCAAACCAGCCCGACTTGGCACTGGTGCCACCTCAGGTCTGGGAACCATGCTGCGTATCGTGGATTCTAAGGAGCCAGCCGGCCACTCCCTGCCACAGGCCCCCAAACACAAACAACGGCGCATTTCCCTGGATAACAAACTCGCCTGCCAACTTTTTGATGACAGATTGCAGGAGCCACTTGGTACTATCAAACCAGCCCAACTTGGCACTGGTGCCACCATGGGTCTGGTCACCATCCTGCCTATCGTAGCTTTTCAGGAGCCAGCCGGTCACTCCCAGCAATAGGCCCTGAGACACAAACCTCGGCCCGTTTCCCTGGCAAACAAAAGTAAGCTGCCCCGCTTCTGGATGGCAGATTGCAGGACGCACTTGGTACTATCAAACCAGCCCAACTTGGCACTGGTGCCACCTCTGGTCTGGGAACCATGCTGCGTATCGTGGATTCTAAGGAGCCAGCCGGCCACTCCCAGCCACAGGCCCCCAAACAAAATCAACGGCGCTTTTCCCTGGAAAACAAAACTCGCCTGCCAACTTTTTGATGGCAGATTGCAGGAGCCACTTGGTACTATCAAACCAGCCCAACTTGACACTGGTGCCACCATGGGTCTGGTCACCATCCTGCCTATCGTAGCTTTTCAGGAGCCAGCCGGTCACTCCCAGCCATAGGCCCCCAGACAAAAACCTCGGCCCGTTTCCCTGGCAAACAAAAGTCAGCTGCCCCGCTTCTGGATGGCAGATTGCAGGACGCACTTGGTACTATCAAACCAGCCCGACATGGCACTGGTGCCACCTCTGGTCTGGGAACCATGCTGCGTATCGGGGATTCTAAGGAGCCAGCCGGCCACTCCCACCCACAGGCCCCCAAACACAAACAACGGCGCTTTTCCCTGGAAAACAAAACTCGCCTGCCAACTTTTTGATGGCAGATTGCAGGAGCCACTTGGTACTATCAAACCAGCTCAACTTGGCACTGGTGCCACCATGGGTCTGGTCACCATCCTGCCTATCTTAGCTTTTCAGGACCTAGCCGGTCACTCCCAGCCATAGGCCCGCAGACACAAAGCTCGGCCCGTTTCCCTGGCAAACAAAAGTAAGCTGCCCCGCTTCTGGATGGCAGATTGTAGGACGCACTTGGTACTATCAAACCAGCCCAACTTGGCACTGGTGCCACCTTGAGTCTGGGAACCATCCTGCGTATCGTGGATTCTAAGGAGCCAGCCGGCCACTCCAGCCACAGGCCCCCAGACACAAACAACGGCGTTTTTCCCTGGAAAACAAACCTCGCCTGCCAAATTTTGATGGCAGATTGCAGGAGCCACTTGGTACTATCAAACCAGCCCAACTTGACACTGGTGCCACCATGGGTCTGGTCACCATCCTGCCTATCGTAGCTTTTCAGGAGCCAGCCGGTCACTCCCAGCCATAGGCCCCCAGACAAAAACCTTGGCCCTTTTCCCTTGCAAACAAAAGTAAGTTATCCCGCTTCTGGATGGCAGATTGCAGGAGCCACTTTTCACCATCAAACCAGCCCGACTTGGCACTGGTGCCACCTCTGGTCTGGGAACCATCCTGCGTATCGTGGATTTTAAGGAGCCAGCTGGCCACTCCCAGCCACAGGCCCCCAAACACAAACCACAGCGCTTTTCCCTGGAAAACAAAACTCGCCTGCCAACTTTTTGATGGCAGATTGCAGGAGCCACTTGGTACTATCAAACAAGCCCAACTTGGCACTGGTGCCACCATGGATCTGGTCACCATCCTGCCTATCGTAGCTTTTCAGGACCTAGCCGGTCACTCCAAGCCATAGGCCCCCAGAGAAAAACCTCGGCCCGTTTCCCTGGCAAACAAAATTCAGCTGCCCCACTTCTGGATGGCAGAGTGCAGGAGCCACTTGGGACTATCACACCAGCACAACATGGCACTGGTGCCACCTTGGATCTGGGAACCATCCTTCCTATCGTGGATTTTCAGGGGTCAGCCGGTCACTCTCAGCCATAGGCCCCAAACACAAACCACGGCCCTTTTCTCTGGAAAACAAAACTCAACTGCCCCTCTTCTGGATGGCAGATTGCAGGAGCCACTGGGTACTATGAAACCAGCCCTACTTGGCACTGGTGCCACCTTGGGTCTGGGAACCATGCTGCGTATCATGGATTTTCAGGAGCCAGCCGTCCACTGCCAGCCACAGGCCCCGAAACACAAACAACAGCCTTTTTCTCTGGCAAACAAAATTCAGCTGCCCCGCTTCTGGATGGCAGATTGCAGGAGCCACTTTGCACCATCAAACCAGCCCGACTTGGCACTGGTGCCACCTCTGGTCTGGGAACCATGCTGCGTATCGTGGATTCTAAGGAGCCAGCCGGCCACTCCCAGCCACAGGCCCCCAAACACAAACAACGGCGCTTTTCCCTGGAAAACAAAACTCGCCTGCCAACATTTTGATGGCAGAGTGCAGGAGCCACTTGGTACTATCAAACCAGCCCAACTTGGCACTGGTGCCACCATGGGTCTGGTCACCATCCTGCCTATCGTAGCTTTTCAGGAGCCAGCCGGTCACTCCCAGCCATAGGCCCCCAGAAAAAAACCTCGGTCCGTTTCCCTGGAAAACAAAAGTAAGCTGCCCTGCTTCTGGATGGCAGATTGCAGGAGCCACTTGGTGTTATCAAACCAGCCTGACTTGGCACTGGTGCCCCCTTGGGTCTGGGAACCATCCTGCGTATCGTGTGTTCTAAGGAGCCAGCCGGCCACTCCCAGCCACTGTCCCCCAAAAACAAACAACGGCGCTTTTCCCTGGAAAAGAAAACTCGCCTGCCAACTTTTTGATGGCAGATTGCAGGAGCCACTTGGTACTATCAAACCAGCCCAACTTGGCACTGGTGCCACCATGGGTCTGGGAACCATCCTGCCTATCGTAGCTTTTCAGGAGCCAGCCGGTCACTCCCAGCCATAGGTCCCCAGACAAATACCTCGGCCCGTTTCCCTGGCAAACAAAAGTAAGCTTCCCCGCTTCTGGATGGCAGATTGCAGGAGCCACTTGGTACTATCAAACCAGCCCAACTTGGCACTGGTGCCACCTTGGCTCTGGGAACCATGCTGCGTAACCCGGATTCAAAGACGACAGGCAGCCCCTGCCAGCCACAGGCCTCCAAACAAAATCAACGGCGCTTTTCCCTGGAAAACAAAACTCGCCTGACAACTTTTAGATGGCAGATTGCAGGAGCCAGTTGGTACCATCAAACCAGCCCAACTTGGCACTGGTGCCACCATGGGTCTGCTCACCATCCTGCCTATCGTAGCTTTTCAGGAGCCAGCCGGTCACTCCTAGCCCTAGGCCCCCAGTCATAAACCTCGGCCCGTTTCCCTGGCACACAAATGTAAGCTACCCCGCTTCAGGATGGCAGATTGCAGGAGCCACTTTTCACCATCAAACCAGCCCGACGTGGCACTGGTGCCACCTTGGGTCTGGGAACCATCCTGCGTATCGTGTGTTCTAAGGAGCCAGCCGGCCACTCCCACACACAGTCCCCCAAACACAAACAACGGCGCTTTTCCCTGGAAAACAAAACTCGCCTGCCAACTTTTTGATGGCAGATTGCAGGAGCCACTTGGTACTATCAAACCAGCCCAACTTGGCACTGGTGCCACCATGGGTCTGCTCACCATCCTGCCTATCGTAGCTTTTCAGGAGCCAGCCGGTCACTCCCAGCCATAGGCCCCCAGACAAATATCTCGGCCCGTTTCCCTGGCAAACAAAAGTAAGCTGCCCCGCTTCTGGATGGCAGATTGCAGGAGCCAGTTTGCACCATCAAACCAGCCCGACTTGGCACTGGTGCCACCTCTGGTCTGGGAACCATCCTGCGTATCGTGGATTCTAAGCAGCCAGCCGGCCACTCCCAGTCACAGGCCCCCAAACACAAACAACGGCGCTTTTCCCTGGAAAACAAAACTCGCCTGCCAACTTTTTGATGGCAGATTGCAGGAGCCACTTGGTACTATCAAATCAGCCCAACTTGGCACTGGTGCCACCATGGGTCTGGTCACCATCCTGCCTATCGTAGCTTTTCAGGAGCCAGCCGGTCACTCCTAGCCATAGGCCCCCAGACAAAAAGCTCGGCCCGTTTCCCTGGCAAACAAAAGTAAGCTGCCCCGCTTCAGGATGGCAGATTGCAGGAGCCACTTTGCACCATCAAACTAGCCAGACTTGGCACTTGCGCCACATCTGGTCTGGGAACCATGCTGCGTATCGTGGATTCTAAGGAGCCAGCCGGCCACTCCCAGCCACAGGCCCCCAAACACAAACAACGGCGCTTTTCCCTGGAAAACAAAACTCGCCTGCCAAATTTTGATGGCAGATTGCAGGAGCCACTTGGTACTATCAAACCAGCCCAACTTGGCACTGCTGCCACCATGGGTCTGGTCACCATCCTGCCTATCTTAGCTTTTCAGGACCTAGCCGGTCACTCCCAGCCATAGGCCCCCAGACAGAAAGCTCGACCCGTTTCCCTGGCAAACAAAAGTAAGCTGTCACGCTTCTGGATGGCAGATTGCAGGAGCCACTTGGTACTATCAAACCAGCCCAACTTGGCACTGGTGCCACCTTGGGTCTGGGAACCATCCTGCGTATCGTGGATTCTAAGGAGCCAGCCGGTCACTCCCAGCCACAGGCCCCCAAACACAAACAACGGCGCTTTTCCCTGGAATACAAAACCCGCCTGCCAACATTTTGATGGCAGATTGCAGGAGCCACTTGGTACTATCAAATCAGCCCAACTCGGCACTGGTGCCACCATGGGTCTGGTCACCATCCTGCCTATCATAGCTTTTCAGGAGCCAGCCGGTCCCTCTCTGCCATAGGGCCCCAGAGAAATCCTCGGCCAGTTTCCCTGGCAAACAAAAGTAACCTACCCCGCTTCTGGATGGCAGATTGCAGGAGCCACTTTGCACCATCAAACTAGCCCGACTTGGCACTGGTGCCACCTCAGGTCTGGGAACCATCCTGCGTATCGTGGATTCTAAGGAGCCAGCCGGCCACTCCCAGCCACAGGCCCCCAGACACAAACAACGGCGCTTTTCCCTGGAAAACAAAACTCGCCTGCCGACTTTTTGATGGCAGATTGCAGGAGACACTTGGTACTATCAAATCAGCCCAACTTGGCACTGGTGCCACCATGGGTCTGGTCACCATCCTGCCTATCGTAGCTTTTCAGGACCTAGCCGGTCACTCCCAGCCATAGGCGCCCAGACACAAAGCTCGGCCCCTTTCCCTGGCAAACAAAAGTAAGTTATCCCGCTACTGGATGGCAGATTGCAGGAGCCACTTTTCACCATCAAACCAGCCCGACTTGGCACTGGTGCCACCTCAGGTCTGGGAACCATGCTGCGTATCGTCGATTCTAAGGAGCCAGCCGGCCACTCCCAGCCACAGGCCCCCAAACACAAACAACGGCGCATTTCCCTGGATAACAAACTCGCCTGCCAACTTTTTGATGACAGATTGCAGGAGCCACTTGGTACTATCAAACCAGCCCAACTTGGCACTGGTGCCACCATGGGTCTGGTCACCATCCTGCCTATCGTAGCTTTTCAGGAGCCAGCCGGTCACTCCCAGCAATAGGCCCTGAGACACAAACCTCGGCCCGTTTCCCTGGCAAACAAAAGTAAGCTGCCCCGCTTCTGGATGGCAGATTGCAGGACGCACTTGGTACTATCAAACCAGCCCAACTTGGCACTGGTGCCACCTCTGGTCTGGGAACCATGCTGCGCATCGTGGATTCTAAGGAGCCAGCCGGCCACTCCCAGCCACAGGCCCCCAAACAAAATCAACGGCGCTTTTCCCTGGAAAACAAAACTCGCCTGCCAACTTTTTGATGGCAGATTGCAGGAGCCACTTGGTACTATCAAACCAGCCCAACTTGACACTGGTGCCACCATGGGTCTGGTCACCATCCTGCCTATCGTAGCTTTTCAGGAGCCAGCCGGTCACTCCCAGCCATAGGCCCTCAGACAAAAACCTCGGCCCGTTTCCCTGGCAAACAAAAGTCAGCTGCCCCGCTTCTGGATGGCAGATTGCAGGAACCATTTGGTACTATAAAACCAGCCCGACATGGCACTGGTGCCACCTCTGGTCTGGGAACCATGCTGCGTATCGGGGATTCTAAGGAGCCAGCCGGCCACTCCCACCCACAGGCCCCCAAACACAAACAACGGCGCTTTTCCCTGGAAAACAAAACTCGCCTGCCAACATTTTGATGGCAGATTGCAGGAGCCACTTGCTACTATCAAACCAGCTCAACTTGGCACTGGTGCCACCATGGGTCTGGTCACCATCCTGCCTATCTTAGCTTTTCAGGACCTAGCCGGTCACTCCCAGCCATAGGCCCGCAGACACAAAGCTCGGCCCGTTTCCCTGGCAAACAAAAGTAAGCTGCCCCGCTTCTGGATGGCAGATTGCAGGAGCCACTTGGTACTATCAAACCAGCCAAACTTGGCACTGGTGCCACCTTGGGTCTGGGAACTATCCTACGTATCGTGGATTCTAAGGAGCCAGCCGGTCACTCCCAGCCACAGGCCCCCAAACAAAAACCACAGCGCTTTTCCCTGGAAAAATAAACCCGCCTGCCAACTTTTTGATGGCAGATTGCAGGAGCCACTTGCTAATATCAAATCAGCCCAACTTGGCACTGGTGCCACCATGGGTCTGGTCACCATCCTGCCTATCGTAGCTTTTCAGGAGCCAGCCGGTCCCTCCCTGCCATAGGCCCCCAGAGAAAAACCTCGGCCCGTTTCCCTGGCAAACAAAAGTAAGCTGCCCCGCTTCTGGATGGCAGATTGCAGGAACCACTTGCTACTATCAAACCAGCCCAACTTGGCACTGGTGCCACCTTGGGTCTGGGAACCATCCTGCGTATCGTGGATTCTAAGGAGCCAGCCGGTCACTCCCAGCCACAGGCCACCAAACACAAACAACGGCGCTTTTCCCTGGAAAACAAAACTCGCCTGCCAACTTTTTGATGGCAGATTGCAGGAGCCACTTGCTACTATCAAATCAGCCCAACTTGGCACTGGTGCCACCATGGGTCTGGTCACCATCCTGCCTATCGTAGCTTTTCAGGAGCCAGCCGGTCCCTCCCTGCCGTAGGCCCCCAGAGAAAAACCTCGGCCCGTTTCCCTGGCAAACAAAAGTAAGCTACCCCGCTTCTGGATGGCAGATTGCAGGAGCCACTTTGCACCATCAAACTAGCCCGACTTGGCACTGGTGCCACCTCTGGTCTGGGAACCATCCTGCGTATCGTTCATTGTAAGGATCCAGCCGGCCACTCCAGCCACAGGCCCCCAGACACAAACAACGGCGCTTTTCCCTGGAAAACAAAACTCGCCTGCCAAATTTTTGATGGCAGATTGCAGGAGCCACTTGCTGCTATCAAATCAGCCCAACTTGGCACTGGTGCCACCATGGGTCTGGTCACCATCCTGCCTATCGTAGCTTTTCAGGAGCCAGCCGGTCACTCCCAGCCATAGGCCCCCAGACACAATACTCGGCCCGTTTCCCTGGCAAACAAAAGTAAGCTACCCCGCTTCTGGATGGCAGATTTCAGGAGCCACTTTGCACCATCAAACTAGCCCGACTTGGCACTGGTGCCACCTCTGGTCTGGGAACCATCCTGCGTATCGTGGATTCTATGGAGCCAGCCGGCCACTCCCACCCACAGGCCCCCAAACAAAAACAACGGCGCTTTTCCCTGGAAAACAAAACTCGCCTGCCAATTTTTTGATGGCAGATTGCAGGAGCCACTTGGTACTATGAAACCAGCCCAACTTGGCACTGGTGCCACCATGGGTCTGGTCACCATCCTGCCTATCGTAGCTTTTCAGGAGCCAGCCGGTCACTCCCAGCCATAGGCCCCCAGACACAAACCTCGGCCCGTTTCCCTGGCAAACAAAAGTAAGCTACCCCGCTTCTGGATGGCAGATTGCAGGACGCACTTGGTAGTATCAAACCAGCCCGACTTGGCACTGGTGCCACCTCAGGTCTGGGAACCATGCTGCGTATCGTGGATTCTAATTAGCCATCTGGCCACTCCCACCCACAGGCCCCCAAACAAAAACAACGGCGCTTTTCCCTGGAAAACAAACCTCGCCTGCCAAATTTTGATGGCAGATTGCAGGAGCCACTTGGTACTATCAAACCAGCCCAACTTGACACTGGTGCCACCATGGGTCTGGTCACCATCCTGCCTATCGTAGCTTTTCAGGAGCCAGCCGGTCACTCCCAGCCATAGGCCCCCAGACAAAAACCTTGGCCCGTTTCCCTGGCAAACAAAAGTAAGTTATCCCGCTTCTGGATGGCAGATTGCAGGAGCCACTTTTCACCATCAAACCAGCCCGACTTGGCACTGGTGCCACCTCTGGTCTGGGAACCATCCTGCGTATCGTGGATTCTAAGGAGCCAGCTGGCCACTCCCAGCCACAGGCCCCCAAACACAAACCACAGCGCTTTTCCCTGGAAAACAAAACTCGCCTGCCAAGTTTTTGATGGCAGATTGCAGGAGCCACTTGGTACTATCAAACAAGCCCAACTTGGCACTGGTGCCACCATGGATCTGGTCACCATCCTGCCTATCGTAGCTTTTCAGGACCTAGCCGGTCACTCCAAGCCATAGGCCCCCAGACAAAAACCTCGGCCCGTTTCCCTGGCAAACAAAAGTCAGCTGCCCCGCTTCTGGATGGCAGATTGCAGGAACCATTTGGTACTATAAAACCAGCCCGACATGGCACTGGTGCCACCTCTGGTCTGGGAACCATGCTGCGTATCGGGGATTCTAAGGAGCCAGCCGGCCACTCCCACCCACAGGCCCCCAAACACAAACAACGGCGCTTTTCCCTGGAAAACAAAACTCGCCTGCCAACATTTTGATGGCAGATTGCAGGAGCCACTTGCTACTATCAAACCAGCTCAACTTGGCACTGGTGCCACCATGGGTCTGGTCACCATCCTGCCTATCTTAGCTTTTCAGGACCTAGCCGGTCACTCCCAGCCATAGGCCCGCAGACACAAAGCTCGGCCCGTTTCCCTGGCAAACAAAAGTAAGCTGCCCCGCTTCTGGATGGCAGATTGCAGGAGCCACTTGGTACTATCAAACCAGCCAAACTTGGCACTGGTGCCACCTTGGGTCTGGGAACTATCCTACGTATCGTGGATTCTAAGGAGCCAGCCGGTCACTCCCAGCCACAGGCCCCCAAACAAAAACCACAGCGCTTTTCCCTGGAAAAATAAACCCGCCTGCCAACTTTTTGATGGCAGATTGCAGGAGCCACTTGCTAATATCAAATCAGCCCAACTTGGCACTGGTGCCACCATGGGTCTGGTCACCATCCTGCCTATCGTAGCTTTTCAGGAGCCAGCCGGTCCCTCCCTGCCATAGGCCCCCAGAGAAAAACCTCGGCCCGTTTCCCTGGCAAACAAAAGTAAGCTGCCCCGCTTCTGGATGGCAGATTGCAGGAACCACTTGCTACTATCAAACCAGCCCAACTTGGCACTGGTGCCACCTTGGGTCTGGGAACCATCCTGCGTATCGTGGATTCTAAGGAGCCAGCCGGTCACTCCCAGCCACAGGCCACCAAACACAAACAACGGCGCTTTTCCCTGGAAAACAAAACTCGCCTGCCAACTTTTTGATGGCAGATTGCAGGAGCCACTTGCTACTATCAAATCAGCCCAACTTGGCACTGGTGCCACCATGGGTCTGGTCACCATCCTGCCTATCGTAGCTTTTCAGGAGCCAGCCGGTCCCTCCCTGCCGTAGGCCCCCAGAGAAAAACCTCGGCCCGTTTCCCTGGCAAACAAAAGTAAGCTACCCCGCTTCTGGATGGCAGATTGCAGGAGCCACTTTGCACCATCAAACTAGCCCGACTTGGCACTGGTGCCACCTCTGGTCTGGGAACCATCCTGCGTATCGTTCATTGTAAGGATCCAGCCGGCCACTCCAGCCACAGGCCCCCAGACACAAACAACGGCGCTTTTCCCTGGAAAACAAAACTCGCCTGCCAAATTTTTGATGGCAGATTGCAGGAGCCACTTGCTGCTATCAAATCAGCCCAACTTGGCACTGGTGCCACCATGGGTCTGGTCACCATCCTGCCTATCGTAGCTTTTCAGGAGCCAGCCGGTCACTCCCAGCCATAGGCCCCCAGACACAATACTCGGCCCGTTTCCCTGGCAAACAAAAGTAAGCTACCCCGCTTCTGGATGGCAGATTTCAGGAGCCACTTTGCACCATCAAACTAGCCCGACTTGGCACTGGTGCCACCTCTGGTCTGGGAACCATCCTGCGTATCGTGGATTCTATGGAGCCAGCCGGCCACTCCCACCCACAGGCCCCCAAACAAAAACAACGGCGCTTTTCCCTGGAAAACAAAACTCGCCTGCCAATTTTTTGATGGCAGATTGCAGGAGCCACTTGGTACTATGAAACCAGCCCAACTTGGCACTGGTGCCACCATGGGTCTGGTCACCATCCTGCCTATCGTAGCTTTTCAGGAGCCAGCCGGTCACTCCCAGCCATAGGCCCCCAGACACAAAGCTCGGCCCGTTTCCCTGGCAAACAAAAGTAAGCTACCCCGCTTCTGGATGGCAGATTGCAGGACGCACTTGGTAGTATCAAACCAGCCCGACTTGGCACTGGTGCCACCTCAGGTCTGGGAACCATGCTGCGTATCGTGGATTCTAATTAGCCATCTGGCCACTCCCACCCACAGGCCCCCAAACAAAAACAACGGCGCTTTTCCCTGGAAAACAAACCTCGCCTGCCAAATTTTGATGGCAGATTGCAGGAGCCACTTGGTACTATCAAACCAGCCCAACTTGACACTGGTGCCACCATGGGTCTGGTCACCATCCTGCCTATCGTAGCTTTTCAGGAGCCAGCCGGTCACTCCCAGCCATAGGCCCCCAGACAAAAACCTTGGCCCGTTTCCCTGGCAAACAAAAGTAAGTTATCCCGCTTCTGGATGGCAGATTGCAGGAGCCACTTTTCACCATCAAACCAGCCCGACTTGGCACTGGTGCCACCTCTGGTCTGGGAACCATCCTGCGTATCGTGGATTCTAAGGAGCCAGCTGGCCACTCCCAGCCACAGGCCCCCAAACACAAACCACAGCGCTTTTCCCTGGAAAACAAAACTCGCCTGCCAAGTTTTTGATGGCAGATTGCAGGAGCCACTTGGTACTATCAAACAAGCCCAACTTGGCACTGGTGCCACCATGGATCTGGTCACCATCCTGCCTATCGTAGCTTTTCAGGACCTAGCCGGTCACTCCAAGCCATAGGCCCCCAGAGAAAAACCTCGGCCCGTTTCCCTGGCAAACAAAAGTAAGCTGCCCCGCTTCTGGATGGCAGATTGCAGGAACCACTTGGTACTATCAAACCAGCCCAACTTGGCACTGGTGCCACCTTGGGTCTGGGAACCATCCTGCGTATCGTGGATTCTAAGGAGCCAGCCGGTCACTCCCAGCCACAGGCCACCAAATACAAACAACGGCGCTTTTCCCTGGAAAACAAAACTCGCCTGCCAACATTTTGATGGCAGATTGCAGGAGCCACTTGCTACTATCAAATCAGCCCAACTTGGCACTGGTGCCACCATGGGTCTGGTCACCATCCTGCCTATCGTAGCTTTTCAGGAGCCAGCCGGTCACTCCCAGCCATAGGCCCCCAGACACAAAGCTCTACCCGTTTCCCTGGCAAACAAAAGTAAGCTACCCCGCTTCTGGATGGCAGATTGCAGGAACCACTTGGTACTATCAAACCAGCCCAACTTGGCACTGGTGCCACCTCAGGTCTGGGAACCATGCTGCGTATCGTGGATTCTAATTAGCCATCTGGCCACTCCCACCCACAGGCCCCCAAACAAAAACAACGGCGCTTTTCCCTGGAAAACAAACCTCGCCTGCCAAATTTTGATGGCAGATTGCCGGAGCCACTTGGTACTATCAAACCAGCCCAACTTGACACTGGTGCCACCATGGGTCTGCTCACCATCCTGCCTATCGTAGCTTTTCAGGAGCCAGCCGGTCACTCGCAGCCATAGGCCCCCAGACAAAAACCTTGGCCCGTTTCCCTGGCAAACAAAAGTAAGTTATCCCGCTTCTGGATGGCAGATTGCAGGAGCCACTTTTCACCATCAAACCAGCCCGACTTGGCACTGGTGCCACCTCTGGTCTGGGAACCATCCTGCGTATCGTGGATTCTAAGGAGCTAGCCGGCCACTCCCAGCCACAGGCCCCCAAACACAAACCACAGCGCTTTTCCCTGGAAAACAAAACTCGCCTGCCAACTTTTTGATGGCAGATTGCAGGAGCCACTTGGTACTATCAAACCAGCCACACTTGGCACTGGTGCCACCATGGATCTGGTTACCATCCTGCCTATCGTAGCTTTTCAGGACCTAGCCGGTCACTCCAAGCCATAGGCCCCCAGAGAAAAACCTCGGCCCGTTTCCCTGGCAAACTAAAGTAAGCTGCCCCACTTCTGGATGGCAGATTGCAGGAACCACTTGGTACTATCAAACCAGCCCGACTTGGCACTGGTGCCACCTTGGGTCTGGGAACCATCCTGCGTATCGTGGATTCTAAGGAGCCAGCCGGTCACTCCCAGCCACAGGCCACCAAACACAAACAACGGCGCTTTTCCCTGGAAAACAAAACTCGCCTGCCAACATTTTGATGGCAGATTGCAGGAGCCACTTGGTACTATCAAACCAGCCCAACTTGGCACTGGTGCCACCATGGGTCTGGTCACCATCCTGCCTATCGTAGCTTTTCAGGAGCCAGCCGGTCCCTCCCTGCCGTAGGCCCCCAGAGAAAAACCTCGGCCCGTTTCCCTGGCAAACAAAAGTAAGCTGCCCCGCTTCTGGATGGCAGATTGCAGGAACCACTTGCTACTATCAAACCAGCCCAACTTGGCACTGGTGCCACCTTGGGTCTGGGAACCATCCTGCGTATCGTGGATTCTAAGGAGCCAGCCGGTCACTCCCAGCCACAGGCCACCAAACACAAACAACGGCGTTTTCCCTGGAAAACAAAACTCGCCTGCCAACATTTTGATGGCAGATTGCAGGAGCCACTTGCTACTATCAAATCAGCCCAACTTGGCACTGGTGCCACCATGGGTCTGGTCACCATCCTGCCTATCGTAGCTTTTCAGGAGCCAGCCGGTCCCTCCCTGCCGTAGGCCCCCAGAGAAAAACCTCGGCCCGTTTCCCTGGCAAACAAAAGTAAGCTACCCCGCTTCTGGATGGCAGATTGCAGGAGCCACTTTGCACCATCAAACCAGCCCGACTTGGCACTGGTGCCACCTCAGGTCTGGGAACCATCCTGCGTATCGTTCATTGTAAGGATCCAGCCGGCCACTCCAGCCACAGGCCCCCAGACACAAACAACGGCGCTTTTCCCTGGAAAACAAAACTCGCCTGCCAACTTTTTGATGGCAGATTGCAGGAGCCACTTGCTGCTATCAAATCAGCCCAACTTGGCACTGGTGCCACCATGGGTCTGGTCACCATCCTGCCTATCGTAGCTTTTCAGGAGCCAGCCGGTCACTCCCAGCCATAGGCCCCCAGACACAAAACTCGGCCCGTTTCCCTGGCAAACAAAAGTAAGCTACCCCGCTTCTGGATGGCAGATTGCAGGAGCCACTTTGCACCATCAAACTAGCCCGACTTGGCACTGGTGCCACCTCAGGTCTGGGAACCATCCTGCGTATCGTGGATTCTAAGGAGCCAGCCGGCCACTCCCACCCACAGGCCCCCAAACACAAACAACGGCGCTTTACCCTGGAAAACAAAACTCGCCTGCCAACTTTTTGATGGCAGATTGCAGGAGCCACTTGGTACTATCAAACCAGCCTAACTTGGCACTGGTGCCACCATGGGTCTGGTCACCATCCTGCCTATCGTAGCTTTTCAGGAGCCAGCCGGTCACTCCCAGCCATAGGCCCCCAGACAAAAACCTCGGCCCGTTTCCCTGGCAAACAAAAGTAAGTTATCCCGCTTCTGGATGGCAGATTGCAGGAGCCACTTTTCACCATCAAACCAGCCCGACTTGGCACTGGTGCCACCTCTGGTCTGGGAACCATCCTGCGTATCGTGGATTCTAAGGAGCAAGCTGGCCACTCCCAGCCACAGGCCCCCAAACACAAACAACGGCGCTTTTCCCTGGATAACAAACTCGCCTGCCAACTTTTTGATGGCAGATTGCAGGAGCCACTTGGTACTATCAAACCAGCCCAACTTGGCACTGGTGCCACCATGGGTCTGGTCACCATCCTGCCTATCGTAGCTTTTCAGGAGCCAGCCGGTCACTCCCAGCCATAGGCCCCCAGACACAAACCTCGGCCCGTTTCCCTGGCAAACAAAAGTCAGCTGCCCCGCTTCTTGATGGCAGATTGCAGGACGCACTTGGTAGTATCAAACCAGCCCGACTTGGCACTGGTGCCACCTCAGGTCTGGGAACCATGCTGCGTATCGTGGATTCTAATTAGCCATCTGGCCACTCCCAGCCACAGGCCCCCAAACAAAAACAACGGCGCTTTTCCCTGGAAAACAAACCTCGCCTGCCAACTTTTTGATGGCAGATTGCCGGAGCCACTTGGTACTATCAAACCAGCCCAACTTGACACTGGTGCCACCATGGGTCTGGTCACCATCCTGCCTATCGTAGCTTTTCAGGAGCCAGCCGGTCACTCCAAGCCATAGGCCCCCAGACAAAAACCTTGGCCCGTTTCCCTGGCAAACAAAAGTAAGTTATCCCGCTTCTGGATGGCAGATTGCAGGAGCCACTTTTCACCATCAAACCAGCCCGACTTGGCACTGGTGCCACCTCAGGTCTGGGAACCATCCTGCGTATCGTGGATTCTAAGGAGCCAGCCGGCCACTCCCAGCCACAGGCCCCCAAACACAAACCACAGCGCTTTTCCCTGGAAAACAAAACTCGCCTGCCAACATTTTGATGGCAGATTGCAGGAGCCACTTGGTACTATCAAACCAGCCCTACTTGGCACTGGTGCCACCATGGATCTGGTTACCATCCTGCCTATCGTAGCTTTTCAGGACCTAGCCGGTCACTCCAAGCCATAGGCCCCCAGAGAAAAACCTCGGCCCGTTTCCCTGGCAAACAAAAGTAAGCTGCCCCGCTTCTGGATGGCAGATTGCAGGAACCACTTGGTACTATCAAACCAGCCCAGCTTGGCACTGGTGCCACCTTGAGTCTGGGAACCATCCTGCGTATCGTGGATTCTAAGGAGCCAGCCGGTCACTCCCAGCCACAGGCCACCAAACACAAACAACGGCGTTTTTCCCTGGAAAACAAAACTCGCCTGCCAACTTTTTGATGGCAGATTGCAGGAGCCACTTGCTACTATCAAACCAGCCCAACTTGGCACTGGTGCCACCATGGGTCTGGTCACCATCCTGCCTATCGTAGCTTTTCAGGAGCCAGCCGGTCCCTCCCTGCCATAGGCCCCCAGAGAAAAACCTCGGCCCGTTTCCCTGGCAAACAAAAGTAAGCTGCCCCGCTTCTGGATGGCAGATTGCAGGAACCACTTGGTACTATCAAACCAGCCCGACTTGGCACTGGTGCCACCTTGGGTCTGGGAACCATCCTGCGTATCGTGGATTCTAAGGAGCCAGCCGGTCACTCCCAGCCACAGGCCCCCAGACACAAACAACGGCGCTTTTCCCTGGAAAACAAAACTCGCCTGCCAACTTTTTGATGGCAGATTGCAGGAGCCACTTGCTACTATCAAATCAGCCCAACTTGGCACTGGTGCCACCATGGGTCTGGTCACCATCCTGCCTATCGTAGCTTTTCAGGAGCCAGCCGGTCACTCCCAGCCATAGGCCCCCAGACAACAACCTTGGCACGTTTCCCTGGCAAACAAAAGTAAGTTATCTCGCTTCTGGATGGCAGATTGCAGGAGCCACTTTTCACCATCAAACCAGCCCGACTTGGCACTGGTGCCACCTCTGGTCTGGGAACCATCCTGCGTATCGTGGATTCTAAGGAGCCAGCCGGCCACTCCCAGCCACAGGCCCCCAAACACAAACAACGGCGCTTTTCCCTGGATAACAAACTCGCCTGCCAACTTTTTGATGGCAGATTGCAGGAGCCACTTGGTACTATCAAACCAGCCCAACTTGGCACTGGTGCCACCATGGGTCTGGTCACCATCCTGCCTATCGTAGCTTTTCAGGAGCCAGCCGGTCACTCCCAGCCATAGGCCCTGAGACACAAACCTCGGCCCGTTTCCCTGGCAAACAAAAGTAAGCTGCCCCGCTTCTGGATGGCAGATTGCAGGACGCACTTGGTAGTATCAAACCAGCCCAACTTGGCACTGGTGCCACCTCAGGTCTGGGAACCATGCTGCGTATCGTGGATTCTAATTAGCCATCTGGCCACTCCCACCCACAGGCCTCCAAACAAAAACAACGGCGCTTTTCCCTGGAAAACAAACCTCGCCTGCCAAATTTTGATGGCAGATTGCAGGAGCCACTTGGTACTATCAAACCAGCCCAACTTGACACTGGTGCCACCATGGGTCTGGTCACCATCCTGCCTATCGTAGCTTTTCAGGAGCCAGCCGGTCACTCCCAGCCATAGGCCCCCAGACAAAAACCTTGGCCCGTTTCCCTTGCAAACAAAAGTAAGTTATCCCGCTTCTGGATGGCAGATTGCAGGAGCCACTTTTCACCATCAAACCAGCCCGACTTGGCGCTGGTGCCACCTCTGGTCTGGGAACCATCCTGCGTATCGTGGATTCTAAGGAGCCAGCTGGCCACTCCCACCCACAGGCCCCCAAACACAAACCACAGCGCTTTTCCCTGGAAAACAAAACTCGCCTGCCAACTTTTTGATGGCAGATTGCAGGAGCCACTTGGTACTATCAAACAAGCCCAACTTGGCACTGGTGCCACCATGGATCTGGTCACCATCCTGCCTATCGTAGCTTTTCAGGACCTAGCCGGTCACTCCAAGCCATAGGCCCCCAGAGAAAAACCTCGGCCCGTTTCCCTGGCAAACAAAAGTAAGCTGCCCCGCTTCTGGATGGCAGATTGCAGGAACCACTTGGTACTATCAAACCAGCCCAACTTGGCACTGGTGCCACCTTGGGTCTGGGAACCATCCTGCGTATCGTGGATTCTAAGGAGCCAGCCGGTCACTCCCAGCCACAGGCCACCAAACACAAACAACGGCGCTTTTCCCTGGAAAACAAAACTCGCCTGCCAACATTTTGATGGCAGATTGCAGGAGCCACTTGCTACTATCAAATCAGCCCAACTTGGCACTGGTGCCACCATGGGTCTGGTCACCATCCTGCCTATCGTAGCTTTTCAGGAGCCAGCCGGTCACTCCCAGCCATAGGCCCCCAGACACAAACCTCGGCCCGTTTCCCTGGCAAACAAAAGTAAGCTACCCCGCTTCTGGATGGCAGATTGCAGGACGCACTTGGTAGTATCAAACCAGCCCAACTTGGCACTGGTGCCACCTCTGGTCTGGGAACCATCCTGCGTATCGTGGATTCTAAGGAGCCAGCCGGTCACTCCCAGCCACAGGCCACCAAACACAAACAACGGCGTTTTCCCTGGAAAACAAAACTCGCCTGCCAACATTTTGATGGCAGATTGCAGGAGCCACTTGCTACTATCAAATCAGCCCAACTTGGCACTGGTGCCACCATGGGTCTGGTCACCATCCTGCCTATCGTAGCTTTTCAGGAGCCAGCCGGTCCCTCCCTGCCGTAGGCCCCCAGAGAAAAACCTCGGCCCGTTTCCCTGGCAAACAAAAGTAAGCTACCCCGCTTCTGGATGGCAGATTGTAGGAGCCACTTTGCACCATCAAACTAGCCCGACTTGGCACTGGTGCCACCTCAGGTCTGGGAACCATCCTGCGTATCGTTCATTGTAAGGATCCAGCCGGCCACTCCAGCCACAGGCCCCCAGACACAAACAACGGCGCTTTTCCCTGGAAAACAAAACTCGCCTGCCAACTTTTTGATGGCAGATTGCAGGAGCCACTTGCTGCTATCAAATCAGCCCAACTTGGCACTGGTGCCACCATGGGTCTGGTCACCATCCTGCCTATCGTAGCTTTTCAGGAGCCAGCCGGTCACTCCCAGCCATAGGCCCCCAGACACCAAACTCGGCCCGTTTCCCTGGCAAACAAAAGTAAGCTACCCCGCTTCTGGATGGCAGATTGCAGGAGCCACTTTGCACCATCAAACTAGCCCGACTTGGCACTGGTGCCACCTCAGGTCTGGGAACCATCCTGCGTATCGTGGATTCTAAGGAGCCAGCCGGCCACTCCCACCCACAGGCCCCCAAACACAAACAACGGCGCTTTACCCTGGAAAACAAAACTCGCCTGCCAACTTTTTGATGGCAGATTGCAGGAGCCACTTGGTACTATCAAACCAGCCTAACTTGGCACTGGTGCCACCATGGGTCTGGTCACCATCCTGCCTATCGTAGCTTTTCAGGAGCCAGCCGGTCACTCCCAGCCATAGGCCCCCAGAGAAAAACCTCGACCCGTTTCCCTGGCAAACAAAAGTAAGTTATCCCGCTTCTGGATGGCAGATTGCAGGAGCCACTTTTCACCATCAAACCAGCCCGACTTGGCACTGGTGCCACCTCAGGTCTGGGAACCATCCTGCGTATCGTGGATTCTAAGGAGCCAGCCGGCCACTCCCAGCCACAGGCCCCCAAACACAAACAACGGCGCTTTTCCCTGGATAACAAACTCGCCTGCCAACTTTTTGATGGCAGATTGCAGGAGCCACTTGGTACTATCAAACCAGCCCAACTTGGCACTGGTGCCACCATGGGTCTGCTCACCATCCTGCCTATCGTAGCTTTTCAGGAGCCAGCCGGTCACTCCCAGCCATAGGCCCTGAGACACAAACCTCGGCCCGTTTCCCTGGCAAACAAAAGTCAGCTGCCCCGCTTCTTGATGGCAGATTGCAGGACGCACTTGGTAGTATCAAACCAGCCCAACTTGGCACTGGTGCCACCTCAGGTCTGGGAACCATGCTGCGTATCGTGGATTCTAATTAGCCATCTGGCCACTCCCAGCCACAGGCCCCCAAACAAAAACAACGGCGCTTTTCCCTGGAAAACAAACCTCGCCTGCCAACTTTTTGATGGCAGATTGCCGGAGCCACTTGGTACTATCAAACCAGCCCAACTTGACACTGGTGCCACCATGGGTCTGGTCACCATCCTGCCTATCGTAGCTTTTCAGGAGCCAGCCGGTCACTCCCAGCCATAGGCCCCCAGACAAAAACCTTGGCCCGTTTCCCTGGCAAACAAAAGTAAGTTATCCCGCTTCTGGATGGCAGATTGCAGGAGCCACTTTTCACCATCAAACCAGCCCGACTTGGCACTGGTGCCACCTCTAGTCTGGGAACCATGCTGCGTATCGTGGATTCTAAGGAGCCAGCCGGCCACTCCCAGCCACAGGCCCCCAAACACAAACCACAGCGCTTTTCCCTGGAAAACAAAACTCGCCTGCCAACATTTAGATGGCAGATTGCAGGAGCCACTTGGTACTATCAAACCAGCCCTACTTGGCACTGGTGCCACTATGGATCTGGTTACCATCCTGCCTATCGTAGCTTTTCAGGACCTAGCCGGTCACTCCAAGCCATAGGCCCCCAGAGAAAAACCTCGGCCCGTTTCCCTGGCAAACAAAAGTAAGCTGCCCCGCTTCTGGATGGCAGATTGCAGGAACCACTTGGTACTATCAAACCAGCCCAACTTGGCACTGGTGCCACCTTGAGTCTGGGAACCATCCTGCGTATCGTGGATTCTAAGGAGCCAGCCGGTCACTCCCAGCCACAGGCCACCAAACACAAACAACGGCGCTTTTCCCTGGAAAACAAAACTCGCCTGCCAACTTTTTGATGGCAGATTGCAGGAGCCACTTGCTACTATCAAACCAGCCCAACTTGGCACTGGTGCCACCATGGGTCTGGTCACCATCCTGCCTATCGTAGCTTTTCAGGAGCCAGCCGGTCCCTCCCTGCCATAGGCCCCCAGAGAAAAACCTCGGCCCGTTTCCCTGGCAAACAAAAGTAAGCTGCCCCGCTTCTGGATGGCAGATTGCAGGAACCACTTGGTACTATCAAACCAGCCCAACTTGGCACTGGTGCCACCTTGGGTCTGGGAACCATCCTGCGTATCGTGGATTCTAAGGAGCCAGCCGGTCACTGCCAGCCACAGGCCCCCAGACACAAACAACGGCGCTTTTCCCTGGAAAACAAAACTCGCCTGCCAACTTTTTGATGGCAGATTGCAGGAGCCACTTGGTACTATCAAATCAGCCCAACTTGGCACTGGTGCCACCATGGGTCTGGTCACCATCCTGCCTATCGTAGCTTTTCAGGAGCCAGCCGGTCACTCGCAGCCATAGGCCCCCAGACACAAAACTCGGCCCGTTTCCCTGACAAACAAAAGTAAGCTACCCCGCTTCTGGATGGCAGATTGCAGGAGCCACTTTGCACCATCAAACTAGCCCGACTTGGCACTGGTGCCACCTCTGGTCTGGGAACCATCCTGCGTATCGTGGATTCTAAGGAGCCAGCCGGCCACTCACACCCACAGGCCCCCAAACACAAACAACGGCGCTTTTCCCTGGAAAACAAAACTCGCCTGCCAACTTTTTGATGGCAGATTGCAGGAGCCACTTGCTACTATCAAACCAGCCCAACTTGGCACTGGTGCCACCATGGGTCTGGTCACCATCCTGCCTATCGTAGCTTTTCAGGAGCCAGCCGGTCCCTCCCTGCCATAGGCCCCCAGACAAAAACCTCGGCCCGTTTCCCTGGCAAACAAAAGTAAGCTACCCCGCTTCTGGATGGCAGATTGCAGGAGCCACTTTGCACCATCAAACTAGCCCGACTTGGCACTGGTGCCACCTCTGGTCTGGGAACCATCCTGCGTATCGTGGATTCTAAGGAGCCAGCCGGCCACTCACACCCACAGGCCCCCAAACACAAACAACGGCGCTTTTCCCTGGAAAACAAAACTCGCCTGCCAACATTTTGATGGCAGATTGCAGGAGCCACTTGGTACTATCAAATCAGCCCAACTTGGCACTGGTGCCACCATGGGTCTGCTCACCATCCTGCCTATCGTAGCTTTTCAGGAGCCAGCCGGTCACTCCAAGCCATAGGCGCCCAGACACAAAGCTCGGCCCGTTTCCCTGGCAAACAAAAGTAAGCTACCCCGCTTCTGGATGGCAGATTGCAGGAGCCACTTTGCACCATCAAACTAGCCCGACTTGGCACTGGTGCCACCTTGGGTCTGGGAACCATCCTGCGTATCGTTCATTGTAAGGAGCCAGCCGGCCACTCCAGCCACAGGCCCCCAGACACAAACAACGGCGCTTTTCCCTGGAAAACAAAACTCGCCTGCCAAATTTTCGATGGCAGATTGCAGGAGCCACTTGGTACTATAAAAACAGCCCAACTTGGCTCTGGTGCCACCATGGGTCTGGTCACCATCCTGCCTATCGTAGCTTTTCAGGAGCCAGCCGGTCACTCGCAGCCATAGGCCCCCAGACACAATACTCGGCCCGTTTCCCTGGCAAACAAAAGTAAGCTACCCCGCTTCTGGATGGCAGATTGCAGGAACCACTTGGTACTATCAAACCAGCCCACCTTGGCACTGGTGCCACCTTGGGTCTGGGAACCATCCTGCGTATCGTGGATTCTAAGCAGCCAGCCGGCCTCTCCCTGCCACAGGCACCCAAACACAAACAACGGCGCTTTTCCCTGGAAAACAAAACTCGCCCTCCCACTTTTTGATGGCGGATTGCAGGAGCCACTTGGTACTATCAAACCAGCCCAACTTGGCACTGGTGCCACCATGGGTCTGGTCACCATCCTGCCTATCGTAGCTTTTCAGGGCCTAGCAGGTCACTCCCAGCCATAGGCGCCCAGACACAAAGCTCGGCCCGTTTCCCTGGCAAACAAAAGTAAGCTGCCCTGCTTCTGGATGGCAGATTGCCGGAGCCACTTGGTACTATCAAACCAGCCCGACTTGGCACTGGTGCCACCTCTAGTCTGGGAACCATGCCGCGTATCGTGTGTTCTAAGGAGCCAGCCGGCCACTCCCAGCCACAGGCCCCCAAACACAAACAACGGCGCTTTTCCCTGGAAAACAAAACTCGCCTGCCAACATTTTGATGGCAGATTGCAGGAGCCACTTGCTACTATCAAATCAGCCCAACTTGGCACTGGTGCCACCATGGGTCTGGTCACCATCCTGCCTATCGTAGCTGTTCAGGCGCCAGCCGGTCACTCCCAGCCATAGGCCCCCAGCGAAAAACCTCGGCCAGTTTCCCTGGCAAACAAAAGTAAGCTGCCCCGCTTCTGGATGGCAGATTGCAGGAGCCACTTTGCACCATCAAACCAGCCCAACTTGGCACTGGTGCCACCTCTGGTCTGGGAACCATGCTGCGTATCGTGGATTCCAATTAGCAAGACGGCCACTCCCAGCCACAGGCCTCCAAACACAAACAACGGCGCTTTTCCCTGGAAAACAAAACTCGCCTGCCAACTTTTGGATGGCAGATTGCAGGAGCCACTTGGTACTATCAAACCAGCCCAACTTGGCACTGGTGCCACCATGGGTCTGCTCACCATCCTGCCTATCGTAGCTTTTCAGGAGCCAGCCGGTCACTCCTAGCCATAGGCCCCCAGACAAAAAGCTCGGCCCGTTTCCCTGGCAAACAAAAGTAAGCTGCCCCGCTTCTGGATGGCAGATTGCAGGAGCCACTTTGCACCATCAAACTAGCCAGACTTGGCACTTGTGCCACCTCTGGTCTGGGAACCATGCTGCGTATCGTGGATTCTAAGGAGCCAGCCGGCCACTCCAAGCCATAGGCCCCCAAACACAAACAACGGCGCTTTTCCCTGGAAAACAAAACTCGCCTGCCAAATTTTGATGGCAGATTGCAGGAGCCACTTGGTACTATCACACCAGCCCAACTTGGCACTGCTGCCACCATGGGTCTGGTCACCATCCTGCCTATCTTAGCTTTTCTGGACCTAGCCTGTCACTCCCAGCCATAGGCCCCCAGACACAAATCTCGACACGTTTCCCTGGCAAACAAAAGTAAGCTGTCCCGCTTCTGGATGGCAGATTGCAGGAGCCACTTGGCACTATCCGACCAGCCCAACTTGGCACTGGTGCCACCTTGGGTCTGGGAACCATCCTGCGTATCGTGGATTCTAAGGAGCCAGCCGGCCACTCCCAGCCACAGGCCCCCAAACACAAAAAATGGCGCTTTTCCTTGGAATACAAAACCCGCCTGCCAACATTTTGATGGCAGATTGCAGGAGCCACTTGGTACTATCAAATCAGCCCAACTTGGCACTGGTGCCACCATGGGTCTGGTCACCATCCTGCCTATCATAGCTTTTCAGGAGCCAGCCGGTCCCTCTCTGCCATAGGGCCCCAGAGAAAAACCTCGGCCAGTTTCCCTGGCAAACAAAAGTAACCTACCCCGCTTCTGGATGGCAGATTGCAGGAGCCACTTTGCACCATCAAACTAGCCCGACTTGGCACTGGTGCCACCTCAGGTCTGGGAACCATCCTGCGTATCGTGGATTCTAAGGAGCCAGCCGGCCACTCCAGCCACAGGCCCCCAGACACAAACAACGGCGCTTTTCCCTGGAAAACAAAACTCGCCTGCCGACTTTTTGATGGCAGATTGCAGGAGCCACTTGGTACTATCAAATCAGCCCAACTTGGCACTGGTGCCACCATGGGTCTGCTCACCATCCTGCCTATCGTAGCTTTTCAGGAGCCAGCCGGTCACTCCTAGCCATAGGCCCCCAGACAAAAAGCTCGGCCCGTTTCCCTGGCAAACAAAAGCAAGCTGCCCCGCTTCTGGATGGCAGATTGCAGGAGCCACTTTGCACCATCAAACTAGCCCGACTCGGCACTGGTGCCACCTCAGGTCTGGGAACCATGCTGCGTATCGTGGATTCTAATTAGCCATCCGGCCACTCCCACCCAGAGGCCCCCAAACAAAAACAACGGCGCTTTTCCCTGGAAAACAAAACTCGCCTGCCAACTTTTTGATGGCAGATTGCAGGAGCCACTTGGTACTATCAAACCAGCCCAACTTGACACTGGTGCCACCATGGGTCTGGTCACCATCCTGCCTATCGTAGCTTTTCAGGAGCCAGCCGGTCACTCCCAGCCATAGGTCCCCAGACAAAAACCTCGGCCCGTTTCCCTGGCAAACAAAAGTCAGCTGCCCCGCTTCTTGATGGCAGATTGCAGGACGCACTTGGTAGTATCAAACCAGCCCGACTTGGCACTGGTGCCACCTCAGGTCTGGGAACCATGCTGCGTATCGTGGATTCTAATTAGCCATCTGGCCACTCCCAGCCACAGGCCCCCAAACAAAAACAACGGCGCTTTTCCCTGGAAAACAAACCTCGCCTGCCAACTTTTTGATGGCAGATTGCCGGAGCCACTTGGTACTATCAAACCAGCCCAACTTGACACTGGTGCCACCATGGGTCTGGTCACCATCCTGCCTATCGTAGCTTTTCAGGAGCCAGCCGGTCACTCCCAGCCATAGGCCCCCAGACAAAAACCTTGGCCCGTTTCCCTGGCAAACAAAAGTAAGTTATCCCGCTTCTGGATGGCAGATTGCAGGAGCCACTTTTCACCATCAAACCAGCCCGACTTGGCACAGGTGCCACCTCAGGTCTGGGAACCATGCTGCGTATCGTGGATTCTAAGGAGCCAGCCGGCCACTCCCACCCACAGGCCCCCAAACACAAACCACAGCGCTTTTCCCTGGAAAACAAAACTCGCCTGCCAACTTTTTGATGGCAGATTGCAGGAGCCACTTGGTACTATCAAACCAGCCCTACTTGGCACTGGTGCCACCATGGATCTGGTTACCATCCTGCCTATCGTAGCTTTTCAGGACCTAGCCGGTCACTCCAAGCCATAGGCCCCCAGAGAAACACCTCGGCCCGTTTCCCTGGCAAACAAAAGTAAGCTGCCCCGCTTCTGGATGGCAGATTGCAGGACGCACTTGGTACTATCAAACCAGCCCAACTTGGCACTGGTGCCACCTCTGGTCTGGGAACCATGGTGCGTATCGTGGATTCTAAGGAGCCAGCCGGCCACTCCCAGCCACAGGCCCCTAAACAGAAACAACGGCGCTTTTCCCTGGAAAACAAAACTCGCCTGCCAACATTTTGATGGCAGATTGCAGGAGCCACTTGGTACTATCAAACCAGCCCAACTTGGCACTGGTGCCACCATGGGTCTGGTCACCATCCTGCCTATCGTAGCTTTTCAGGACCTAGCAGGTCACTCCCAGCCATAGGCGCCCAGACACAAAGCTCGGCCCTTTTCCCTGGCAAACAAAAGTAAGCTGTCCCGCTTCTGGATGGCAGATTGCAGGAGCCACTTGGTACTATCCAACCAGCCCAACTTGGCACTGGTGCCACCTTGGGTCTGGGAACCATCCTGCGTATCGTGTGTTCTAAGGAGCCAGCCGGCCACTCCCACCCACAGGCCCCCAAACACAAACAATGGCGCTTTTCCCTGGAATACAAAACCCGCCTGCCAACATTTTGATGGCAGATTGCAGGAGCCACTTGGTACTATCAAATCAGCCCAACTTGGCACTGGTGCCACCATGGGTCTGGTCACCATCCTGCCTATCATAGCTTTTCAGGAGCCAGCCGGTCCCTCTCTGCCATAGGGCCCCAGAGAAAAACCTCGGCCAGTTTCCCTGGCAAACAAAAGTAACCTACCCCGCTTCTGGATGGCAGATTGCAGGAGCCACTTTGCACCATCAAACTAGCCCGACTCGGCACTGGTGCCACCTCAGGTCTGGGAACCATGCTGCGTATCGTGGATTCTAATTAGCCATCCGGCCACTCCCACCCAGAGGCCCCCAAACAAAAACAACGGCGCTTTTTCCTGGAAAACAAAACTCGCCTGCCAACTTTTGATGGCAGATTGCCGGAGCCACTTGGTACTATCAAACCAGCCCAACTTGACACTGGTGCCACCATGGGTCTGGTCACCATCCTGCCTATCGTAGCTTTTCAGGAGCCAGCCGGTCACTCCCAGCCATAGGCCCCCAGACACAAACCTCGGCCCGTTTCCCTGGCAAACAAAAGTAAGCTACCCCGCTTCTGGATGGCAGATTGCAGGAGCCACTTGGTACTATCAAACAGCCCAACTTGGCACTGGTGCCACCTTGGGTCTGGGAACCATCCTGCGTATCGTGGATTCTAATTAGCCATCCGTCCACTCCCAGCCTCAGGCCCCCAAACAAAAACAACGGCGCTTTTCCCTGGAAAACAAAACTCGCCTGCCAAATTTTGATGGCAGATTGCCGGAGCCACTTGGTACTATCAAACCAGCCCAACTTGACACTGGTGCCACCATGGGTCTGGTCACCATCCTGCCTATCGTAGCATTTCAGGAGCCAGCCGGTCACTCCCAGCCATAGGCCCCCAGACAAAAACCTTGGCCCGTTTCCCTGGCAAACAAAAGTAAGTTATCCCGCTACTGGATGGCAGATTGCAGGAGCCACTTTTCACCATCAAACCAGCCCGACTTGGCACTGGTGCCACCTCAGGTCTGGGAACAATGCTGCGTATCGTGGATTCTAAGGAGCCAGCCTGCCACTCCCAGCCACAGGCCCCCAAACACAAACAACGGCGCATTTCCCTGGATAACAAAGTCGCCTGCCAAATTTTGATGACAGATTGCAGGAGCCACTTGGTACTATCAAACCAGCCCAACTTGGCACTGGTGCCACCATGGGTCTGGTCACCATCCTGCCTATCTTAGCTTTTCAGGAGCCAGCCGGTCACTCCCAGCCATAGGCCCCGAGACAAAAACCTCGCCGGTTTCTCTGGCAAACAAAAGTAAGCTGCCCCGCTTCTGGATGGCAGATTTCAGGACGCACTCGGTACTATCAAACCAGCCCAACTTGGCACTGGTGCCACCTTGGGTCTGGGAACCATCCTGCGTATCGTGGATTCTAAGGAGCCAGCCGGCCACTCCCATCCACAGGCCCCCAAACAGAAACAACGGCGCTTTTCCCTGGAAAACAAAACTCGCCTGCCAACATTTTGATGGCAGATTGCAGGAGCCACTTGGTACTATCAAATCAGCCCAACTTGGCACTGGTGCCACCATGGGTCTGCTCACCATCCTGCCTATCGTAGCTTTTCAGGACCTAGCCGGTCACTCCAAGCCGTAGGCGCCCAGACACAAAGCTCGGCCCGTTTCCCTGGCAAACAAAAGTAAGCTACCCCGCTTCTGGATGGCAGATTGCAGGAGCCACTTTGCACCATCAAACTAGCCCGACTTGGCACTGGTGCCACCTCAGGTCTGGGAACCATCCTGCGTATGGTTCATTGTAAGGAGCCAGCCGGCCACTCCAGCCACAGGCCCCCAGACACAAACAACGGCGCTTTTCCCTGGAAAACAAAACTCGCCTGCCAACTTTTTGATGGCAGATTGCAGGAGCCACTTGGTACTATCAAATCAGCCCAACTTGGCACTGGTGCCACCATGGGTCTGGTCACCATCCTGCCTATCGTAGCTTTTCAGGAGCCAGCCGGTCACTCGCAGCCATAGGCCCCCAGACACAATACTCGGCCCGTTTCCCTGGCAAACAAAAGTAAGCTACCCCGCTTCTGGATGGCAGATTGCAGGAATCACTTGGTACTATCAAACCAGCCCAACTTGGCACTGGTGCCACCTTGGGTCTGGGATCCATCCTGCGTATCGTGGATTCTAAGCAGCCAGCCGGCCACTCCCTGCCACAGGCACCCAAACACAAACAACGGCGCTTTTCCCTGGAAAACAAAACTCGCCTGCCCACTTTTTGATGGCGGATTGCAGGAGCCACTTGGTACTATCAAACCAGCCCAACTTGGCACTGGTGCCACCATGGGTCTGGTCACCATCCTGCCTATCGTAGCTTTTCAGGACCTAGCAGGTCACTCCCAGCCATAGGCGCCCAGACACAAAGCTCGGCCCGTTTCCCTGGCAAACAAAAGTAAGCTGCCCTGCTTCTGGATGGCAGATTGCCGGAGACACTTGGTACTATCAAACCAGCCCGACTTGGCACTGTTGCCACCTCTAGTCTGGGAACCATGCTGCGTATCGTGGATTCTAAGGAGCCAGCCGGCCACTCCCAGCCACAGGCCCCCAAACACAAACAACGGCGCTTTTCCCTGGAAAACAAAACTCGCCTGCCAACATTTTGATGGCAGATTGCAGGAGCCACTTGCTACTATCAAATCAGCCCAACTTGGCACTGGTGCCACCATGGGTCTGGTCACCATCCTGCCTATCGTAGCTGTTCAGGCGCCAGCCGGTCACTCCCAGCCATAGGCCCCCAGAGAAAAACCTCGGCCAGTTTCCCTGGCAAACAAAAGTAAGCTGCCCCGCTTCTGGATGGCAGATTGCAGGAGCCACTTTGCACCACCAAACCAGCCCAACTTGGCACTGGTGCCACCTCTGGTCTGGGAACCATGCTGCGTATCGTGGATTCCAATTAGCAAGCCGGCCACTCCCAGCCACAGGCCCCCAGACACAAACAACGGCGCTTTTCCCTGGAAAACAAAACTCGCCTGCCAACTTTTTGATGGCAGATTGCAGGAGCCACTTGGTACTATCAAACCAGCCCAACTTGGCACTGGTGCCACCATGGGTCTGCTCACCATCCTGCCTATCGTAGCTTTTCAGGAGCCAGCCGGTCACTCCTAGCCATAGGCCCCCAGACAAAAAGCTGGGCCCGTTTCCCTGGCAAACAAAAGTAAGCTGCCCCGCTTCTGGATGGCAGATTGCAGGAGCCACTTTGCACCATCAAACTAGCCAGACTTGGCACTTGTGCCACCTCAGGTCTGGGAACCATGCTGCGTATCGTGGATTCTAAGGAGCCAGCCGGCCACTCCAAGACACAGGCCCCCAAACACAAACAACGGCGCTTTTCCCTGGAAAACAAAACTCGCCTGCCAAATTTTGATGGCAGATTGCAGGAGCCACTTGGTACTATCACACCAGCCCAACTTGGCACTGCTGCCACCATGGGTCTGATCACCATCCTGCCTATCTTAGCTTTTCAGGACCTAGCCTGTCACTCCCAGCCATAGGCCCCCAGACACAAACCTCGACACGTTTCCCTGGCAAACAAAAGTAAGCTGTCCCGCTTCTGGATGGCAGATTGCAGGAACCACTTGGTACTATCCAACCAGCCCAACTTGGCACTGGTGCCACCTTGGGTCTGGGAACCATCCTGCGTATCGTGGATTCTAAGGAGCCAGCCGGCCACTCCCAGCCACAGGCCCCCAAACACAAACAATGGCGCTTTTCCCTGGAATACAAAACCCGCCTGCCAACATTTTGATGGCAGATTGCAGGAGCCACTTGGTACTATCAAATCAGCCCAACTTGGCACTGGTGCCACCATGGGTCTGGTCACCATCCTGCCTATCATAGCTTTTCAGGAGCCAGCCGGTCCCTCTCTGCCATAGGGCCCCAGAGAAAAACCTCGGCCAGTTTCCCTGGCAAACAAAAGTAACCTACCCCGCTTCTGGATGGCAGATTGCAGGAGCCACTTTGCACCATCAAACTAGCCCGACTTGGCACTGGTGCCACCTCAGGTCTGGGAACCATCCTGCGTATCGTGGATTCTAAGGAGCCAGCCGGCCACTCCAGCCACAGGCCCCCAGACACAAACAACGGCGCTTTTCCCTGGAAAACAAAACTCGCCTGCCGACTTTTTGATGGCAGATTGCAGGAGCCACTTGGTACTATCAAATCAGCCCAACTTGGCACTTGTGCCACCATGGGTCTGGTCACCATCCTGCCTATCGTAGCTTTTCAGGACCTAGCCGGTCACTCCCAGCCATAGGCCCCCAGAGACAAAACTCGGCCCGTTTCCCTGGCAAACAAAAGCAAGCTGCCCCGCTTCTGGATGGCAGATTGCAGGAACCACTTGGTACTATCAAACCAGCCCAACTTGGCACTGGTGCCACCTTGGGTCTGGGAACCATCCTGCGTATCGTGGATTCTAAGGAGCCAGCCGGTCACTGCCAGCCACAGGCCCCCAGACACAAACAACGGCGCTTTTCCCTGGAAAACAAAACTCGCCTGCCAACTTTTTGATGGCAGATTGCAGGAGCCACTTGGTACTATCAAATCAGCCCAACTTGGCACTGGTGCCACCATGGGTCTGGTCACCATCCTGCCTATCGTAGCTTTTCAGGAGCCAGCCGGTCACTCGCAGCCATAGGCCCCAGACACAAAACTCGGCCCGTTTCCCTGACAAACAAAAGTAAGCTACCCCGCTTCTGGATGGCAGATTGCAGGAGCCACTTTGCACCATCAAACTAGCCCGACTTGGCACTGGTGCCACCTCTGGTCTGGGAACCATCCTGCGTATCGTGGATTCTAAGGAGCCAGCCGGCCACTCACACCCACAGGCCCCCAAACACAAACAACGGCGCTTTTCCCTGGAAAACAAAACTCGCCTGCCAACTTTTTGATGGCAGATTGCAGGAGCCACTTGCTACTATCAAACCAGCCCAACTTGGCACTGGTGCCACCATGGGTCTGGTCACCATCCTGCCTATCGTAGCTTTTCAGGAGCCAGCCGGTCCCTCCCTGCCATAGGCCCCCAGACAAAAACCTCGGCCCGTTTCCCTGGCAAACAAAAGTAAGCTACCCCGCTTCTGGATGGCAGATTGCAGGAGCCACTTTGCACCATCAAACTAGCCCGACTTGGCAGTGGTGCCACCTCTGGTCTGGGAACCATCCTGCGTATCGTGGATTCTAAGGAGCCAGCCGGCCACTCACACCCACAGGCCCCCAAACACAAACAACGGCGCTTTTCCCTGGAAAACAAAACTCGCCTGCCCACTTTTTGATGGCAGATTGCAGGAGCCACTTGGTACTATCAAACCAGCCCAACTTGGCACTGGTGCCACCATGGGTCTGGTCACCATCCTGCCTATCGTAGCTTTTCAGGAGCCAGCCGGTCACTCCCAGCCATAGGCCCTGAGACACAAACCTCGGCCCGTTTCCCTGGCAAACAAAAGTAAGCTGCCCCGCTTCTGGATGGCAGATTGCAGGACGCACTTGGTACTATCAAACCAGCCCGACTTGGCACTGGTGCCACCTCTGGTCTGGGAACCATGCCGCGTATCGTGGATTCTAAGGAGCCAGCCGGCCACTCCCAGCCACAGGCCCCCAAACACAAACAACGGCGCTTTTCCCTGGAAAACAAAACTCGCCTGCCAACATTTTGATGGCAGATTGCAGGAGCCACTTGGTACTATCAAATCAGCCCAACTTGGCACTGGTGCCACCATGGGTCTGCTCACCATCCTGCCTATCGTAGCTTTTCAGGAGCCAGCCGGTCACTCCAAGCCATAGGCGCCCAGACACAAAGCTCGGCCCGTTTCCCTGGCAAACAAAAGTAAGCTACCCCGCTTCTGGATGGCAGATTGCAGGAGCCACTTTGCACCATCAAACTAGCCCGACTTGGCACTGGTGCCACCTTGGGTCTGGGAACCATCCTGCGTATCGTTCATTGTAAGGAGCCAGCCGGCCACTCCAGCCACAGGCCCCCAGACACAAACAACGGCGCTTTTCCCTGGAAAACAAAACTCGCCTGCCAAATTTTCGATGGCAGATTGCAGGAGCCACTTGGTACTATAAAATCAGCCCAACTTGGCACTGGTGCCACCATGGGTCTGGTCACCATCCTGCCTATCGTAGCTTTTCAGGAGCCAGCCGGTCACTCGCAGCCATAGGCCCCCAGACACAATACTCGGCCCGTTTCCCTGGCAAACAAAAGTAAGCTACCCCGCTTCTGGATGGCAGATTGCAGGAACCACTTGGTACTATCAAACCAGCCCACCTTGGCACTGGTGCCACCTTGGGTCTGGGAACCATCCTGCGTATCGTGGATTCTAAGCAGCCAGCCGGCCACTCCCTGCCACAGGCACCCAAACACAAACAACGGCGCTTTTCCCTGGAAAACAAAACTCGCCCTCCCAGTTTTTGATGGCGGATTGCAGGAGCCACTTGGTACTATCAAACCAGCCCAACTTGGCACTGGTGCCACCATGGGTCTGGTCACCATCCTGCATATCGTAGCTTTTCAGGGCCTAGCAGGTCACTCCCAGCCATAGGCGCCCAGACACAAAGCTCGGCCCGTTTCCCTGGCAAACAAAAGTAAGCTGCCCTGCTTCTGGATGGCAGATTGCCGGAGCCACTTGGTACTATCAAACCAGCCCGACTTGGCACTGGTGCCACCTCTAGTCTGGGAACCATGCCGCGTATCGTGTGTTCTAAGGAGCCAGCCGGCCACTCCCAGCCACAGGCCCCCAAACACAAACAACGGCGCTTTTCCCTGGAAAACAAAACTCGCCTGCCAACATTTTGATGGCAGATTGCAGGAGCCACTTGCTACTATCAAATCAGCCCAACTTGGCACTGGTGCCACCATGGGTCTGGTCACCATCCTGCCTATCGTAGCTGTTCAGGCGCCAGCCGGTCACTCCCAGCCATAGGCCCCCAGAGAAAAACCTCGGCCAGTTTCCCTGGCAAACAAAAGTAAGCTGCCCCGCTTCTGGATGGCAGATTGCAGGAGCCACTTTGCACCATCAAACCAGCCCAACTTGGCACTGGTGCCACCTCTGGTCTGGGAACCATGCTGCGTATCGTGGATTCCAATTAGCAAGACGGCCACTCCCAGCCACAGGCCTCCAAACACAAACAACGGCGCTTTTCCCTGGAAAACAAAACTCGCCTGCCAACTTTTTGATGGCAGATTGCAGGAGCCACTTGGTACTATCAAACCAGCCCAACTTGGCACTGGTGCCACCATGGGTCTGCTCACCATCCTGCCTATCGTAGCTTTTCAGGAGCCAGCCGGTCACTCCTAGCCATAGGCCCCCAGACAAAAAGCTCGGCCCGTTTCCCTGGCAAACAAAAGTAAGCTGCCCCGCTTCTGGATGGCAGATTGCAGGAGCCACTTTGCACCATCAAACTAGCCAGACTTGGCACTTGTGCCACCTCTGGTCTGGGAACCATGCTGCGTATCGTGGATTCTAAGGAGCCAGCCGGCCACTCCAAGCCATAGGCCCCCAAACACAAACAACGGCGCTTTTCCCTGGAAAAACTCGCCTGCCAAATTTTGATGGCAGATTGCAGGAGCCACTTGGTACTATCACACCAGCCCAACTTGGCACTGCTGCCACCATGGGTCTGGTCACCATCCTGCCTATCTTAGCTTTTCAGGACCTAGCCTGTCACTCCCAGCCATAGGCCCCCAGACTCAAATCTCGACACGTTTCCCTGGCAAACAAAAGTAAGCTGTCCCGCTTCTGGATGGCAGATTGCAGGAGCCACTTGGTACTATCCGACCAGCCCAACTTGGCACTGGTGCCACCTTGGGTCTGGGAACCATCCTGCGTATCGTGGATTCTAAGGAGCCAGCCGGCCACTCCCAGCCACAGGCCCCCAAACACAAAAAATGGCGCTTTTCCTTGGAATACAAAACCCGCCTGCCAACATTTTGATGGCAGATTGCAGGAGCCACTTGGTACTATCAAATCAGCCCAACTTGGCACTGGTGCCACCATGGGTCTGGTCACCATCCTGCCTATCATAGCTTTTCAGGAGCCAGCCGGTCCCTCTCTGCCATAGGGCCCCAGAGAAAAACCTCGGCCAGTTTCCCTGGCAAACAAAAGTAACCTACCCCGCTTCTGGATGGCAGATTGCAGGAGCCACTTTGCACCATCAAACTAGCCCGACTTGGCACTGGTGCCACCTCAGGTCTGGGAACCATCCTGCGTATCGTGGATTCTAAGGAGCCAGCCGGCCACTCCAGCCACAGGCCCCCAGACACAAACAACGGCGCTTTTCCCTGGAAAACAAAACTCGCCTGCCGACTTTTTGATGGCAGATTGCAGGAGCCACTTGGTACTATCAAATCAGCCCAACTTGGCACTGGTGCCACCATGGGTCTGCTCACCATCCTGCCTATCGTAGCTTTTCAGGAGCCAGCCGGTCACTCCTAGCCATAGGCCCCCAGACAAAAAGCTCGGCCCGTTTCCCTGGCAAACAAAAGCAAGCTGCCCCGCTTCTGGATGGCAGATTGCAGGAGCCACTTTGCACCATCAAACTAGCCCGACTCGTCACTGGTGCCACCTCAGGTCTGGGAACCATGCTGCGTATCGTGGATTCTAATTAGCCATCCGGCCACTCCCACCCGGAGGCCCCCAAACAAAAACAACGGCGCTTTTCCCTGGAAAACAAAACTCGCCTGCCAACTTTTTGATGGCAGATTGCAGGAGCCACTTGGTACTATCAAACCAGCCCAACTTGACACTGGTGCCACCATGGGTCTGGTCACCATCCTGCCTATCGTAGCTTTTCAGGAGCCAGCCGGTCACTCCCAGCCATAGGTCCCCAGACAAAAACCTCGGCCCGTTTCCCTGGCAAACAAAAGTCAGCTGCCCCGCTTCTTGATGGCAGATTGCAGGACGCACTTGGTAGTATCAAACCAGCCCGACTTGGCACTGGTGCCACCTCAGGTCTGGGAACCATGCTGCGTATCGTGGATTCTAATTAGCCATCTGGCCACTCCCAGCCACAGGCCCCCAAACAAAAACAACGGCGCTTTTCCCTGGAAAACAAACCTCGCCTGCCAACTTTTTGATGGCAGATTGCCGGAGCCACTTGGTACTATCAAACCAGCCCAACTTGACACTGGTGCCACCATGGGTCTGGTCACCATCCTGCCTATCGTAGCTTTTCAGGAGCCAGCCGGTCACTCCCAGCCATAGGCCCCCAGACAAAAACCTTGGCCCGTTTCCCTGGCAAACAAAAGTAAGTTATCCCGCTTCTGGATGGCAGATTGCAGGAGCCACTTTTCACCATCAAACCAGCCCGACTTGGCACAGGTGCCACCTCAGGTCGGGGAACCATGCTGCGTATCGTGGATTCTAAGGAGCCAGCCGGCCACTCCCACCCACAGGCCCCCAAACACAAACCACAGCGCTTTTCCCTGGAAAACAAAACTCGCCTGCCAACTTTTTGATGGCAGATTGCAGGAGCCACTTGGTACTATCAAACCAGCCCTACTTGGCACTGGTGCCACCATGGATCTGGTTACCATCCTGCCTATCGTAGCTTTTCAGGACCTAGCCGGTCACTCCAAGCCATAGGCCCCCAGAGAAACACCTCGGCCCGTTTCCCTGGCAAACAAAAGTAAGCTGCCCCGCTTCTGGATGGCAGATTGCAGGACGCACTTGGTACTATCAAACCAGCCCAACTTGGCACTGGTGCCACCTCTGGTCTGGGAACCATGGTGCGTATCGTGGATTCTAAGGAGCCAGCCGGCCACTCCCAGCCACAGGCCCCTAAACAGAAACAACGGCGCTTTTCCCTGGAAAACAAAACTCGCCTGCCAACATTTTGATGGCAGATTGCAGGAGCCACTTGGTACTATCAAACCAGCCCAACTTGGCACTGGTGCCACCATGGGTCTGGTCACCATCCTGCCTATCGTAGCTTTTCAGGACCTAGCAGGTCACTCCCAGCCATAGGCGCCCAGACACAAAGCTCGGCCCTTTTCCCTGGCAAACAAAAGTAAGCTGTCCCGCTTCTGGATGGCAGATTGCAGGAGCCACTTGGTACTATCCAACCAGCCCAACTTGGCACTGGTGCCACCTTGGGTCTGGGAACCATCCTGCGTATCGTGTGTTCTAAGGAGCCAGCCGGCCACTCCCACCCACAGGCCCCCAAACACAAACAATGGCGCTTTTCCTTGGAATACAAAACCCGCCTGCCAACATTTTGATGGCAGATTGCAGGAGCCACTTGGTACTATCAAATCAGCCCAACTTGGCACTGGTGCCACCATGGGTCTGGTCACCATCCTGCCTATCATAGCTTTTCAGGAGCCAGCCGGTCCCTCTCTGCCATAGGGCCCCAGAGAAAAACCTCGGCCAGTTTCCCTGGCAAACAAAAGTAACCTACCCCGCTTCTGGATGGCAGATTGCAGGAGCCACTTTGCACCATCAAACTAGCCCGACTCGGCACTGGTGCCACCTCAGGTCTGGGAACCATGCTGCGTATCGTGGATTCTAATTAGCCATCCGGCCACTCCCACCCAGAGGCCCCCAAACAAAAACAACGGCGCTTTTCCCTGGAAAACAAAACTCGCCTGCCAACTTTTGATGGCAGATTGCCGGAGCCACTTGGTACTATCAAACCAGCCCAACTTGACACTGGTGCCACCATGGGTCTGGTCACCATCCTGCCTATCGTAGCTTTTCAGGAGCCAGCCGGTCACTCCCAGCCATAGGCCCCCAGACACAAACCTCGGCCCGTTTCCCTGGCAAACAAAAGTAAGCTACCCCGCTTCTGGATGGCAGATTGCAGGAGCCACTTGGTACTATCAAACCAGCCCAACTTGGCACTGGTGCCACCTTGGGTCTGGGAACCATCCTGCGTATCGTGGATTCTAATTAGCCATCCGTCCACTCCCAGCCTCAGGCCCCCAAACAAAAACAACGGCGCTTTTCCCTGGAAAACAAAACTCGCCTGCCAAATTTTGATGGCAGATTGCCGGAGCCACTTGGTACTATCAAACCAGCCCAACTTGACACTGGTGCCACCATGGGTCTGGTCACCATCCTGCCTATCGTAGCATTTCAGGAGCCAGCCGGTCACTCCCAGCCATAGGCCCCCAGACAAAAACCTTGGCCCGTTTCCCTGGCAAACAAAAGTAAGTTATCCCGCTACTGGATGGCAGATTGCAGGAGCCACTTTTCACCATCAAACCAGCCCGACTTGGCACTGGTGCCACCTCAGGTCTGGGAACAATGCTGCGTATCGTGGATTCTAAGGAGCCAGCCTGCCACTCCCAGCCACAGGCCCCCAAACACAAACAACGGCGCATTTCCCTGGATAACAAAGTCGCCTGCCAAATTTTGATGACAGATTGCAGGAGCCACTTGGTACTATCAAACCAGCCCAACTTGGCACTGGTGCCACCATGGGTCTGGTCACCATCCTGCCTATCTTAGCTTTTCAGGAGCCAGCCGGTCACTCCCAGCCATAGGCCCCGAGACAAAAACCTCGCCGGTTTCTCTGGCAAACAAAAGTAAGCTGCCCCGCTTCTGGATGGCAGATTTCAGGACGCACTCGGTACTATCAAACCAGCCCAACTTGGCACTGGTGCCACCTTGGGTCTGGGAACCATCCTGCGTATCGTGGATTCTAAGGAGCCAGCCGGCCACTCCCATCCACAGGCCCCCAAACAGAAACTACGGCGCTTTTCCCTGGAAAACAAAACTCGCCTGCCAACATTTTGATGGCAGATTGCAGGAGCCACTTGGTACTATCAAATCAGCCCAACTTGGCACTGGTGCCACCATGGGTCTGCTCACCATCCTGCCTATCGTAGCTTTTCAGGACCTAGCCGGTCACTCCAAGCCGTAGGCGCCCAGACACAAAGCTCGGCCCGTTTCCCTGGCAAACAAAAGTAAGCTACCCCGCTTCTGGATGGCAGATTGCAGGAGCCACTTTGCACCATCAAACTAGCCCGACTTGGCACTGGTGCCACCTCAGGTCTGGGAACCATCCTGCGTATGGTTCATTGTAAGGAGCCAGCCGGCCACTCCAGCCACAGGCCCCCAGACACAAACAACGGCGCTTTTCCCTGGAAAACAAAACTCGCCTGCCAACTTTTTGATGGCAGATTGCAGGAGCCACTTGGTACTATCAAATCAGCCCAACTTGGCACTGGTGCCACCATGGGTCTGGTCACCATCCTGCCTATCGTAGCTTTTCAGGAGCCAGCCGGTCACTCGCAGCCATAGGCCCCCAGACACAATACTCGGCCCGTTTCCCTGGCAAACAAAAGTAAGCTACCCCGCTTCTGGATGGCAGATTGCAGGAATCACTTGGTACTATCAAACCAGCCCAACTTGGCACTGGTGCCACCTTGGGTCTGGGATCCATCCTGCGTATCGTGGATTCTAAGCAGCCAGCCGGCCACTCCCTGCCACAGGCACCCAAACACAAACAACGGCGCTTTTCCCTGGAAAACAAAACTCGCCTGCCCACTTTTTGATGGCGGATTGCAGGAGCCACTTGGTACTATCAAACCAGCCCAACTTGGCACTGGTGCCACCATGGGTCTGGTCACCATCCTGCCTATCGTAGCTTTTCAGGACCTAGCAGGTCACTCCCAGCCATAGGCGCCCAGACACAAAGCTCGGCCCGTTTCCCTGGCAAACAAAAGTAAGCTGCCCTGCTTCTGGATGGCAGATTGCCGGAGACACTTGGTACTATCAAACCAGCCCGACTTGGCACTGTTGCCACCTCTAGTCTGGGAACCATGCTGCGTATCGTGGATTCTAAGGAGCCAGCCGGCCACTCCCAGCCACAGGCCCCCAAACACAAACAACGGCGCTTTTCCCTGGAAAACAAAACTCGCCTGCCAACATTTTGATGGCAGATTGCAGGAGCCACTTGCTACTATCAAATCAGCCCAACTTGGCACTGGTGCCACCATGGGTCTGGTCACCATCCTGCCTATCGTAGCTGTTCAGGCGCCAGCCGGTCACTCCCAGCCATAGGCCCCCAGAGAAAAACCTCGGCCAGTTTCCCTGGCAAACAAAAGTAAGCTGCCCCGCTTCTGGATGGCAGATTGCAGGAGCCACTTTGCACCACCAAACCAGCCCAACTTGGCACTGGTGCCACCTCTGGTCTGGGAACCATGCTGCGTATCGTGGATTCCAATTAGCAAGCCGGCCACTCCCAGCCACAGGCCTCCAAACACAAACAACGGCGCTTTTCCCTGGAAAACAAAACTCGCCTGCCAACTTTTTGATGGCAGATTGCAGGAGCCACTTGGTACTATCAAACCAGCCCAACTTGGCACTGGTGCCACCATGGGTCTGCTCACCATCCTGCCTATCGTAGCTTTTCAGGAGCCAGCCGGTCACTCCTAGCCATAGGCCCCCAGACAAAAAGCTCGGCCCGTTTCCCTGGCAAACAAAAGTAAGCTGCCCCGCTTCTGGATGGCAGATTGCAGGAGCCACTTTGCACCATCAAACTAGCCAGACTTGGCACTTGTGCCACCTCTGGTCTGGGAACCATGCTGCGTATCGTGGATTCTAAGGAGCCAGCCGGCCACTCCAAGACACAGGCCCCCAAACACAAACAACGGCGCTTTTCCCTGGAAAACAAAACTCGCCTGCCAAATTTTGATGGCAGATTGCAGGAGCCACTTGGTACTATCACACCAGCCCAACTTGGCACTGCTGCCACCATGGGTCTGATCACCATCCTGCCTATCTTAGCTTTTCAGGACCTAGCCTGTCACTCCCAGCCATAGGCCCCCAGACACAAACCTCGACACGTTTCCCTGGCAAACAAAAGTAAGCTGTCCCGCTTCTGGATGGCAGATTGCAGGAACCACTTGGTACTATCCAACCAGCCCAACTTGGCACTGGTGCCACCTTGGGTCTGGGAACCATCCTGCGTATCGTGGATTCTAAGGAGCCAGCCGGCCACTCCCAGCCACAGGCCCCCAAACACAAACAATGGCGCTTTTCCCTGGAATACAAAACCCGCCTGCCAACATTTTGATGGCAGATTGCAGGAGCCACTTGGTACTATCAAATCAGCCCAACTTGGCACTGGTGCCACCATGGGTCTGGTCACCATCCTGCCTATCATAGCTTTTCAGGAGCCAGCCGGTCCCTCTCTGCCATAGGGCCCCAGAGAAAAACCTCGGCCAGTTTCCCTGGCAAACAAAAGTAACCTACCCCGCTTCTGGATGGCAGATTGCAGGAGCCACTTTGCACCATCAAACTAGCCCGACTTGGCACTGGTGCCACCTCAGGTCTGGGAACCATCCTGCGTATCGTGGATTCTAAGGAGCCAGCCGGCCACTCCAGCCACAGGCCCCCAGACACAAACAACGGCGCTTTTCCCTGGAAAACAAAACTCGCCTGCCGACTTTTTGATGGCAGATTGCAGGAGCCACTTGGTACTATCAAATCAGCCCAACTTGGCACTTGTGCCACCATGGGTCTGGTCACCATCCTGCCTATCGTAGCTTTTCAGGACCTAGCCGGTCACTCCCAGCCATAGGCCCCCAGAGACAAAACTCGGCCCGTTTCCCTGGCAAACAAAAGCAAGCTGCCCCGCTTCTGGATGGCAGATTGCAGGAGCCACTTTGCACCATCAAACTAGCCCGACTCGGCACTGGTGCCACCTCAGGTCTGGGAACCATGCTGCGTATCGTGGATTCTAATTAGCCATCCGTCCACTCCCAGCCACAGGCCCCCAAACACAAACAACGGCGCTTTTCCCTGGAAAACAAAACTCGCCTGCCAAATTTTGATGGCAGAGTGCCGGAGCCACTTGGTACTATCAAACCAGCCCAACTTGACACTGGTGCCACCATGGGTCTGGTCACCATCCTGCCTATCGTAGCATTTCAGGAGCCAGCCGGTCACTCCCAGCCATAGGCCCCCAGACAAAAACCTTGGCCCGTTTCCCTGGCAAACAAAAGTAAGTTATCCCGCTACTGGATGGCAGATTGCAGGAGCCACTTTTCACCATCAAACCAGCCCGACTTGGCACTGGTGCCACCTCAGGTCTGGGAACCATGCTGCGTATCGTGGATTCTAAGGAGCCAGCTGGCCACTCCCAGCCACAGGCCCCCAAACACAAACAACGGCGCATTTCCCTGGATAACAAACTCGCCTGCCAAATTTTGATGGCAGATTGCAGGAGCCACTTGGTACTATCAAACCAGCCCAACTTGGCACTGGTGCCACCATGGGTCTGGTCACCATCCTGCCTATCTTAGCTTTTCAGGAGCCAGCCGGTCACTCCCAGCCATAGGCCCCGAGACACAAACCTCGCCGGTTTCTCTGGCAAACAAAAGTAAGCTGTCCCGCTTCTGGATGGCAGATTCCAGGAGCCACTTGGTACTATCAAACCAGCCCAACTTGGCACTGGTGCCACCTTGGGTCTGGGAACCATGCTGCGTATCGTGGATTATAAGGAGCCAGCCGGCCACTCCCTGCCACAGGCCCCCAAACACAAACAACGGCGCTTTTCCCTGGAAAACATAATTCGCCGGCCAACTTTTTGATGGCAGATTGCAGGAGCCACTTGGTACTATCAAATCAGCCCAACTTGGCACTGGTGCCACCTCAGGTGTGGGAACCATCCTGCCTATCGTAGCTTTTCAGGAGCCAGCCGGTCACTCCCAGCCATAGGCGCGCAGACAAAAAGCTCTGCCCGTTTCCCTGGCAAACCAAAGTAAGCTGCCCCGCTTCTTGATGGCAGATTGCAGGAACCACTTTTCACCACCAATGCAGCCCGACTTGGAACTGGTGCCACCTCTGGTCTGGGAACCATGCTGCGTATCGTGGATTCTAAGGAGCCAGCCGGCCACTCCCAGCCACAGGCCCCCAAACACAAACAACGGCGCTTTTCCCTGGAAAACAAAACTCGCCTGCCAACTTTTTGATGGCAGATTGCAGGAGCCACTTGCTACTATCAAATCAGCCCAACTTGGCACTGGTGCCACCATGGGTCTGGTCACCATCCTGCCTATCGTAACTTTTCAGGAGGCAGCCGGTCACTCCCAGCCATAGGCCCCCAGACAAAAACCTCGGCCCGTTTCCCTGGCAAACAAAAGTCAGCTGCCCCGCTTCTGGATGGCAGATTGCAGGAACCACTTGGTACTATAAAACCAGCCCGACTTGGCACTGGTGCCACCTCTGGTCTGGGAACCATGCTGCGTATCGGGGATTCTAAGGAGCCAGCCGGCCACTCCCAGCCAAAGGCCCCAAAACACAAACAACGGCGCTTTTCCCTGGAAAACAAAACTCGCCTGCCAACTTTTTGATGGCAGATTGCAGGAGCCACTTGGTACTATCAAACCAGCTCAACTTGGCACTGGTGCCACCATGGGTCTGGTCACCATCCTGCCTATCTTAGCTTTTCAGGACCTAGCCGGTCACACCCAGCCATAGGCCCTGAGACAAAAACCTCGGCCCGTTTCCCTGGCAAACAAAAGTAAGCTGCCCCGCTTCTGGATGGCAGATTGCAGGAACCACTTGGTACTATCAAACCAGCCCAACTTGGCACTGGTGCCACCTTGGATCTGGGAACCATCCTGCGTATCGTGGATTCTAAGGAGCCAGCCGGTCACTCCCAGCCACAGGCCGCCAAACACAAACCACAGCGCTTTTCCCTGGAAAACTAAACCCGCCTGCCAACATTTTGATGGCAGATTGCAGGAGCCACTTGCTACTATCAAATCACTCCAACTTGGCACTGGTGCCACCATGGGTCTGGTCACCATCCTGCCTATCGTAGCTTTTCAGGAGCCAGCCGGTCACTCCCAGCCATAGGCCCCCAGACACAAACCTCGGCCCGTTTCCCTGGCAAACAAAAGTAAGCTGCCCCGCTTCTGGATGGCAGATTGTAGGACGCACTTGGTACTATCAAACCAGCCCAACTTGGCACTGGTGCCACCTCAGGTCTGGGAACCATGGTGCGTATCGTGGATTCTAAGGAGCCAGCCGGCCACTCCCAGCCATAGGCACCCAAACACAAACAACGGCGCTTTTCCCTGGAAAACAAAACTCGCCTGACAACTTTTTGATGGCAGATTGCAGGAGCCACTTGGTACTATCAAACCAGCTCAACTTGGCACTGGTGCCACCATGGGTCTGCTCACCATCCTGCCTATCGTAGCTTTTCAGGAGCCAGACGGTCACTCCCAGCCATAGGCCCCCAGACAAAAACTCGGCCCGTTTCCCTGGCAAACAAAAGTAAGCTGCCCCGCTTCTGGATGGCAGATTGCAGGAGCCACTTTGCACCATCAAACTAGCCCGACTTGGCACTGGTGCCACCTTGGGTCTGGGAACCATCCTGCGTATCGTGGATTCTAAGGAGCCAGCCGGCCACTCCCAGCCACAGGCCCCCAAACACAAACAACGGCGCTTTTCCCTGGAAATCAAAACTCTCCTGCCAACTTTTTGATGGGAGATTGCAGGAGCCACTTGGTTTTATCAAATCAGACCAACTTGGCACTGGTGCCACCATGGGTCTGGTCACCATCCTGCCTATCGTAGCTTTTCAGGAGCCAGCCGGTCACTCCCAGCCATAGGCCCCCAGACACAAATCTCGGCCCGTTTCCCTGACAAACAAAAGTAAGTTATCCCGCTTCTGGATGGCAGATTGCAGGAACCACTTTGTACTATCAAACCAGCCCGACTTGGCACTGGTGCCACCTCTGGTCTGGGAACCATCCTGCGTATCGTGGATTCTAATTAGCCATCCGTCCACTCCCAGCCACAGGCCCCCAAACAAAATCAACGGCGCTTTTCCCTGGAAAACAAAACTCGTCTTCCAACTTTTTGATGGCAGATTGCCAGAGCCACTTGGTACTATCAAACCAGCGCAACTTGGCACTGGTGCCACCTTGGGTCTGGGAACCATGCTGCGTATCGTGGATTATAAGGAGCCAGCCGGCCACTCCCAGCCACAGGCCCCCAAACACAAACCACAGCGCTTTTCCCTGGAAAACAAAATTCGCCGGCCAACATTTTGATGGCAGATTGCAGGAGCCACTTGGTACTATCAAATCAGCCCAACTTGGCACTGGTGCCACCATGGGTCTGGTCACCATCCTGCCTATCGTAGCTTTTCAGGAGCCAGCCGGTCACTCCCAGCCATAGGCGCCCAGACACAAAGCTCTGCCCTTTTCCCTGGCAAACCAAAGTAAGCTGCCCCGCTTCTGGATGGCAGATTGCAGGAACCACTTTGCACCATCAAATAGCCCGACTTGGAACTGGTGCCACCTCTGGTCTGGGAACCATGCTGCGTATCGTGGATTCTAAGGAGCCAGCCGGCCACTCCCAGCCACAGGCCCCCAAACACAAACAACGGCGCTTTTCCCTGGAAAACAAAACTCGCCTGACAACTTTTTGATGGCAGATTGCAGGAGCCACTTGCTACTATCAAATCAGCCCAACTTGGCACTGGTGCCACCATGGGTCTGGTCACCATCCTGCCTATCGTAGCTTTTCAGAAGCCAGCCGGTCACTCCCAGCCATAGGCCCCCAGACAAAAAGCTCGGCCCGTTTCCCTGGCAAACAAAAGTAAGCTGCCCCGCTTCTGGATGGCAGATTGCAGGAACCACTTGGTACTATAAAACCAGCCCGACTTGGCACTGGTGCCACCTCTGGTCTGGGAACCATGCTGCGTATCGTGGATTCTAAGGAGCCAGCCGGCCACTCCCAGCCAAAGGCCCCCAAACACAAACAACGGCGCTTTTCCCTGGAAAACAAAACTCGCCTGCCAACTTTTTGATGGCAGATTGCAGGAGCCACTTGGTACTATCAAACCAGCCCAACTTGGCACTGGTGCCACCATGGGTCTGGTCACCATCCTGCCTATCTTAGCTTTTCAGGACCTAGCCGGTCACTCCCTGTCATAGGCCCCCAGACACAAAGCTCGACCCGTTTCCCTGGCAAACAAAAGTAAGCTGCCCCGCTTCTGGATGGCAGATTGTAGGACGCACTTGGTACTATCAAACCAGCCCGACTTGGCACTGGTGCCACCTCTGGTCTGGGAACCATCCTGCGTATCGTGGATTCTAAGGAGCCAGCCGGCCACTCCCAGCCATAGGCACCCAAACACAAACAACGGCGCTTTTCCCTGGAAAACAAAACTCGCCTGCCAACTTTTTGATGGCAGATTGCAGGAGCCACTTGGTGCTATCAAAACAGCCCAACTTGGCACTGGTGCTACCATGGGTCTGCTCACCATCCTGCCTATCATAGATTTTCAGGAGCCAACCGCTCACTCCCAGCCATAGGCCCCCAGACAAAATGCTCGGCCCGTTTCCCTGGCAAACAAAAGTAAGCAGCCCCGCTTCTGGATGGCAGATTGCAGGACGCACTTGGTACTATAAAACCAGCCCGACTTGGCACTGGTGCCACCTCAGGTCTGGGAACCATCCTGCGTATCGTGGATTCTAAGGAGCCAGCCGGCCACTCCCAGCCACAGGCCCCCAAACACAAACAACGGCGCTTTTCCCTGGAAAACAAAACTCGCCTGCCGATATTTTGATGGCAGATTGCAGGAGCCACTTGGTACTATCAAACCAGCCCAACTTGGCACTGGTGCCACCATGGGTCTGGTCACCATCCTGCCTATCGTAGCTTTTCAGGAGCCAGCCGGTCACTCCCAGCCATAGGCCCCGAAACACAAAGCTCGGCCCGTTTCCCTGGCAAACAAAAGTAAGCTGCCCCGCTTCTGGATGGCAGATTGCAGGAGCCACTTTGCACCATCATACTAGCCCGACTTGGCACTGGTGCCACCTTGGGTCTGGGAACCATCCTGCGTATCGTGGATTCTAAGCAGCCAGCCGGCCACTCCCAGCCACAGGCCCCCAAACAGAAACAACGGCGCTTTTCCCTGGAAAATAAAAACTCGCCTGCCAAATTTTGACGGCAGATTGCAGGAGCCACTTGGTACTATCAAATCAGCCCAACTTGGGACTGGTGCCACCATGGGTCTGGTCACCATCCTGCCTATGGTAGCTTTTCAGGAGCCAGCCGGTCAATCCCAGCCATAGGCCCCCAGACAAAAACCTCGGCCCGTTTCCCTGGCAAAGAAAAGTAAGCTGCCCTGCTTCTGGATGGCAGATTGCAGGAACCACTTGGTACTATCAAACCAGCAAAACTTGGCACTGGTGCCACCTTGGGTCTGGATACCATGCTGCGTATCGTGGATTCTAAGGAGCCAGCCGGCCACTCCCAGCCACAGGCCCCCAAACACAAACAACGGCGCTTTTCCCTGGAAAACAAAACTCTCCTGCCAACTTTTTGATGGCAAATTGCAGGAGCCACTTGATTTTATCAAATCAGCCCAACTTGGCACTGGTGCCACCATGGGTCTGGTCACCATCCTGCCTATCTTAGCTTTTCAGGAGCCAGCCGGTCACTCCCTGCCATAGGCCCCCAGACAAAAAGCTCGGCCCGTTTCCCTGGCAAACAAAAGTAAGCTACCCCGCTTCTGGATGGCAGATTGCAGGAGCCACTTTGCACCATCAAACTAGCCCGTCTTGGCACTGGTGCCACCTCTGGTCTGGGAACCATCCTGCGTATCGTGGATTCTAATTAGCCAGCCGGCCACTCCCTACCACAGGCCCCCAAACACAAACAACGGCGCTTTTCCCTGGAAAACAAAACTCGCCTACCAACTATTTGATGGCAGATTACAGGAGCCACTTGGTACTATCAAACCAGCCCAACTTGGCACTGGTGCCACCATGGGTCTGGTCACAATCCTGGCTATCGTAACTTTTCAGGAGCCAGCCGGTCACTCCCAGCCATAGGTCCCCAGTCACAAACCTCGGCCCGTTTCCCTGGCAAACAAAAGTAAGCTGCCCCGCTTCTGGATGGCAGATTGCAGGAGCCACTTGGTAGTATCAAACCAGCCCGACTTGGAACTGGTGCCACCTCTGGTCTGGGACCCATCCTGCGTATCGTGGATTCTAAGGAGCCAGTCGGCCACTCCCAGCCACAGGCCCCCAAACACAAACAACGGCCCGTTTCCGTGGCAAACAAAAGTAAGCTGCCCCGCTTCTGGATGGCAGATTGCAGGAACCACTTGGTAGTATCAAACCAGCACAACTTGGCACTGGTGGCACCTCTTGTCTGGTAACCATGCTGCGTATCGTGGTTTCTAAGGAGCCAGCCGGGCACTCCCAACCACAGGTCCCCAAACACAAACAATGGCGCTTTTCCCTGGAAAACAAAACTCGCCTGCCAACTTTTTGATGGCAGATTGCAGGAGCCACTTGGTACTATCAAACCAGCCCAACTTGGCACTGGTGCCACCATGGTTCTGGTCACCATCCTGCCTATCGTAGCTTTTCAGGAGCCAGCCGGTCACTCCCTGCCATAGGCCCCGAGACAGAAAGCCCGGCCCGTTTCCCTGGCAAACAAAAGTAAGCTGCCCTGCTTCTGGATGGCAGATTGCAGGAACCAATTGTTGCCAAGTTGGGGTGGTTTGATAGTACCAAGTGGCTCCTGCAATCTGCCATCAAAAAGTTGGCAAGCGAGTTTTGTTTTCCAGGGAAAAGCGCCGTTGTTTGTGTTTGGGGGCCTGTGGCTGGGAGTGGCCAGCTGTCTCCTTAGAATCCACGATACGCAGGATGGTTCCCAGACCAGAGGTGGCACCAGTGCCAAGTTGGGCTGGTTTGATGGTGCAAAGTGACTCCTGCAATCTGCCATCCAGAAGCGGGTAGCTTACTTTTGTTTGCCAGGGAAACGGGTAGAGCTTTGTGTCTGGGGGCCTATGGCTGGGAGTGACCGGCTGGCTCCTGAAAAGCTACGATAGGCAGGATGGTGACCAGACCCATGGTGGCACCAGTGCCAAGTTGGGCTGGTTTGATAGTACCAAGTGGCTCCTGCAATCTGCCATCAAAAAGTTGGCAGGTGAGTTTTGTTTTCCAGGGAAAAGCACCTTTGTTTGTGTTTGGGGGCCTGTGGCTGGGAGTGGCCAGCTGGCTCCTTAGAATCCACGATACGCAGGATGGTTCCCAGACCAGAGGTGGCACCAGTGCCATGTTGGCCTGGTTTGATAGTACCATGTGGCTCCTGCAATCTGCCATCCAGAAGCGGGGCTGCTTACTTTTGTTTGCCAGGGAAACGGGCCGAGATATTTGTCTGGGGGCCTATGGCTGGGAGTGAGCGGCTGGCTCCTGAAAAGCTACGATAGGCAGGATGGTGACCAGACCCATGGTGGCACCAGTGCCAAGTTGGGCTGGTTTGATAGTACCAAGTGGCTCCTGCAATCTGCCATCAAAATGTTGTCAGGCGACTTTTGTTTTCCAGGGAAAAGAGCCGTTGTTCTTGTTTGGGGGCCTGTGGGTGGGAGTGGCCGGCTGCCTCCTTTGAACCCAGGATACGCAGGATGGTTCCCAGACCCAAGGTGGCACCAGTGCCAAGTTGGGCTGGTTTGATAGTACCAAGTGGCTCCTGCAATCTGCCATCCAGAAGCGGGTCAGCTTACTTTTGTTTCCCAGGGAAACGGGCCGAGGTTTGTGTCTGGGGGCCTATGGCTGGGAGTGACCGGCTGGCTACTTAAAAGCTACGATAGGCAGGATGGTTACCAGACTCATGGTGGCACCAGTGCCAAGTCGGGCTGGTTTGATAATACTAAATAGCTCCTGAAATCTGCCATTCAGACGCGGGGCAGCGGATTTTTGTTTGCTGGAGAAAAGTTCCGTGGTTTTTTTTTGGGGGTATATGGCTGGACGTGGCCGGCTGGCTCCTTAAAAAGATCGATACGCAGGATTGTTCCCTGACCCAAGGTGGCATCACTGCCAAGTCGGGCTGTTTTCGTAGTACCAAGTGCGTCCTGCAATTTGCCATCCAGAAGAGGGGCAGTTGAGTTTTGTTTGCCAGAGCAAAGGGCCGTGGTATGTGTTTGGGGGCATATGGCTGAGAGTGGCCGGCTGGCCCCTGAAAATCCCCGATAGGCAGGATGGTTCCCAGAGCCAAGGTGGCACCAGTGCCATGTTGGCCTGGTTTGATAGTACCATGTGGCTGCTGTAATCTGCCATCCAGAAGCGGGGCAGCTTACTTTTGTTTGCCAGGGAAACGGGCCGAGATATTTGTCTGGGGGCCTATGGCTGGGAGTGACCGGCTGGCTCCTGAAAAGCTACGATAGGCAGGATGGTGACCAGACCCATGGTGGCACCAGTACCAAGTTGGGCTGGTTTGATAGTACCAAGTGGCTCCTGCAATCTGCCATCAAAAATTTGGCAGGCGAGTTTTGTTTTCCAGGGAAAAGCGCCGTTTTTTTGTTTAGAGGCCTGTGGCTGGGAGTGGCCGCCTGTCCTCGTAGAATCTACGTTACGCAGCATGGTTCCCAGAGCCAAGGTGGCACGAGGGCCAAGTCGGGCAGGTTTGATAGTACCAAATGCATCCTGCAATCTGCCATCCAAAAGCGGGGCAGTTTACTTTTGTTTGCCAGGGAAACGGGCCAAGGTTAGTGTCTGGGGGCCTATGGCAGGGAGTGACCGGCTGGCTCCTGAAAAGCTACGATAGGCAGGATGTTTACCAGACCCAAGGTGGCACCAGTGCCAAGTTGGGCTGATTTGATAGTACCAAGTGGCACCTGCAATCTGCCATCCAGAATCGGGGCAGCTGACTTTTGTTTTCCAGGGAAACGGGCCGAGGTTTGTGTCTGGGGGTCTATGGCTGGGAGTGACCGGCTGGCTCCTGAAAAGCTACGATAGGCAGGATGTTGACCAGACCCATGGTGGCACCAGTGCCAAGTTGGGCTGGTTTGATAGTACCAAGTGGCTCCTGCAATCTGCCATCAAAATGTTGGCAGGCGAGTTTTGTTTTCCAGGGAAAAGCGCCGTTGTTTTTGTTTGGGCGCCTGTGGCTCAGAGTGGCCGGGTGGCTGCTTAGAATCCACGATACGCAGGATGGTTCCCAGACCCAAGGTGGCACCAGTGCCAAGTCGGGCTGGTTTGACACTACCAAGTGGCTCCTGCAATCTGCCATCCGGAATCGGGGCAGCTTAATTTTGTTTGCTAGGGCAACGGTCCGAGGTTTGTGTCTGGGGGACTATGGCTGGGAGTGACCGGCTGGCTCCTGAAATGCTACAATAGGCAGGATGGTGACCAGACCCATAGTGGCACCAGTGCCAAGTTGGGATGATTTGATAGTACCAAGTGGCTCCTGCAATCTGCCATCAAAAAGCTGGCAGGCGAGTTTTGTTTTCCAGGGAAAAGCGCTGTGGTTTGTGTTTGGGGGCCTGTGGCTGGGAGTGGCCGGCTGGCTCCTTAGAATCCACGATATGCAGGATTGTTCCCAGACCCAAGGTGGCACCAGTGCCAAGTCGGGCTGGTTTGATGGTGCAAAATGGCTCCTGCAATCTGCCATCCAGACGCGGGGCAGCGGATTTTTGTTTCCATGAGAAATGGTCCGTGGTTTGTTTCTGGGGGTATATGGCTGGGCCTGGCCGGCTGGCTCCTTAAAAAGCTCGATATGCAGGATGGTTCCCTGACACAAGGTGGCACCAGTGCCACGTCGGGCGGTTTTCGTAGTACAAAGTGCGTCCTAAAATTTGCCATCCAGAAGAGGGGCAGTTGAGTTTTGTTTGTCAGAGAAAAGGGCCGTGGTTTGTTTTTGGGGGCATATGGCTGAGAGTGGCCGGCTGACCCCTGAAAATCCACGATAGGCAGGATGGTTCCCAGACCAGAGGTGTCACCAGTGCCAAGTCGGGCTGGTTTGATTGTACTAAATAGCTCCTGCAATCTGCCATGCAGAAGCGGGGCAGCTTACTTTTGTTTGCCAGGGAAACGGGCCGAGCTTTGTGTCTGGGGGCCTATGGCTGGGAGTGACCGGCTGGCTCCTGAAAAGCTACGATAGGCAGGATGGTGACCAGACCCATGGTGGCACCAGTGCCAAGTTGGGCTGGTTTGATAGTACCAAGTGGCTCCGGCAATCTGCCATCAAAAAGTTGGCAGGCGAGTTTTGTTTTCCAGGGAAAAGCTCCGTTGTTTGTGTTTGGGGGCCTGTGGCTGGGAGTGGCCAGCTGGCTCCTTAGAACCCACGATACGCAGGATGGTTCCCAGACCAGAGGTGGCACCAGTGCCAAGTTGGGCTGGTTTGATGGTGCAAAGTGGCTCCTGCAATCTGCCATCCAGAAGCGGGGTAGCTTACTTTTGTTTGCCAGGGAAACGGGCCGAAATATTTGTCTAGGGGCCTCTGGCTGGGGGTGGCTGGCTGGCACCTGAAAAGCTACGATAGGCAGGATGGTGACCAGACCCATGGTGGCACCAGTGCCAAGTTGGGCTGGTTTGATAGTACCAAGTGGCTCCTGCAATCTGCCATCAAATGTTTGGCAGGCGAGTTTTGTTTTCCAGGGAAAAGCACCGTTGTGTGTGTTTTGGGGCCTGTGGCTGGGAGTGGCCAGCTGGCTCCTTAGAATCCACGATACGCAGGATGGTTCCCAGACCCAAGGTGGCACCAGTGCCTAGTCGGGCTGGTTTGTTAGTACCAAGTGGTTCCTGCAATCTGCCATCCAGAAGCGGGGCAGCTGAATTTTGTTTGCCAGAGAAAAAGGCTGTTGTTTGCGTTTCGGGGCCTGTGGCTGGCAGTGGACGGCTGGCTCCTGAAAATCCATGCTACGCAGGATGGTTCCCAGACCCAAGGTGGCACCAGTGCCAAGTCGGGCTGGTTTGATACTACCAAGTGCGTCCTGCAATCTGCCATCCAGAAGCGGGGCAGCTTAATTTTGTTTGCCAGGGAAACGGGCCGTGGGTTTTGTATGGGGGCCTATGGCTGAGAGTGGCCGGCTGGCTCCTGAAAATCCACGCTAGGCAGCATGGTTCCCAGATGCAAGGTGGCACCAGTGCCAAGTCGGGCTGGTTTGATGGTGCAAAGTGGCTCCTGCAATCTGCCATCCAGAAGCGGGGCAGCTGATTTTTGTTTGCCAGAGAAAAATTCCATGGATTGTTTTTGGGGGCATATTGCTGGGAGTGGCCGGCTGGCTCCTTAAAATGCTCGATACGCATGATGGTTCCCAGGTCCAAGGTGTCACCACTACCAAGTCGGCCTGCGGTTTTAGTATCAAGTTCATCCTGCAATTTGCCATCCAGAAGAGGGGCAGTTGAGTTTTGTTTGCCAGAGAAACGGGCCGAGGTTTCTGTTTGGGGACATATGGCTGAGAGTGGCCGGGTGGCCCCTGAATATCCACGATACACAGCATGGTTCCCAGATCCAAGGTGGCACCAGTGCCAAGTTGGGCTGGTTTGATAGTCCCAAGTGTCTCCTGCAATCTGCCATCCAGAAGCGGGGCAGCTTACTTTTGTTTGCCAGAGAAATAGGCCTAGGTTTTTGTCTGGGGGCCTGTGGCTAGGAGTGGCCGGCTGGCTCCTTAGAATCCACGATACGCAGGATGTTTCCCAGACCCAAGCTGGCACCAGTGCCAAGTCGGGCTGGTTTGATAGTACCAAGTGGCTCCTGCAAACTCCATCAAAATGTTGGCAGACGTGTTTTGTTTTCCAGGGAAATGCGCCGTTGATTTTGTTTGGGGACCTGTGGCTGGGAGTGGCCGGCTGGCTCCTTAGAATCCACGATACGCAGGATGGTTCCCAGACCCAAGGTGGCACCAGTGCCAAGTCGGGCTGGTTTGATTACACCAAGTGGCTCCTGCAATCTGCCATCCAGAAGTGAGGCAGCTAAGTTTTGTTTGCCAGAAAAAAGGGCCGTGGTTTTTGTTAGGGGCCTGTGGCTGGGAGTAGCCGGCTGGCTCCTTAAAATCCACGATAGGCAGGATGGTTCCCAGACCCAAGGTGGCACCAGTGCCAAGTCGGGCTGGTTTGATAGTACCAAGTGGCTCCTGCAATCTGCCATCCAGAAGCGGTGCAGTTGAGTTTTGTTTGCCAGAGAAAAGGGCCGTGGGTTGTGTTTGGGGGCATATGGCTGGGAGTGGCCGGCTGTCTCATTAAAAAGATCGATACGCAGGATGGTTCCCAGACCCAAGGTGGCACCAGTGCCAAGTCGGGCTGTTTTTATAGTACCAAGTGCGTCCTGCAATTTGCCATCCAGAAGAGGGGCAGTGGAGTTTTGTTTGCCAGAGAATAGCGCCGTTGTTTGTGTTTGGGGGCTTGTGGCTGGGAGTGGCCGACTGGCGCCTTAGAATCTGTGTTACGCAGCATGGTTCCCAGACCAGAGGTGGCACCAGTGCCAAGTTGGGCTGGTTTGATAGTACCAAGTGGCTCCTGCAATCTGCCATCCAGAAGTGGGGCAGCTTACTTTTGTTTGCCAGGGAAACGGGCCGAGGTTTGTGACTGGGGACCTATGGCTGGGAGTGACCGGCTGGCTCCTGAAAAGCTACGATAGGCAGGATGGTGACCAGACCCATGGTGGCACCAGTGCCAAGTTGGGCTGGTTTGATAGTACCAAGTGGCTCCTGCAATCTGCCATCAAAAAGTTGTCAGGCGACTTTTGTTTTCCAGGGAAAAGCGCCGTTGTTTGTATTTGGGGGCCTGTGGCTGGGAGTGGCCGGCTGGCTCCTTTGAACCCACGATACGCAGGATGGTTCCCAGACCCAAGGTGGCACCAGTGCCAAGTCGGGCTGGTTTGATACTACCAAGTGCGTCCTGCAATCTGCCATCCAGAAGCGGAGCAGCTTAATTTTGTTTGCCAGGGAAACGGGCCGTGGGTTTTGTTTGGGGGCCTATGGCTGAGAGTGGCCGGCTGGCTCCTGAAAATCCACGCTAGGCAGCATGGTTCACAGATGCAAGGTGGCACCAGTGCCAAGTCGGGCTGGTTTGATGGTGCAAAGTGGCTCCTGCAATCTGCCATCCAGAAGCGGGGCAGCTGATTTTTGTTTGCCAGAGAAAAATTCCGTGGATTGTTTTTGGGGGCATATTGCTGGGAGTGGCCGGCTGGCTCCTTAAAATGCTCGATACGCATGATGGTTCCCAGGTCCAAGGTGTCACCACTACCAAGTCGGCCTGCGGTTTTAGTATCAAATTCATCCTGCAATTTGCCATCCAGAAGAGGGGCAGTTGAGTTTTGTTTGCCAGAGAAACGGGCCGAGGTTTCTGTTTGGGGACATATGGCTGAGAGTGGCCGGCTGGCCCCTGAATATCCACGATACACAGCATGGTTCCCAGATCCAAGGTGGCACCAGTGCCAAGTTGGGCTGGTTTGATAGTACCAAGTGTCTCCTGCAATCTGCCATCCAGAAGCGGGGCAGCTTACTTTTGTTTGCCAGAGAAATAGGCCTAGGTTTTTGTCTGGGGGCCTGTGGCTAGGAGTGGCCGGCTGGCTCCTAAGAATCCACGATACGCAGGATGGTTCCCAGACCCAAGGTGGCACCAGTGCCAAGTCGGGCTGGTTTGATAGTACCAAGTGGCTCCTGCAAACTCCATCAAAAAGTTGGCAGGCGTGTTTTGTTTTCCAGGGAACAGCGCCGTTGATTTTGTTTGGGGGCCTGTGGCTGGGAGTGGCCGGCTGGCTCCTTAGAATCCACGATACGCAGGATGGTTCCCAGACCCAAGGTGGCACCAGTGCCAAGTCGGGCTGGTTTGATTACACCAAGTGGCTCCTGCAATCTGCCATCCAGAAGTGAGGCAGCTAAGTTTTGTTTGCCAGAAAAAAGGGCCGTGGTTTTTGTTGGGGGCCTGTGGCTGGGAGTGGCCGGCTGGCTCCTTAGAATCCACCATACGCAGGATGGTTCCCAGACCCAAGGTGGCACCAGTGCCAAGTCGGGCTGGTTTGATAGTACCAAGTGGCTCCTGCAATCTGCCATCCAGAAGCGGTGCAGTTGAGTTTTGTTTGCCAGAGAAATGGGCCGTGGGTTGTGTTTGGGGGCATATGGCTGGGAGTGGCCGGCTGTCTCATTAAAAAGATCGATACGCAGGATGGTTCCCAGATCCAAGGTGGTACCATTACCATGTTGTGCTGGTGTGATAGTCCCAAGTGGCTCCTGCAATCTGCCATCCAGAAGTGGGGCAGGTGATTTTTGTTTGCCAGAGAAAAGGTCCGTGGTTTGTGTTTGGGGGCATATGGCTGAGAGTGGCCGGCTGGCCCCTGAAAATCCACGATACACAGGATGGTTCCCAGATCCAAGGTGGCACCTGTGCCAAGTCGGGCTGATTTGATAGTACTAAGTAGCTCCTGCAATCTGCCATCCAGAAGCGGGGCAGCTTATTTTTGTTTGCCAGGGAAAAGGGCCGAGGTTTCTGTTTGGGGGCCTATGGCTGGGAGTGACCGGCTGGCTCCTGAAAAGCTACAATAGGCAGGATGGTTCCCAGAGCCAAGGTGGCACCAGTGCCAAGTCGGGCTGTTTTTATAGTACCAAGTGCGTCCTGCAATTTGCCATCCAGAAGAGGGGCAGTGGAGTTTTGTTTGCCAGAGAATAGCGCCGTTGTTTGTGTTTGGGAGCTTGTGGCTGGGAGTGGCCGACTGGCGCCGTAGAATCTGTGTTACGCAGCATGGTTCCCAGACCAGAGGTGGCACCAGTGCCAAGTTGGTTTGGTTTGATAGTACCAAGTGGCTCCTGCAATCTGCCATCCAGTAGCGGGGCAGCTTACTTTTGTTTGCCAGGGAAACGGGCCGAGCTTTGTGTCTCGGGGCCTATGGCTGGGAGTGACCGGCTGGCTCCTGAAAAGCTACGATAGGCAGGATGGTGACCAGACCCATGGTGGCACCAGTGCCAAGTTGGGCTGGTTTGATAGTACCAAGTGGCTCCTGCAATCTGCCATCAAAAAGTTGTCAGGCGAGTTTTGTTTTCCAGGGAAAAGCGCCGTTGTTTGTATTTGGGGGCCTGTGGCTGGGAGTGGCCGGCTGGCTCCTTTGAACCCACAATACGCAGGATGGTTCCCAGACCCAAGGTGGCACCAGTGCCAAGTCGGGCTGGTTTGATACTACCAAGTGCGTCCTGCAATCTGCCATCCAGAAGCGGGGCAGCTTAATTTTGTTTGCCAGGGAAACGGGCCGTGGGTTTTGTTTGGGGGCCTATGGCTGAGAGTGGCCGGCTGGCTCCTGAAAATCCACGCTAGGCAGCATGGTTCCCAGATGCAAGGTGCCACCAGTGCCCAGTCGGGCTGGTTTGATGGTGCAAAGTGGCTCCTGCAATCTGCCATCCAGAAGCGGGGTAGCTTACTTTTTTTTGCCAGCGAAACGGGCCGAGGTTTTTGTCTCGGGGCCTATGGCTGAGGGTGACCGACTGGCTCCTGAAAAGGTACCATAGGCAGGATGGTGACCAGACCCATGGTGACACCAGTGCCAAGTTGGGCTGGTTTGATAGTACCAAGTTGCTCCTGCAATCTGCCATCAAAAAGTTGGCAGGCGAGTTTTGTTTTCCAGGGAAAAGCGCCGTTGTTTGTGTTTGGGGGCCTGTGGCTGGGAGTGGCCGGCTGGCTGCTTAGAATCCACGATACGCAGGATGGTTCCCAGACCAGAGGTGGCACCAGTGCCAAGTCGGGCTGGTTTGATAGTACCAAGTGCGTCCTGCAATCTGCCATCCAGGAGCGGGGCAGCTTAATTTTGTTTGCCAGGGAAACGGGCCGAGGTTTGTGTTTGGGGGCCTGTGGCTGGGAGTTGCCGACTGGCTCCTTAGAACCCATGATACGCAGGATGGTTCCCAGACCAGAGGTGGCACCAGTGCCAAGTTGGGCTAGTTTGATAGTACCAAGTGGCTTCTGCAATCTGCCATCCAGAAGCGGGGCAGCTTACTTTTGTTTGCCAGGGAAACGGGCCGTTGTTTGTGTTTGGTGGCCTGTGGCTGGGAGTTGCCGACTGGCTCCTTAGAATCCACGATACGCGGGATGGTTCCCAGACCAGAGGTGGCACCAGTGCCTAGTCGGGCTGGTTTGATAGTACCAAGTGGCTCCTGCAATCTGCCATCCAGAAGCGGGGCAGCTTACTTTTGTTTGCCAGGGAAACGGGCCGAGGTTTGTGTCTCAGGGCCTATGGCTGGGAGTGACCGGCTGGCTCCTGAAAAGTTACGATAGGCAGGATGGTGACCAGACCCATGGTGGCACCAGTGCCAAGACGGGCTGGTTTGATAGTACCAAGTGGCTCCTGCAATCTGCCATGAAAAAGTTGGCAGGCGAGTTTTGTTTTCCAGGGAAAAGCGCCGTTGTTTGTGTTTGGGGGCCTGTGGCTGGGAGTGGCCGGCTGGCTCCTTAGAATCCACGATACGCAGCATGGTATCCAGACCCAAGGTGGCACCAGTGCCAAGTTGGGCTGGTTTGATAATACCAAGTGGTTCCTGCAAACTCCATCAAAAAGTTGGCAGGCGTGTTTTGTTTTCCAGGGAACAGCGCCGTTGATTTTGTTTGGGGGCCTGTGGCTGGGAGTTGCCGGCTGGCTCCTTAGAATCCACGATACGCAGGATGGTTCCCAGACCCAAGGTGGCACCAGTGCCAAGTCGGGCTGGTTTGATTACACCAAGTGGCTCCTGCAATCTGCCATCCAGAAGTGAGGCAGCTAAGTTTTGTCTGCGAGAAAAAAGGGCCGTGGTTTTTGTTGGGGGCCTGTGGCTGGGAGTAGCCGGCTGGCTCCTTAAAATCCACGATAGGCAGGATGGTTCCCAGACCCAAGGTGGCACCAGTGCCAAGTCGGGCTGGTTTGGTAGTACCAAGTGGCTCCTGCAATCTGCCATCCAGAAGCGGGGCAGCTGAGCTTTGTTTGCCAGAGAAAAAGGCTGTGGTTTTTGTTTGGGGGCCTGTGGCTGGCAGTGGCCGGCTGGCTCCTGAAAATCCACGATACACAGCATGGTTCCCAGACCCAAGGTGGCACCAGTACAAAGTGGGGCTCGTTTGACAGTGTCAAGTGCCTCCTGCAATCTCCCATCCAGAAGCGGGGTAGCTGAGTTTTTTTTGCCAGGGAAACGGACCTTTGTTTTTGATTGGGGTCTGTGGCCGAGAGTGGTCGGCTGTCTCCTGACAATCCACAATACGCAGGATGGTTCCCAGACCAAAGGTGGCACCAGTGCCAAGTCGGGCTGGTTTGATAGTACCAAGTGCCTCCTGCAATCTGCCATCCAGAAGCAGGGCAGCTGAGTTTTGTTTGCCGGAGTAAAGGGCCGTGGGTTGTGTTTGGGGGCATATGGCTGGGAGTGGCCACCTGGCTCCTTAAAATGCACGATACGCCGCATAGTAACCAGACGCAAGGTGGCACCAGTGCCAAGTCGGGCTGTTTTTGTAGTACCCAGTGGCTCCTGCAATTTGCCATCCAGAAGCGGGGCAGCTAAATTTTGTTTGCTAGAGAAAAGGGCTGTGGTTTGTGTTTGGGGGCCTATGGCCGAGAGTGGTAGGCTGGCCCCTGAAAATCAACGATAGGCAGGATGGTTCCCAGATCCAAGGTGGCACCAGTGCCAAGTAAGGCTGGTTGTATGGTTCAAAGTGACTCCTGCAATCTGCCATCCAGAAGCGGGACAGCTGAGTTTTTTTTGCCAGAGAAAAGGTCCGTGGTTTCTTTTTGGGGCATACGGCTGGGAATTGCCGGCTGGCTCCTTAAAATGCTCGATACGCAGGATGGTTCCCAGAGCCAAGGTGGCACCACTGCCTAGTCGGGCTCTTTTTGTAGTACCAAGTGCGTCCTGCAATTTGCCATCCAGAAGAGGGGCAGTTGAGTTTTGTTTGCCAGAGAAAAGGGCCGAGGTTTGTGTTTGGGAGCATATGGCTGGGAATGACCGGCTGGCCCCTGAAAATCCACGATACGCCGGATGGTTCCCAGATCCAAGGTGGTACCATTACCATGTTGTGCTGGTGTGATAGTCCCAAGTGGCTCCTGCAATCTGCCATCCAGAAGTGGGGCAGCTGATTTTTGTTTGCCAGAGAAAAGGTCCGTGGTTTGTGTTTGGGGGCATATGGCTGAGAGTGGCCGGCTGGCCCCTGAAAATCCACGATACACAGGATGGTTCCCAGATCCAAGGTGGCACCTGTGCCAAGTCGGGCTGATTTGATAGTACTAAGTAGCTCCTGCAATCTGCCATCCAGAAGCGGGGCAGCTTACTTTTGTTTGCCAGGGAAACGGGCCGAGGTTTCTGTTTGGGGGCCTATGGCTGGGAGTGACCGGCTGGCTCCTGAAAAGCTACAATAGGCAGGATGGTTCCCAGACCCATGGTGGCACCAGTGCCAAGTTGGGCTGGTTTGATAGTACCAAGTGGCTCCTGCAATCTGCCATCCAGAAGCAGGGCAGCTGAGTTTTGTTTGCCAGAGAAAAGGGCTTGGTTTGTGTTTGGGGGCATATGGCTGGGTGTGGCCAGCTGGCTCCTTAAAATGCACGATATGCAACATGGCTCCCAGACCCATAGTGGCACCAGTGCCAAGTCGGGCTGGTTTGATAGTACCAAGTGGCTCCTGCAATCTTCCATGATCACGTGGAGAAATACTTTCTGGTTTCAGCCATATGCTCTTTCTTCTCTCCCTCAACTTCTCTATCACCTCTCATCTGGTTCACATGCGCAGTCTTCAAGGTCCACAGGCTACTTTTCACAGAATCTTCTGGCCTGATGAAGTAAGAATGATGAATAGAACAGAGCTGGGATCTATTTTCCAGTTTGGATAAAATGCATTCTGCACACAAATCCAAGGAGAACGTGCTGCCCCAATGCCCAGAAAATCTTTCACTCCTGCTAGTGTTCTACGTCAACCGCAACTTAGTCTGAAAGAAAAGCTTTTTCTCTGAGAGCATCTGAGAGGTTTGCATGAAGCACTGATATCTGACATATGCAATTTTGAATAGGAGAGGAAAAAGAAAATGGCAAGGAGTTTTTAATTTTAGTGGTTTCAATTTTAATTTCCGTGCACTTTTTCAAAACTTGTCAGCTCAAATGCCCATCAACATCTTTTAGTCATCTGTAAGTCAGTATTCATATAAAATGTGCTTCAAATCCAAAGAATTTCAAATTTGCACTCCAAGCTTCTATGCCTAGATTTATGATTTCCTACACATATTAGATGAAAGGAAGGCCTTTTTTACTGTGGGAGTGCTGGAACACTGGAACAGGTTGCCCAGAGAAGTTGTGGGTGTCCCATCCCTGAAAGTATTCAAGGTCACCTTGGACGGGGCTTGGAGCAGCAACAAAGGAGAAACTTGATGGTAGAGAAACAAAGTTGGACTATAGAAGAAACTCGGATTGAAGTATAGGATCAAGTTTTCTCTCAGCTCTTGGGGTAAATTCAAAGTTGTACAAAATGACATTTATCTGTGCTATTCACTACTGTAACAGAAAGTTTCATGAAAACTGTACAGAAGATAGTAAATTTTAAAAGAGATAAGAATTACAGCATAAAATCCATGGGATAGGTTACAACATGAGACACTCTCTAAGAGAAAATCTCTGTGTTTCAGCACTTCATCGGGGTAAGATTTCGTGAAGTGCCAAAGAAGGCGGCAAAATATCATTCGGGACATTATTTACTGGAATTCAGCCTGGCCATTAGTAGGAACTGCCTTTGAACATATCATGTAGATATACCACACACGCTTTCCCTTCACTGAAAAATTACTGTTTACAACAAATAAGCAATTGACGATCAAAATTGATTGAAAGCATCTTAAACATGTCAAGTATTTCATTGTAGATGATCTGTGATCCAAATGCTTCTTCCACCTTCGAGAGGGACAGAAGAATTCTTCCATATCATGATGGTTTAAAATTGTATCAACCAATGTTTTCTGCTGAAAAGATATCATCTATTTTTTTCTATTTTTGGAAGAAAATATTCCTAGACATACAACAGGTGAGAACTAAGTAATTTTAAAGAAACAAATGAAATGAAAATATTCTGTAAATAGAATGAAATGAAAAGCTGTGTTTTAAATAGGAGCTAAATATTAAACAGAATTTTTGTACCAGGCATTTGAATTACTGCACCAGCTCTTTTGCCCATCAAGAGAGGCATTTAGCATTTCAGTCTTTTCCAAGGTGTTCATGATCTGCTATGCTGATCTCTGTGTGTGCCTAGGTGTGTGTGGAGGGGGGGGCATATGAAGGGGAGTGTGTATGTTTGCTTTACAATTGTTGTGGCAGATTCATGCCTCAGCTCCACATTTTGTTTTAAAAAGGTCACACCGAGTGGATATGAAGTTTACTATCAACAAGAGATCGATTCCCAAATCATCCATTTGACTCTCCCTTATAAATCATGTGCTTTGTTGCATATTTTATCAAATATACTTTCAAGCCAGATGGAGGAAGGAGGATGTGGGAATCCCTCCACCATCTTGCAACTTTTATGTAAGTAGGTTTTCAAGAAAATCATCATTTCTCTTTTAAATATGTCTGGAACAGGCATGATGGTAGTGTCAACCTGTTGGAGTTTTTGTTGCTGGAAGAAGTTGTACAAAAGGATTGGTTTTTACATTGACCAGTTACTGAATCAAGCGCAGGAATACATTGGAAATTTAGCTGGGGGTTCCTTTTCCCAGCAGACTACTTCTAGAACGAGCTTGTACACTGAAGCTGACTCTTTTGCTCTCTTTTTGTTTCTTTCCTATTTTCTTGGCTTCTTTGCCACTATCTAGACAATTTTGGAACTTTGTTCCCAACTAAAATGGTTTCAATAGTCTGATTGTGATCATACATTTTTACAAGGAATTTTTAAAATCTTTCCTCGAGTCCAGAAAGTCAAGGACTTAGATCTTTTTCTTCCCTTATCAATATTGCCATGAAATTGATAAATAAAGACCAACTCTTTATTTTTGTTTTTAACCCACGTAGATAATTCCCATCCATTAATCCATTTTGTGGACCAATAGCTGCCATTCTGATGGAAGCTGTCACTTCTTAACAATAGGCATTCTGTGACTATGTTGACTGCACTTTGGGTGAAGATCCTAACTGGTCTTAGATATACATAGGGAGAAATTTGCTCAGCCAGTGTCAGTCTTAAGCATGCGTATCAGAAGATCTTTCTAGAGCTGGGAATTTTCCCATGAAAGGGATTCAGTTAGGGAAGAGACACTTGTGCCAGAGTTTTACATTCTTCTTGAACACTGCTTAAGGAACTTAGATGCCATGTCCATTTGGATCTCTGTCTGCACAGAACTTTGTCATGCCAGCGCTTTGAAATGCATCTTGAAGAGAATTCACTAGCACAGAATGAAAGAGAGTGGAAGGGGTTGGTGGGGCTAACCAGGCCCAACCCCCCTGCCTAAACCAGGATACCTAGAGCCTCTTGCCCAGGATTCTATCTGGGTGTACTTTTAATGTCTTCAAAGATCCAGGCTCCACAATCTTTCTGGGCAGTCTGTGCCGTGGTTCAGTCACCCTGACAGTAAAGAAACATTTACTGATGTTCAAAGGCAATCTCCTGTATTTCAGTGTGTGCCCACTGCCTCTTGTCTTTTCCCTCAGCATCACTGAAAAGACACTGATTCCCTCCCCTTTGCACTATTGCTTCCATATGTATGTGTGATGCCATGTAGAGGTATGTCAAAAACCTCCCTGAAGCCCAGGCAGATAATATTCCCTTCATCTACCAGTCAAGTTGATTCATCAGAGGAGTTTAAAGTGATGTTCAGCATGAAATTCCCCTGAAAAATCATGCTAACTACATTATTTGGTCATCTGTCATGTGCCTGGCAAGGATTTCCAGGAAGAGCTGCTTCATCAACTTCCTGGGGATAAAAAAGAGGCTGGCTGGTTTGTACTATGGCGAGTCCTCTTAATTGCCTTTTTTGAAGATGGGTGTCATTTGCTAACATCCACTCTTTAGCTCCTCTTCTCATCTACACCTCGGCAAAAAGCTTTTCCACTATGTCTGGCTAGGAAAAACTGTGCCAGCACAGAAAACATCTCCCATCGTGTTCTAGAAGTTGCACGGATGTCTGCCAAGTGTTTGGCAGGAAGAAAAGAAAAGTTGTCCAAAACAGCTTCCAATCGAATGTTCCTGTGATTGGAAAAGTCAGGAGAGTGCAAAGGTACTGTTTTCTATCAGTTGGCAAGGTGCGCACACAATCCCAGTGTTGTACAGCTTGCTTCTTCACCTTCCCGAAGCTGCCGCTCTCGCCGGCTCCCGGAGCCCAAGAAGCGGCTTCTTCGCGCAAAGACGATTGTGCCGCTCACAGGGCTCTCCTTAGCGCGGCTTCTGCCGAAAGACGCCCGGCAGCGGCTCTTACCTCCGGAGAGCATCCTACCTTCGTCTTTAGCTCCTCTTCTCATCTACACCTCGGCAAAACGCTTTTCCACTATGTCTGGCTAGGAAAAACTGTGCCAGCACAGAAAACATCTCCCATCGTGTTCTAGAAGTTGCACGGATGTCTGCCAAGTGTTTGGCAGGAAGAAAAGAAAAGTTGTCCAAAACAGCTTCCAATCGAATGTTCCTGTGATTGGAAAAGTCAGGAGAGTGCAAAGGTACTGTTTTCTATCAGTTGGCAAGGTGCGCACACAATCCCAGTGTTGTACAGCTTGCTTCTTCACCTTCCCGAAGCTGCCGCTCTCGCCGGCTGCCGGAGCCCAAGAAGCGGCTTCTTCGCGCAAAGACGATTGTGCCGCTCACAGGGCTCTCCTTAGCGCGGCTTCTGCCGAAAGACGCCCGGCAGCGGCTCTTACCTCCGGAGAGCATCCTACCTTCGTCTTTCGCGTCTTTTGTAGTCTACACCTCGGCAAAACGCTTTTCCACTATGTCTGGCTAGGAAAAACTGTGCCAGCACAGAAAACATCTCCCATCGTGTTCTAGAAGTTGCACGGATGTCTGCCAAGTGTTTGGCAGGAAGAAAAGAAAAGTTGTCCAAAACAGCTTCCAATCGAATGTTCCTGTGATTGGAAAAGTCAGGAGAGTGCAAAGGTACTGTTTTCTATCAGTTGGCAAGGTGCGCACACAATCCCAGTGTTGTACAGCTTGCTTCTTCACCTTCCCGAAGCTGCCGCTCTCGCCGGCTGCCGGAGCCCAAGAAGCGGCTTCTTCGCGCAAAGACGATTGTGCCGCTCACAGTGCTCTCCTTAGCGCGGCTGCTGCCGAAAGACGCCCGGCAGCGGCTCTTACCTCCGGAGAGCATCCTACCTTCGTCTTTCGCGTCTTATGTAGTCTACACCTCGGCAAAAAGCTTTTCCACTATGTCTGGCTAGGAAAAACTGTGCCAGCACAGAAAACATCTCCCATCGTGTTCTAGAAGTTGCACGGATGTCTGCCAAGTGTTTGGCAGGAAGAAAAGAAAAGTTGTCCAAAACAGCTTCCAATCGAATGTTCCTGTGATTGGAAAAGTCAGGAGAGTGCAAAGGTACTGTTTTCTATCAGTTGGCAAGGTGCGCACACAATCCCAGTGTTGTACAGCTTGCTTCTTCACCTTCCCGAAGCTGCCGCTCTCGCCGGCTGCCGGAGCCCAAGAAGCGGCTTCTTCGCGCAAAGACGATTGTGCCGCTCACAGTGCTCCCCTTAGCGCGGCTTCTGCCGAAAGACGCCCGGCAGCGGCTCTTACCTCCGGAGAGCATCCTACCTTCGTCTTTCGCGTCTTTTGTAGTCTACATCTTAGCAAAACGCTTTTCCACTATGTCTGGCTAGGAAAAACTGTGCCAGCACAGAAAACATCTCCCATCGTGTTCTAGAAGTTGCACGGATGTCTGCCAAGTGTTTGGCAGGAAGAAAAGAAAAGTTGTCCAAAACAGCTTCCAATCGAATGTTCCTGTGATTGGAAAAGTCAGGAGAGTGCAAAGGTTCTGTTTTCTATCAGTTGGCAAGGTGCGCACACAATCCCAGTGTTGTACAGCTTGCTTCTTCACCTTCCCGAAGCTGCCGCTCTCGCCGGCTGCCGGAGCCCAAGAAGCGGCTTCTTCGCGCAAAGACGATTGTGCCGCTCACAGTGCTCTCCTTAGCGCGGCTTCTGCCGAAAGACGCCCGGCAGCGGCTCTTACCTCCGGAGAGCATCCTACCTTCGTCTTTCGCGTCTTATGTAGTCTACACCTCGGCAAAAAGCTTTTCCACTATGTCTGCCTAGGAAAAACTGTGCCAGCACAGAAAACATCTCCCATCGTGTTCTAGAAGTTGCACGGATGTCTGCCAAGTGTTTGGCAGGAAGAAAAGAAAAGTTGTCCAAAACAGCTTCCAATCGAATGTTCCTGTGATTGGAAAAGTCAGGAGAGTGCAAAGGTACTGTTTTCTATCAGTTGGCAAGGTGCGCACACAATCCCAGTGTTGTACAGCTTGCTTCTTCACCTTCCCGAAGCTGCCGCTCTCGCCGGCTGCCGGAGCCCAAGAAGCGGCTTCTTCGCGCAAAGACGATTGTGCCGCTCACAGTGCTCTCCTTAGCGCGGCTTCTGCCGAAAGACGCCCGGCAGCGGCTCTTACCTCCGGAGAGCATCCTACCTTCGTCTTTCGCGTCTTATGTAGTCTACACCTCGGCAAAACGCTTTTCCACTATGTCTGGCTAGGAAAAACTGTGCCAGCACAGAAAACATCTCCCATCGTGTTCTAGAAGTTGCACGGATGTCTGCCAAGTGTTTGGCAGGAAGAAAAGAAAAGTTGTCCAAAACAGCTTCCAATCGAATGTTCCTGTGATTGGAAAAGTCAGGAGAGTGCAAAGGTACTGTTTTCTATCAGTTGGCAAGGTGCGCACACAATCCCAGTGTTGTACAGCTTGCTTCTTCACCTTCCCGAAGCTGCCGCTCTCGCCGGCTGCCGGAGCCCAAGAAGCGGCTTCTTCGCGCAAAGACGATTGTGCCGCTCACAGTGCTCCCATTAGCGCGGCTTCTGCCGAAAGACGCCCGGCAGCGGCTCTTACCTCCTGAGAGTGGCAGCTTCGGGAAGGTGAAGAAGCAAGCTGTACAACACTGGGATTGTGTGCGCACCTTGCCAACTGATAGAAAACAGTACCTTTGCACTCTCCTGACTTTTCCAATCACAGGAACATTCGATTGGAAGCTGTTTTGGACAACTTTTCTTTTCTTCCTGCCAAACACTTGGCAGACATCCGTGCAACTTCTAGAACACGATGGGAGATGTTTTCTGTGCTGGCACAGTTTTTCCTAGCCAGACATAGTGGAAAAGCGTTTTGCTAAGATGTAGACTACAAAAGACGCGAAAGACGAAGGTAGGATGCTCTCCGGAGGTAAGAGCCGCTGCCGGGCGTCTTTCGGCAGAAGCCGCGCTAAGGAGAGCACTGTGAGCGGCACAATCGTCTTTGCGCGAAGAAGCCGCTTCTTGGGCTCCGGCAGCCAGCGAGAGCGGCAGCTTCGGGAAGGTGAAGAAGCAAGCTGTACAACACTGGGATTGTGTGCGCACCTTGCCAACTGATAGAAAACAGTACCTTTGCACTCTCCTGACTTTTCCAATCACAGGAACATTCGATTGGAAGCTGTTTTGGACAACTTTTCTTTTCTTCCTGCCAAACACTTGGCAGACATCCGTGCAACTTCTAGAACACGATGGGAGATGTTTTCTGTGCTGGCACAGTTTTTCCTAGCCAGACATAGTGGAAAAGCGTTTTGCTAAGATGTAGACTACAAAAGACGCGAAAGACGAAGGTAGGATGCTCTCCGGAGGTAAGAGCCGCTGCCGGGCGTCTTTCGGCAGAAGCCGCGCTAAGGAGAGCCCTGTGAGCGGCACAATCGTCTTTGCGCGAAGAAGCCGCTTCTTGGGCTCCGGCAGCCGGCGAGAGCGGCAGCTTCGGGAAGGTGAAGAAGCAAGCTGTACAACACTGGGATTGTGTGCGCACCTTGCCAACTGATAGAAAACAGTACCTTTGCACTCTCCTGACTTTTCCAATCACAGGAACATTCGATTGGAAGCTGTTTTGGACAACTTTTCTTTTTTTCCTGCCAAACACTTGGCAGACATCCGTGCAACTTCTAGAACACGATGGGAGATGTTTTCTGTGCTGGCACAGTTTTTCCTAGCCAGACATAGTGGAAAAGCGTTTTGCCGAGGTGTAGACTACAAAAGACGCGAAAGACGAAGGTAGGATGCTCTCCGGAGGTAAGAGCCGCTGCCGGGCGTCTTTCGGCAGAAGCCGCGCTAAGGAGAGCACTGTGAGCGGCACAATCGTCTTTGCGCGAAGAAGCCGCTTCTTGGGCTCCGGCAGCCGGCGAGAGCGGCAGCTTCGGGAAGGTGAAGAAGCAAGCTGTACAACACTGGGATTGTGTGCGCACCTTGCCAACTGATAGAAAACAGTACCTTTGCACTCTCCTGACTTTTCCAATCACAGGAACATTCGATTGGAAGCTGTTTTGGACAACTTTTCTTTTCTTCCTGCCAAACACTTGGCAGACATCCGTGCAACTTCTAGAACACGATGGGAGATGTTTTCTGTGCTGGCACAGTTTTTCCTAGCCAGACATAGTGGAAAAGCTTTTTGCCGAGGTGTAGATGAGAAGAGGAGCTAAAGACGAAGGTAGGATGCTCTCCGGAGGTAAGAGCCGCTGCCGGGCGTCTTTCGGCAGAAGCCGCGCTAAGGAGAGCCCTGTGAGCGGCACAATCGTCTTTGCGCGAAGAAGCCGCTTCTTGGGCTCCGGCAGCCGGCGAGAGCGGCAGCTTCGGGAAGGTGAAGAAGCAAGCTGTACAACACTGGGATTGTGTGCGCACCTTGCCAACTGATAGAAAACAGTACCTTTGCACTCTCCTGACTTTTCCAATCACAGGAACATTCGATTGGAAGCTGTTTTGGACAACTTTTCTTTTCTTCCTGCCAAACACTTGGCAGACATCCGTGCAACTTCTAGAACACGATGGGAGATGTTTTCTGTGCTGGCACAGTTTTTCCTAGCCAGACATAGTGGAAAAGCGTTTTGCTAAGATGTAGACGACAACAGAGGCTAAAGAGTGGATGTTAGCAAATGACACCCATCTTCAAAAAAGGCAATTAAGAGGACTCGCCATAGTACAAACCAGCCAGCCTCTTTTTTATCCCCAGGAAGTTGATGAAGCAGCTCTTCCTGGAAATCCTTGCCAGGCACATGACAGATGACCAAATAATGTAGTTAGCATGATTTTTCAGGGGAATTTCATGCTGAACATCACTTTAAACTCCTCTGATGAATCAACTTGACTGGTAGATGAAGGGAATATTATCTGCCTGGGCTTCAGGGAGGTTTTTGACATACCTCTACATGGCATCACACATACATATGGAAGCAATAGTGCAAAGGGGAGGGAATCAGTGTCTTTTCAGTGATGCTGAGGGAAAAGACAAGAGGCAGTGGGCACACACTGAAATACAGGAGATTGCCTTTGAACATCAGTAAATGTTTCTTTACTGTCAGGGTGACTGAACCACGGCACAGACTGCCCAGAAAGATTGTGGAGCCTGGATCTTTGAAGACATTAAAAGTACACCCAGATAGAATCCTGGGCAAGAGGCTCTAGGTATCCTGGTTTAGGCAGGGGGGTTGGGCCTGGTTAGCCCCACCAACCCCTTCCACTCTCTTTCATTCTGTGCTAGTGAATTCTCTTCAAGATGCATTTCAAAGCGCTGGCATGACAAAGTTCTGTGCAGACAGAGATCCAAATGGACATGGCATCTAAGTTCCTTAAGCAGTGTTCAAGAAGAATGTAAAACTCTGGCACAAGTGTCTCTTCCCTAACTGAATCCCTTTCATGGGAAAATTCCCAGCTCTAGAAAGATCTTCTGATACGCATGCTTAAGACTGACACTGGCTGAGCAAATTTCTCCCTATGTATATCTAAGACCAGTTAGGATCTTCACCCAAAGTGCAGTCAACATAGTCACAGAATGCCTATTGTTAAGAAGTGACAGCTTCCATCAGAATGGCAGCTATTGGTCCACAAAATGGATTAATGGATGGGAATTATCTACGTGGGTTAAAAACAAAAATAAAGAGTTGGTCTTTATTTATCAATTTCATGGCAATATTGATAAGGGAAGAAAAAGATCTAAGTCCTTGACTTTCTGGACTCGAGGAAAGATTTTAAAAATTCCTTGTAAAAATGTATGATCACAATCAGACTATTGAAACCATTTTAGTTGGGAACAAAGTTCCAAAATTGTCTAGATAGTGGCAAAGAAGCCAAGAAAATAGGAAAGAAACAAAAAGAGAGCAAAAGAGTCAGCTTCAGTGTACAAGCTCGTTCTAGAAGTAGTCTGCTGGGAAAAGGAACCCCCAGCTAAATTTCCAATGTATTCCTGCGCTTGATTCAGTAACTGGTCAATGTAAAAACCAATCCTTTTGTACAACTTCTTCCAGCAACAAAAACTCCAACAGGTTGACACTACCATCATGCCTGTTCCAGACATATTTAAAAGAGAAATGATGATTTTCTTGAAAACCTACTTACATAAAAGTTGCAAGATGGTGGAGGGATTCCCACATCCTCCTTCCTCCATCTGGCTTGAAAGTATATTTGATAAAATATGCAACAAAGCACATGATTTATAAGGGAGAGTCAAATGGATGATTTGGGAATCGATCTCTTGTTGATAGTAAACTTCATATCCACTCGGTGTGACCTTTTTAAAACAAAATGTGAAGCTGAGGCATGAATCTGCCACAACAATTGTAAAGCAAACATACACACTCCCCTTCATATGCCCCCCCCTCCACACACACCTAGGCACACACAGAGATCAGCATAGCAGATCATGAACACCTTGGAAAAGACTGAAATGCTAAATGCCTCTCTTGATGGGCAAAAGAGCTGGTGCAGTAATTCAAATGCCTGGTACAAAAATTCTGTTTAATATTTAGCTCCTATTTAAAACACAGCTTTTCATTTCATTCTATTTACAGAATATTTTCATTTCATTTGTTTCTTTAAAATTACTTAGTTCTCACCTGTTGTATGTCTAGGAATATTTTCTTCCAAAAATAGAAAAAAATAGATGATATCTTTTCAGCAGAAAACATTGGTTGATACAATTTTAAACCATCATGATATGGAAGAATTCTTCTGTCCCTCTCGAAGGTGGAAGAAGCATTTGGATCACAGATCATCTACAATGAAATACTTGACATGTTTAAGATGCTTTCAATCAATTTTGATCGTCAATTGCTTATTTGTTGTAAACAGTAATTTTTCAGTGAAGGGAAAGCGTGTGTGGTATATCTACATGATATGTTCAAAGGCAGTTCCTACTAATGGCCAGGCTGAATTCCAGTAAATAATGTCCCGAATGATATTTTGCCGCCTTCTTTGGCACTTCACGAAATCTTACCCCGATGAAGTGCTGAAACAAAGAGATTTTCTCTTAGAGAGTGTCTCATGTTGTAACCTATCCCATGGATTTTATGCTGTAATTCTTATCTCTTTTAAAATTTACTATCTTCTGTACAGTTTTCATGAAACTTTCTGTTACAGTAGTGAATAGCACAGATAAATGTCATTTTGTACAACTTTGAATTTACCCCAAGAGCTGAGAGAAAACTTGATCCTATACTTCAATCCGAGTTTCTTCTATAGTCCAACTTTGTTTCTCTACCATCAAGCTTCTCCTTTGTTGCTGCTCCAAGCCCCGTCCAAGGTGACCTTGAATACTTTCAGGGATGGGACACCCACAACTTCTCTGGGCAACCTGTTCCAGTGTTCCAGCACTCCCACAGTAAAAAAGGCCTTCCTTTCATCTAATATGTGTAGGAAATCATAAATCTAGGCATAGAAGCTTGGAGTGCAAATTTGAAATTCTTTGGATTTGAAGCACATTTTATATGAATACTGACTTACAGATGACTAAAAGATGTTGATGGGCATTTGAGCTGACAAGTTTTGAAAAAGTGCACGGAAATTAAAATTGAAACCACTAAAATTAAAAACTCCTTGCCATTTTCTTTTTCCTCTCCTATTCAAAATTGCATATGTCAGATATCAGTGCTTCATGCAAACCTCTCAGATGCTCTCAGAGAAAAAGCTTTTCTTTCAGACTAAGTTGCGGTTGACGTAGAACACTAGCAGGAGTGAAAGATTTTCTGGGCATCGGGGCAGCCCGTTCTCCTTGGATTTGTGTGCAGAATGCATTTTATCCAAACTGGAAAATAGATCCCAGCTCTGTTCTATTCATCATTCTTACTTCATCAGGCCAGAAGATTCTGTGAAAAGTAGCCTGTGGACCTTGAAGACAGCGCATGTGAACCAGATGAGAGGTGATAGAGAAGTTGAGGGAGAGAAGAAAGAGCATGAGGCTGAAACCAGAAAGTATTTCTCCACGTGATCATGGAAGATTGCAGGAGCCACTTGGTACTATCAAACCAGCCCGACTTGGCACTGGTGCCACCTTGGGTCTGGGAGCCATGTTGCATATCGTGCATTTTAAGGAGCCAGCTGGCCACACCCAGCCATATGCCCCCAAACACAAACCAAGGCCCTTTTCTCTGGCAAACAAAACTCAGCTGCCCTGCTTCTGGATGGCAGATTGCAGGAACCACTTGGTACTATCAAACCAGCCCAACTTGGCACTGGTGCCACCATGGGTCTGGTCACCATCCTGCCTATTGTAGCTTTTCAGGAGCCAGCCGGTCACTCTCAGCCATAGGCCCCCAAACACAAAGCTCGGCCCGTTTCCCTGGCAAACAAAAGTAAGCTGCCCCGCTTCTGGATGGCAGATTGCAGGAGCTACTTAGTACTATCAAATCAGCCCGACTTGGCACAGGTGCCACCTTGGATCTGGGAACCATCCTGTGTATCGTGGATTTTCAGGGGCCAGCCAGCCACTCTCAGCCATATGCCCCCAAAAACAAACCACGGACCTTTTCTCTGGCAAACAAAACTCAACTGCCCCTCTTCTGGATGGCAAATTTTAGGACGCACTTTGTACTACGAAAACCGCCCGACGTGGCACTGGTGCCACCTTGTGTCAGGGAACCATCCTGCATATCGAGCTTTTTAAGGAGCCAGCCGGCCAGGCCCAGCCATATACCCCCAAAAACAAACCACGGACCATTTCTCATGGAAACAAAAATCCGCTGCCCCGCGTCTGGATGGCAGATTGCAGGAGCCACTTTGCACCATCAAACCAGCCCGACTTGGCACTGGTGCCACCTTGGGTCTGGGAACAATCCTGCGTATCGTACATATTCAGGAACCAGCCGAACACTCCCAGCCACAGGCCCCCAAACACAAACAACGGCCCATTTCCCTGGCAAACAAAACTCAGCTGCCCCGCTTCTGGATGGCAGTTTGCAGGAGCCACTTGGGACTATCAAACCAGCCCGACTTGGCACTGGTGCCACCTTGGGTCTGGGAACCATCCTGCGTATCGTGGATTCTAAGCAGCCAGCCGGCCACTCCCAGCCACAGGCCCCCAAACAAAATCAACGGCGCTGTTCCCTGGAAAACAAAACACGCCTGCCAACTTTTTGATGGAGTTTGCAGGAGCCACTTGGTACTATCAAACCAGCCCGACTTGGCACTGGTGCCACCTTGGGTCTGGGAAACATCCTGCGTATCGTGGATTCTTAGGAGCCAGCCGGCCACTCCTAGCCACAGGCCCCCAGACAAAAACCTAGGCCTATTTCTCTGGCAAACAAAAGTAAGCTGCCCCGCTTCTGGATGGCAGATTGCAGGAGACACTTGGTACTATCAAACCAGCCCAACTTGGCACTGGTGCCACCTTGGATCTGGGAACCATGCTGTGTATCGTGGATATTCAGGGGCCAGCCGGCCACTCTCAGCCATATGTCCCCAAACAGAAACCTCGGCCCGTTTCTCTGGCAAACAAAACTCAACTGCCCCTCTTCTGGATGGCAAATTGCAGGATGAACTTGATACTAAAACCGCAGGCCGACTTGGTAGTGGTGACATCTTGGACCTGGGAACCATCATGCGTATCGAGCATTTTAAGGAGCCAGCCGGCCACTCCCAGCAATATGCCCCCAAAAACAATCCACGGAATTTTTCTCTGGCAAACAAAAATCAGCTGCCCCGCTTCTGGATGGCAGATTGCAGGAGCCACTTTGCACCATCAAACCAGCCCGACTTGGCACTGGTGCCACCTTGCATCTGGGAACCATCCCGCGTATCGTGGATTCTAAGGAGCCAGCCGGTCACTCCCAGCCACAGGCCCCCAAACAAAATCAACGGCGCTTTTCCCTGGAAAACAAAACTCGCCTGCCAACATTTTGATGGCAGATTGCAGGAGCCACTTGGTACTATCAAATCAGCCCAACTTGGCACTGGTGCCACCATGGGTCTGGTCACCATCCTGCCTATCGTAGCTTTTCAGGAGCCAGCCGGTCACTCCCAGCTATAGGCCCCCAGACAAAAACCTCGGCCCGTTTCCCTGGCATACAAAAGTAAGCTACCCCGCTTCTGGATGGCAGATTGCAGGAGCCACTTGGTACTATCAAACCAGCCCAACTTGGCACTGGTGCCACCTCTGGTCTGGGAACCATCCTGCGTATCGTGGATTCTAAGCAGCCAGCCGGTCACTCCCAGCCACTGGCCCCCAAACACAAACAACGGCGCTTTTCCCTGGAAAACAAAACTCGCCTGCCAACTTTTTGATGGCAGATTGCAGGAGCCACTTGCTACTATCAAATCAGCCCAACTTGGCACTGGTGCCATCATGGGTCTGGTCACCATCCTGCCTATCGTAGCTTTTCAGGAGCCAGCCGGTCACTCCCAGCCATAGGCCCCCAGACAAAAACCTCGGCCATTTTCCCTGGCAAACAAAAGTAAGCTACCCCGCTTCTGGATGGCAGATTGCAGGAGCCACTTTGCAGCATCAAAGTAGCCCGACTTGGCACTGATGCCACGTCAGGTCTGGGAACCATCCTGCGTATCGTGGATGCCAATTAGCAAGCCAGCCACTCCCAGCCACAGGCCCCCAAACACAAACAACGGCGCTTTTCCCTGGAAATCAAAACTCGCCTGCCAAATTTTTTATGGCAGATTGCAGGAGCCACTTGGTACTATCAAACCAGCCCAACTTGGCACTGGTGCCACCATGGGTCTGGTCACCATCCTGCCTATCGTAGCTTTTCAGGAGCCAGCCGGTCACTCCCAGCCATAGGCCCCCAGACACAAACCTCGGCCCGTTTCCCTGGCAAACAAAAGTAAGCTGCCCCGCTTCTGGATGGCAGATTGCAGGAACCATTTGGTACTATCAAACCAGGCCAACATGGCACTGGTGCCACCTTGGGTCTGGGAACCATCCTGCGTATCGTGGATTCTAAGGAGCCAGCCGGCCACTCCCAGCCACAGGCCCCCAAATACAACAACAGCGCTTTTCCCTGGAAAACAAAACTCGCCTGCCAACATTTTGATGGCAGATTGCAGGAGCCACTTGGTACTATCAAATCAGCCCAACATGGCACTGGTGCCACCATGGGTCTGGGAACCATCCTGCCTATCGTAGCTGTTCAGGCGCCAGCCGGTCACTCCCAGCCATAGGCCCCCAGAGAAAAACCTCGGCCCTTTTCCCTGGAAAACAAAAGTAAGCTGCCCCGCTTCGGGATGGCAGATTGCAGGAGCCACTTTGCACCATCAAACTAGCCCGACTTGGCACTGGTGCCACCTCAGGTCTGGGAACCATGCTGCGTATCGTGGAGTCTAAGGAACCAGACGGCCACTCCAGCCACAGGCCCCCAGACACAAACAACGGCGCTTTTCCCTGGAAAACAAAACTCGCCTGCCAACATTTTGATGGCAGATTGCAGGAGCCACTTGGTACTATCAAACCAGCCCAACTTGGGACTGGTGCCACCATGGGTCTGGTCACCATCCTGCCTATCGTAGCTTTTCAGGAGCCAGCCGGTCACTCCCAGCCATAGGCCCCCAGACACAAAGCTCGGCCCGTTTCCCTGGCAAACAAAAGTAAGCTGCCCCGCTTCTGGATGGCAAATTGCAGGAGCCACTTTGCAGCATCAAAGTAGCCCGACTTGGCACTGGTGCCACGTCAGGTCTGGGAACCATCCCGCGTATCGTGGATTCTAAGGAGCCAGCCGGTCACTCCCAGCCACAGGCCCCCAAACAAAATCAACAGCGCTTTTCCCTGGAAAACAAAACTCGCCTGCCAACATTTTGATGGCAGATTGCAGGAGCCACTTGGTACTATCAAATCAGCCCAACTTGGCACTGGTGCCACCATGGGTCTGGTCACCATCCTGCCTATCGTAGCTTTTCAGGAGCCAGCCGGTCACTCCCAGCTATAGGCCCCCAGACAAAAACCTCGGCCCGTTTCCCTGGCATACAAAAGTAAGCTACCCCGCTTCTGGATGGCAGATTGCAGGAGCCACTTGGTACTATCAAACCAGCCCAACTTGGCACTGGTGCCACCTCTGGTCTGGGAACCATCCTGCGTATCGTGGATTCTAAGCAGCCAGCCGGTCACTCCCAGCCACTGGCCCCCAAACACAAACAACGGCGCTTTTCCCTGGAAAACAAAACTCGCCTGCCAACTTTTTGATGGCAGATTGCAGGAGCCACTTGCTACTATCAAATCAGCCCAACTTGGCACTGGTGCCACCATGGGTCTGGTCACCATCCTGCCTATCGTAGCTTTTCAGGAGCCAGCCGGTCACTCCCAGCCATAGGCCCCCAGACAAAAACCTCGGCCATTTTCCCTGGCAAACAAAAGTAAGCTACCCCGCTTCTGGATGGCAGATTGCAGGAGCCACTTTGCAGCATCAAAGTAGCCCGACTTGGCACTGATGCCACGTCAGGTCTGGGAACCATCCTGCGTATCGTGGATGCCAATTAGCAAGCCAGCCACTCCCAGCCACAGGCCCCCAAACACAAACAACGGCGCTTTTCCCTGGAAATCAAAACTCGCCTGCCAAATTTTTTATGGCAGATTGCAGGAGCCACTTGGTACTATCAAACCAGCCCAACTTGGCACTGGTGCCACCATGGGTCTGGTCACCATCCTGCCTATCGTAGCTTTTCAGGAGCCAGCCGGTCACTCCCAGCCATAGGCCCCCAGACACAAACCTCGGCCCGTTTCCCTGGCAAACAAAAGTAAGCTGCCCCGCTTCTGGATGGCAGATTGCAGGAACCATTTGGTACTATCAAACCAGCCCAACTTGGCACTGGTGCCACCTTGGGTCTGGGAACCATCCTGCGTATCGTGGATTCTAAGGAGCCAGCCGGCCACTCCCAGCCACAGGCCCCCAAATACAACAACAGCGCTTTTCCCTGGAAAACAAAACTCGCCTGCCAACATTTTGATGGCAGATTGCAGGAGCCACTTGGTACTATCAAATCAGCCCAACATGGCACTGGTGCCACCATGGGTCTGGGAACCATCCTGCCTATCGTAGCTGTTCAGGCGCCAGCCGGTCACTCCCAGCCATAGGCCCCCAGAGAAAAACCTCGGCCCTTTTCCCTGGAAAACAAAAGTAAGCTGCCCCGCTTCGGGATGGCAGATTGCAGGAGCCACTTTGCACCATCAAACTAGCCCGACTTGGCACTGGTGCCACCTCAGGTCTGGGAACCATGCTGCGTATCGTGGAGTCTAAGGAACCAGACGGCCACTCCAGCCACAGGCCCCCAGACACAAACAACGGCGCTTTTCCCTGGAAAACAAAACTCGCCTGCCAACATTTTGATGGCAGATTGCAGGAGCCACTTGGTACTATCAAACCAGCCCAACTTGGGACTGGTGCCACCATGGGTCTGGTCACCATCCTGCCTATCGTAGCTTTTCAGGAGCCAGCCGGTCACTCCCAGCCATAGGCCCCCAGACACAAAGCTCGGCCCGTTTCCCTGGCAAACAAAAGTAAGCTACCCCGCTTCTGGATGGCAGATTGCAGGAGCCACTTTGCAGCATCAAAGTAGCCCGACTTGGCACTGGTGCCACGTCAGGTCTGGGAACCATCCTGCGTATCGTGGATTCTAAGGAGCCAGCCGGCCACTCCCACCCACAGGCCACCAAACACAAACAATGGCGCTTTTCCCTGGAAAACAAAACTCGCCTGCCAACTTTTTGATGGCAGATTGCAGGAGCCACTTGGTACTATCGAACCAGCCCAACTTGGCACTGGTGCCACCATGGGTCTGGTCACCATCCTGCCTATCGTAGCTTTTCAGGAGCCAGCCGGTCACTCCCAGCCATAGGCCCCCAGACACAAACCTCGGCCCGTTTCCCTGGCAAACAAAAGTAAGCTGCCCCGCTTCTGGATGGCAGATTGCAGGAACCACTTGGTAGTATCAAACCAGCCCGACTTGGCACTGGTGCCATCTCTGGTCTGGGAACCATCCTGCGTATCGTGGATTCTAAGCAGCCAGCCGGCCTCTCCCACCCACAGGCCCCCAAACAAAAACAACGGCGCTTTTCCCTGGAAAACAAAACTCGCCTGCTAACATTTTGATGGCAGATTGCAGGAGCCACTTGGTACTATCAAACCAGCCCAACTTGGCACTGGTGCCACCATGGGTCTGGTCACCATCCTGCCTATCGTAGCTTTTCAGGAGCCAGCCGGTCACTCCCAGCCATAGGCCCCCAGACACAAACCTCGGCCCGTTTCCCTGGCAAACAAAAGTAAGCTGCCCCGCTTCTGGATGGCAGATTGCAGGAGCCACTTTGCACCATCAAACTAGACCGACTTGGCACTGGTGCCACCTCAGGTCTGGGAACCATGCTGCGTATCGTGGATTCTAATTAGCCAGCCGGCCACTCTCAGCCATATGCCCCCAAACACAAACCACGGACCTTTTCTCTGGCAAACAAAAATCAGCTGCCCCACTTCTGGATGGCAGATTGCAGGAGCCACTTGGGACTATCACACCAGCACAACATGGCACTGCTGCCACCTTGGATCTGGGAACAATCCTGCGTATCGTACATATTCAGGAACCAGCCGAACACTCCCAGCCACAGGCCCCCAAACACAAACAACGGCCCATTTCCCTGGCAAACAAAACTCAGCTGCCCCGCTTCTGGATGGCAGTTTGCAGGAGCCACTTGGGACTATCAAACCAGCCCGACTTGGTAATGGTACCACCTTGGATCTGGGAACCATCCGGCGTATCGTGGATTTTCAGGGGCCAGCCGGTCATTCCCAGCCATATGCTCCCAAACACAAACCTCGGCCCTTTTCTCTGGCAAACAAAACTCAACTGCCCCTCTTCTGGATGGCAAATTGCAGGACGCACTTGGTACTACAAAAAGAGCCCGACTTGGCAGTGGTGCCACCTTGGCTCTGGGAACCATCCTGCGTATCGAGCATTTTAAGGAGCCAGCCGGCAATTCCCAGCCGTATGCCCCAAAAAGAAACCACGGACCTTTTCTCTGGCAAAAAAAACTCAGCTGTCCCGCTTCTGGATGGCAGATTGCAGGAGTCACTTTGAACCATACAACCAGCCTTACTTGGCACTGGTGCCACCTTGGATCTGGGAACCATCCTGCCTATCGTTGATTTTCAGGGGCCAGCCTACCACTCTCGGCCATAGGCCCCCAAACACAAACCACAGCCCTTTTCTCTAGCAAACAAAATTTAGCTGCCCCGCTTCTGGATGGCAAATTGCAGGAGCCACTGGGTACTACAAAAACAGCCCGACTTGGCACTGGTGCCACCTTGCGTCTGGTTACCATGCGGCGTATCGTGCATTTTAAGGAGCCAGGTGGCCACTCCCAGCCATATGCCCCCAAACACAACCCACGGCCCTTTTCTCTGGCAAACAAAACTCAGCTGCCCTGCTTCTGGATGGCAGATTGCAGGAGGCACTTGGTACTATCAAACCAGCCCGACTTGGCACTGGTGCCACCTTTGGTCTGGAAACCATCCTGCGTATTGTGGATTGTCAGGAGACAGCCGACCACTCTCGGCCACAGACCCCAATCAAAAACAAAGGTCCGTTTCCCTGGCAAAAAAAACTCAGCTGCCCCGCTTCTGGATGGGAGATTGCAGGAGGCACTTGACACTGTCAAACGAGCCCCACTTTGTACTGGTGCCACCTTGGGTCTGGGAACCATGCTGCGTATCGTGGATTTTCAGGAGCCAGCCGGCCACTGCCAGCCACAGGCCCCCAAACAAAAACCACAGCCTTTTTCTCTGGCAAACAAAACTCAGCTGCCCCGCTTCTGGATGGCAGATTGCAGGAGCCACTTGGTACTACCAAACCAGCCCGACTTGGCACTGGTGCCACCTTGGGTCTGGGAACCATCCTGCCTATCGTGGATTTTAAGGAGCCAGCCGGCTACTCCCAGCCACAGGCCCCCAACAAAAACCACGGCCCTTTATTCTCGCAAACAAAACTTAGCTGCCTCACTTCTGGATGGCAGATTGCAGGAGCCACTTGGTGTAATCAAACCAGCCCGACTTGGCACTGGTGCCACCTTGGGTCTGGGAACCATCCTGCGTATCGTGGATTCTAAGGAGCCAGCCGGCCACTCCCAGCCACAGGCCCCCAAACAAAATCAACGGCGCTGTTCCCTGGAAAACAAAACACGCCTGCCAACTTTTTGATGGAGTTTGCAGGAACCACTTGGTATTATCAAACCAGCCCAACTTGGCACTGGTGCCACCTTGGGTCTGGATACCATGCTGCGTATCATGGATTCTAAGGAGCCAGCCGGCCACTCCCAGCCACAGGCCCCCAAACACAAACAACGGCGCTTTTCCCTGGAAAACAAAACTCGCCTGCCAACTTTTTCATGGCAGATTGCAGGATCCACTTGGTACTATCAAACCAGCCCGACATGGCACTGGTGCCACCATGGGTCTGGTCACCATCCTGCCTATCGTAACTTTTCAGGAGCCAGCCGGTCACTCCCTGCCATAGGCCCTGAGACACAAACCTCGGCCCGTTTCCCTGGCAAACAAAAGTAAGCTGCCCCGCTTCTGGATGGCAGATTGCAGGAGCCACTTGGTACTATCAAACCAGCCCGACTTGGCACTGGTGCCACCTCGGGTCTGGGAACCATCCTGCGTATCGTGGATTCTAAGGAGCCATCCGGCCACTCCCACCCACAGGCCCCCAAACAAAAACAACGGCACTTTACCCTGGAAAACAAAAGTAAGCTGCCCCGCTTCTGGATGGCAGATTGCAGGAGCCACTTGGTACTATCAAACCAGCCCGACTAGGCACTGGTGCCACCTCTGGTCTGGGAACCATCCCGCGTATCGTGGATTCTAAGGAGCCAGTCGGCAACTCCCAGCCACAGGCCCCCAAACACAAACAACGGCCCGTTTCCCTGGCAAACAAAAGTAAGCTGACCCGCTTCTGGATGGCAGATTGCAGAAGCCACTTGGTACTATCAAACTAGCCCAACTTGGCACTGGTGCCACCTCTGGTCTGGGAACCATCCTGCGTATCGTGGATTCTAAGCAGCCAGCCGGCCACTCCCAGCCACAGGCCCCCAAACACAAACAACGGCGCTTTTCCCTGGAAAACAAAACTCGCCTGCCAACATTTTGATGGCAGATTGCAGGAGCCACTTGGTACTATCAAATCAGCCCAACATGGCACTGGTGCCACCATGGGTCTGGGAACCATCCTGCCTATCGTAGCTGTTCAGGCGCCAGCCGGTCACTCCCAGCCATAGGCCCCCAGAGAAAAACCTCGGCCCTTTTCCCTGGAAAACAAAAGTAAGCTGCCCCGCTTCTGGATGGCAGATTGCAGGAGCCACCTTGCACCATCAAACTAGCCCGACTTGGCACTGGTGCCACCTCAGGTCTGGGAACCATGCTGCGTATCGTGGAGTCTAAGGAACCAGACGGCCACTCCAGCCACAGGCCCCCAGACACAAACAACGGCGCTTTTCCCTGGAAAACAAAACTCGCCTGCCAACATTTTGATGGCAGATTGCAGGAGCCACTTGGTACTATCAAACCAGCCCAACTTGGCACTGGTGCCACCATGGGTCTGGTCACCATCCTGCCTATCGTAGCTTTTCAGGAGCCAGCCGGTCACTCCCAGCCATAGGCCCCCAGACACAAAGCTCGGCCCGTTTCCCTGGCAAACAAAAGTAAGCTACCCCGCTTCTGGATGGCAGATTGCAGGAGCCACTTTGCAGCATCAAAGTAGCCCGACTTGGCACTGGTGCCACCTCAGGTCTGGGAACCATCCTGCGTATCGTGGATTCTAAGGAGCCAGCCGGCCACTCCCACCCACAGGCCCCCAAACACAAACAATGGCGCTTTTCCCTGGAAAACAAAACTCGCCTGCCAACTTTTTGATGGCAGATTGCAGGAGCCACTTGGTACTATCAAACCAGCCCAACTTGGCAGTGGTGCCACCATGGGTCTGGTCACCATCCTGCCTATCGTAGCTTTTCAGGAGCCAGCCGGTCACTCCCAGCCATAGGCCCCCAGACACAAAGCTCGGCCCGTTTCCCTTGCAAACAAAAGCAAGCTGCCCCGCTTCTGGATGGCAGATTGCAGGAACCACTTGGTAGTATCAAACCAGCCCGACTTGGCACTGGTGCCACCTCAGGTCTGGGAACCATCCTGCGTATCGTGGATTCTAAGCAGCCAGCCGGCCTCTCCCAGCCACAGGCCCCCAAACAAAAACAACGGCGCTTTTCCCTGGAAAACAAAATTCGCCTGCCAACATTTTGATGGCAGATTGCAGGAGCCACTTGGTACTATCAAACCAGCCCAACTTGGCACTGGTGCCACCATGGGTCTGGTCACCATCCTGCCTATCGTAACTTTTCAGGAGCCAGCCGGTCACTCCCAGCCATAGGCCCCCAGACAAAAACCTCGGCCCGTTTCCCTGGCAAACAAAAGTAAGCTGCCCCGCTTCTGGATGGCAGATTGCAGGAGCCACTTTGCACCATCAAACTAGACCGACTTGGCACTGGTGCCACCTCAGGTCTGGGAACCATGCTGCGTATCGTGGATTCTAATTAGCCAGCCGGCCACTCTCAACCATATGCCCCCAAACACAAACCACGGACCTTTTCTCTGGCAAACAAAAATCAGCTGCCCCACTTCTGGAAGGCAGATTGCAGGAGCCACTTGGGACTATCACACCAGCACAACATGGCACTGCTGCCACCTTGGATCTGGGAACAATCCTGCGTATCGTACATATTCAGGAACCAGCCGAACACTCCCAGCCACAGGCCCCCAAACACAAACAACGGCCCATTTCCCTGGCAAACAAAACTCAGCTGCCCCGCTTCTGGATGGCAGTTTGCAGGAGCCACTTGGGACTATCAAACCAGCCCGACTTGGTAATGGTACCACCTTGGATCTGGGAACCATCCGGCGTATCGTGGATTTTCAGGGGCCAGCCGGTCATTCCCAGCCATATGCTCCCAAACACAAACCTCGGCCCTTTTCTCTGGCAAACAAAACTCAACTGCCCCTCTTCTGGATGGCAAATTGCAGGACGCACTTGGTACTACAAAAAGAGCCCGACTTGGCAGTGGTGCCACCTTGGCTCTGGGAACCATCCTGCGTATCGAGCATTTTAAGGAGCCAGCCGGCAATTCCCAGCCGTATGCCCCAAAAAGAAACCACGGACCTTTTCTCTGGCAAAAAAAAACTCAGCTGTCCCGCTTCTGGATGGCAGATTGCAGGAGTCACTTTGAACCATACAACCAGCCTTACTTGGCACTGGTGCCACCTTGGATCTGGGAACCATCCTGCCTATGGTTGATTTTCAGGGGCCAGCTTACCACTCTCGGCCATAGGCCCCCAAACACAAACCACAGCCCTTTTCTCTAGCAAACAAAATTTAGCTGCCCCGCTTCTGGATGGCAAATTGCAGGAGCCACTGGGTACTACAAAAACAGCCCGACTTGGCACTGGTGCCACCTTGCGTCTCGTTACCATGCGGCGTATCGTGCATTTTAAGGAGCCAGGTGGCCACTCCCAGCCATATGCCCCCAAACACAACCCACGGCCCTTTTCTCTGGCAAACAAAACTCAGCTGCCCTGCTTCTGGATGGCAGATTGCAGGAGGCACTTGGTACTATCAAACCAGCCCGACTTGGCACTGGTGCCACCTTTGGTCTGGGAACCATCCTGCGTATTGTGGATTGTCAGGAGACAGCCGACCACTCTCGGCCACAGACCCCAATCAAAAACAAAGGTCCGTTTCCCTGGCAAAAAAAACTCAGCTGCCCCGCTTCTGGATGGGAGATTGCAGGAGGCACTTGACACTGTCAAACGAGCCACACTTTGTACTGGTGCCACCTTGGGTCTGGGAACCATGCTGCGTATCGTGGATTTTCAGGAGCCAGCCGGCCACTGCCAGCCACAGGCCCCCAAACAAAAACCACAGCCTTTTTCTCTGGCAAACAAAACTCAGCTGCCCCGCTTCTGGATGGCAGATTGCAGGAGGCACTTGGTACTATCAAACCAGCCCGACTTGGCACTGGTGCCACCTTGGGTCTGGGAACCATCCTGCGTATCGTGGATTCTAAGGAGCCAGCCAGCTACTCCCAGCCACAGGCCCCCAACAAAAACCACGGCCCTTTTTTCTCGCAAACAAAACTTAGCTGCCTCACTTCTGGATGGCAGATTGCAGGAGCCACTTGGTGTAATCAAACCAGCCCGACTTGGCACTGGTGCCACCTTGGGTCTGGGAACCATCCTGCGTATCGTGGATTCTAAGGAGCCAGCCGGCCACTCCCAGCCACAGGCCCCCAAACAAAATCAACGGCGCTGTTCCCTGGAAAACAAAACACGCCTGCCAACTTTTTGATGGAGTTTGCAGGAACCACTTGGTATTATCAAACCAGCCCAACTTGGCACTGGTGCCACCTTGGGTCTGGATACCATGCTGCGTATCGTGGATTCTAAGGAGCCAGCCGGCCACTCCCAGCCACAGGCCCCCAAACACAAACAACGGCGCTTTTCCCTGGAAAACAAAACTCGCCTGCCAACTTTTTCATGGCAGATTGCAGGATCCACTTGGTACTATCAAACCAGCCCGACTTGGCACTGGTGCCACCATGGGTCTGGTCACCATCCTGCCTATCGTAACTTTTCAGGAGCCAGCCGGTCACTCCCAGCCATAGGCCCTGAGACACAAACCTCGGCCCGTTTCCCTGGCAAACAAAAGTAAGCTGCCCCGCTTCTGGATGGCAGATTGCAGGAGGCACTTGGTACTATCAAACCAGCCCGACTTGGCACTGGTGCCACCTTGGGTCTGGGAACCATCCTGCGTATCGTGGATTCTAAGGAGCCAGCCAGCTACTCCCAGCCACAGGCCCCCAACAAAAACCACGGCCCTTTTTTCTCGCAAACAAAACTTAGCTGCCTCACTTCTGGATGGCAGATTGCAGGAGCCACTTGGTGTAATCAAACCAGCCCGACTTGGCACTGGTGCCACCTTGGGTCTGGGAACCATCCTGCGTATCGTGGATTCTAAGGAGCCAGCCGGCCACTCCCAGCCACAGGCCCCCAAACAAAATCAACGGCGCTGTTCCCTGGAAAACAAAACACGCCTGCCAACTTTTTGATGGAGTTTGCAGGAACCACTTGGTATTATCAAACCAGCCCAACTTGGCACTGGTGCCACCTTGGGTCTGGATACCATGCTGCGTATCGTGGATTCTAAGGAGCCAGCCGGCCACTCCCAGCCACAGGCCCCCAAACACAAACAACGGCGCTTTTCCCTGGAAAACAAAACTCGCCTGCCAACTTTTTCATGGCAGATTGCAGGAGCCACTTGGTACTATCAAACCAGCCCGACTTGGCACTGGTGCCACCATGGGTCTGGTCACCATCCTGCCTATCGTAACTTTTCAGGAGCCAGCCGGTCACTCCCAGCCATAGGCCCCCAGACACAAACCTCGGCCCGTTTCCCTGGCAAACAAAAGTAAGCTGCCCCGCTTCTGGATGGCAGATTGCAGGACGCACTTGGTACTATCAAACCAGCCAGACTTGGCACTGGTGCCACCTCAGGTCTGGGAACCATCCTGCGTATCGTGGATTCTAAGGAGCCATCCGGCCACTCCCACCCACAGGCCCCCAAACACAAACAACGGCGCTTTTCCCTGGAAAACAAAAGTAAGCTGCCCCGCTTCTGGATGGCAGATTGCAGGAGCCACTTGATACTATCAAACCAGCCCGACTAGGCACTGGTGCCACCTCTGGTCTGGGAACCATCCTGCATATCATGGGTTCTAAGGAGCCAGTCGGCAACTCCCAGCCACAGGCCCCCAAACACAAACCTCGGCCCGTTTCCCTGGCAAACAAAATTAAGCTGCGCCCCTTCTGGATGGCAGATTGCAGGACGCACTTGGTACTATCACACCAGCCCGACTTGGCACTGGTGCCACCTCTGGTCTGGGAACCATCCTGCGTAACGTGGATTCTAAGCAGCCAGCCGGCCACTCCCAGCCACAGGCCCCCAAACACAAACAACAGCGCTTTTCCCTGGAAAACAAAACTCGCCTGCCAACTTTTTGATGGCAGATTGCAGGAGCAACTTGGTACTATCAAACCAGCCCAACTTGGCACTGGTGTCACCATGGGTCTGGTCACCATCCTGCCTATGGTAGCTTTTCAGGAGCCAGCCGGTCACCCTCAGCCATAGGCTCCGAGACAAAAACCTCGGCCCGTTTCCCTGGCAAAAAAAAGTAAGCTACCCCGCTTCTGGATGGCAGATTGCAGGACGCACTTGGTACTATCAAACCAGCCCAACTTGGCACTGGTGCCACCTTGGGTCTGGGAACCATCCTGCGTATCGTGGATTCTAAGGAGCCAGCCGGTCACTCCCAGCCACAGGCCCCCAAACACAAACAACGGCGCTTTTCCCTGGAAAACAAAACTCGCCTGCCAACTTTTTGATGGCAGATTGCAGGAGCCACTTGCTACTATCAAATCAGCCCAACTTGGCACTGGTGCCACCATGGGTCTGGTCAACATCCTGCCTATCGTAGCTTTTCAGGAGCCAGCCGGTCACTCCCAGCCATAGGCCCCCAGACAAAGACCTCGTCCATTTTCCCTGGCCAACAAAAGTAAGCTACCCCGCTTCTGCATGGCAGATTGCAGGAGCCACTTTGCACCATCAAACTAGCCCGACTTGGCACTGGTGCCACGTCAGGTCTGGGAACCATCCTGCGTATCGTGGATGCCAATTAGCAAGCCAGCCACTCCCAGCCACAGGCCCCCAAACACAAACAACGGCGCTTTTCCCTGGAAATCAAAACTCGCCTGCCAAATTTTTGATGGCAGATTGCAGGAGCCACTTGGTACTATCAAACCAGCCCAACTTGGCACTGGTGCCACCATGGGTCTGCTCACCATCCTGCCTATCGTAGCTTTTCAGGAGCCAGCCGGTCACTCCCAGCCATAGGCCCCCAGACACAAAGCTCGGCCCGTTTCCCTGGCAAACAAAAGTAAGCTGCCCCGCTTCTGGATGGCAGATTGCAGGAACCACTTGGTACTATCAAACCAGCCCAACTTGGCACTGGTGCCACCTTGGGTCTGGGAACCATCCTGCGTATGGTGGATTCTAAGGAGCCAGCCGGCCACTCCCAGCCACAGGCCCCCAAATACAACAACAGCGCTTTTCCCTGGAAAACAAAACTCGCCTGCCAACATTTTGATGGCAGATTGCAGGAGCCACTTGGTACTATCAAATCAGCCCAACATGGCACTGGTGCCACCATGGGTCTGGGAACCATCCTGCCTATCGTAGCTGTTCAGGCGCCAGCCGGTCACTCCCAGCCATAGGCCCCCAGAGTAAAACCTCGGCCCTTTTCCCTGGAAAACAAAAGTAAGCTGCCCCGCTTCTGGATGGCAGATTGCAGGAACCACTTTGCACCATCAAACTAGCCTGACTTGGCACTGGTGCCACCTCAGGTCTGGGAACCATGCTGCGTATCGTGGAGTCTAAGGAACCAGACGGCCACTCCAGCCACAGGCCCCCAGACACAAACAACGGCGCTTTTCCCTGGAAAACAAAACTCGCCTGCCAACATTTTGATGGCAGATTGCAGGAGCCACTTGCTACTATCAAACCAGCCTAACTTGGCACTGGTGCCACCATGGGTCTGGTCACCATCCTGCCTATCGTAGCTTTTCAGGAGCCAGCCGGTCACTCCCAGCCATAGGCCCCCAGACACAAAGCTCGGCCCGTTTCCCTGGCAAACAAAAGTAAGCTACCCCGCTTCTGGATGGCAGATTGCAGGAGCCACTTTGCAGCATCAAACTAGCCCGACTTGGCACTGGTGCCACCTCAGGTCTGGGAACCATCCTGCGTATCATGGATTCTAAGGAGCCAGCCGGCCACTCCCACCCACAGGCCCCCAAACACAAACAATGGCGCTTTTCCCTGGAAAACAAAACTCGCCTGCCAACTTTTGATGGCAGATTGCAGGAGCCACTTGGTACTATCGAACCAGCCCAACTTGGCACTGGTGCCACCATGGGTCTGGTCACCATCCTGCCTATCGTAGCTTTTCAGGAGCTAGCCGGTCACTCCCAGCCATAGGCCCCCAGACACAAAGCTCGGCCCGTTTCCCTGGCAAACAAAAGTAAGCTGCCCCGCTTCTGGATGGCAGATTGCAGGAACCACTTGGTAGTATCAAACCAGCCCGACTTGGCACTGGTGCCACCTCTGGTCTGGGAACCATCCTGTGTATCGTGGATTCTAAGCAGCCAGCCGGCCTCTCCCAGCCACAGGCCCCCAAACACAAACAACGGCGCTTTTCCCTGGAAAACAAAACTCGCTTGCCAACATTTTGATGGCATAATGCAGGAGCCACTGGGTACTATCAAACCAGCCCAACTTGGCACTGGTGCCACCATGGGTCTGGTCACCATCCTGCCTATCATAGCTTTTCAGGAGCCAGCCGGTCACTCCCAGCCATAGGCCCCCAGACACAAACCTCGGCCCGTTTCCCTGGCAAACAAAAGTAAGCTGCCCCGCTTCTGGATGGCAGATTGCAGGAGCCACTTTGCACCATCAAACTAGACCGACTTGGCACTGGTGCCACCTCAGGTCTGGGAACCATGCTGCGTATCGTGGATTCTAATTAGCCAGCCGGCCACTCCCTGCCACAGGCCCCCAAACACAAACAACGGCGCTTTTCCCTGGAAAAGAAAACTCGCCTGCCAACATTTTGATGGCAGATTGCAGGAGCCACTTGGTACTATCAAATAAGCCCAACTTGGCACTGGTGCCACCATGGGTCTGGTCACCATCCTGCCTATCGTAGCTTTTCAGGAGCCAGCCGGTCACCCCCAGCCATAGGCCCCGAGACAAAAACCTCGGCCCGTTTCCCTGGCAAAAAAAAGTAAGCTACCCCGCTTCTGGATGGCAGATTGCAGGACGCACTTGGTAGTATCAAACCAGCCCAACTTGGCACTGGTGCCACCTTGGGTCTGGGAACCATCCTGCGTATCGTGGATTCTAAGGAGCCAGCCGGCCACTCCCTGCCACAGGCACCCAAACACAAACAACGGCGCTTTTCCCTGGAAAACAAAACTCGCCTGCCAACTTTTTGATGGCGGATTGCAGGAGCCACTTGGTACTATCAAACCAGCCCAACTTGGCACTGGTGCCACCATGGATATGGTCACCATCCTGCCTATCGTAGCTTTTCAGGACCTAGCAGGTCACTCCCAGCCATAGGCCCCCAGACACAAACCTCGGCCCGTTTCCCTGGCAAACAAAAGTAAGCTGCCCCGCTACTGGATGGCAGATTGCAGGAACCACTTGGTACTATAAAACCAGCCCGACTTGGCACTGGTGCCACCTTGGGTCTGGGAACCATCCTGCGTATCGTGGATTCTAAGGAGCCAGCCGGCCACTCCCACCCTCAGGCCCCCAAACACAAACAACGGCGCTTTTCCCTGGAAAACAAAACTCGCCTGCCAACTTTTTGATGGCAGATTGCAGGAGCCACTTGGTACTATCAAACCAGCCCAACTTGGCACTGGTGCCACCATGGGTCTGGTCACCATCCTGCCTATCGTAGCTTTTCAGGAGCCAGCCGGTCACTCCCAGCCATAGGCCCCCAGACACAAACCTCGGCCCGTTTCCCTGGCAAACAAAAGTAAGCTGCCCCGCTTCTGGATGGCATATTGCAGGACGCACTTGGTAGTATCAAACCCGCCCGACTTGGCACTGGTGCCACCTCTGGTCTGGGAACCATGCCGCGTATCGTGGATTCTAAGGAGCCAGCCGGCCACTCCCAGCCACAGGCCCCCAAACACAAACAACGGCGCTTTTCCCTGGAAAACAAAACTCGCCTGCCAACTTTTTGATGGCAGATTGCAGGAGCCACTTGGTACTATCAAACCAGCCCAACTTGGCACTGGTGCCACCATGGGTCTGGTCACCATCCTGCCTATCGTAGCTTTTCAGGAGCCAGACGGTCACTCCCTGCGATAGGCCCCCAGACACAAAGCTCGGCCCGTTTCCCTGGCAAACAAAAGTAAGCTACCCCGCTTCTGGATGGCAGATTGCAGGAGCCACTTGGTACTATCAAACCAGCCAAACTTGGAACTGGTGCCACCTTGGGTCTGGGAACCATGCTGCGAATCGCTGATTCTAAGGCGCCAGTCGGCCACTCCCAGCCACAAGCCCCCAAACACAAACAACGGCGCTTTTCTCTGGCAAACAAAACTCAACTGCCCCTCTTCTGGATGGCAAATTGCAGGACGCACTTGGTACTATAAAAACAGCCCCACTTGGCACTGGTGCCACCTTGGGTCTGGGAACCATCGTGCGTATCGATCTTTTTAATGAGACAGCCGGCCACTCCCAGCCATATGCCCCCGAACACAACCCACGTCCCTTTCCTCTGGCAAACAAAACTCAGCTGCACCGCTTCTGGATGGCAGATTGCAGGAGCCACTTGGTACTATCAAACCAGCACGACTTGGCACTGGTGCCACCATGGGTCTGGTCACCATCCTGCGTATTGTGGATTGTCAGGAGCCAGCTGAACACTCTCGGCCACAGACCCCAATCAAAAACAACGGCCCGTTTCACAGGCAAACAAAACTCAGCTGCCCCTCTTCTGGATGGGAGATTGCAGGAGGCACTTGACACTGTGAAACCAGCCCCACTTGGCACTGGTGCCACCTTGGGTCTGGGAACCATGCTGCGTATCATGGATTTTCAGGAGCCAGCCGGCCATTCCCAGCCATAGGCCCCCAAACAAAAACCACAGCCTTTTTCTCTGGCAAACAAAATTCAGCTGCCCCACTTCTGGATGGCAGAGTGCAGGAGCCACTTGGGACTATCACACCAGCACAACATGGCACTGGTGCCACCTTGGATCTGGGAACCATCCTTCCTATCGTGGATTTTCAGGGGTCAGCCGGTCACTCTCAGCCATAGGCCCCAAACACAAACCACGGCCCTTTTCTCTGGAAAACAAAACTCAACTGCCCCTCTTCTGGATGGCAGATTGCAGGAGCCACTGGGTACTATGAAACCAGCCCTACTTGGCACTGGTGCCACCTTGGGTCTGGGAACCATGCTGCGTATCATGGATTTTCAGGAGCCAGCCGTCCACTGCCAGCCACAGGCCCCGAAACACAAACAACAGCCTTTTTCTCTGGCAAACAAAATTCAGCTGCCCCGCTTCTGGATGGCAGATTGCAGGAACCACTTGGTACTAACAAACCAGCCCGACTTGGCACTGGTGCCACCTTGGGTCTGGGAACCATCCTGCGTATCGTGGATTCTAAGGAGCCAGCTGGCCACTCCCAGCCACAGGCCCGAAAACACACACAATGGCGCTTTTCCCTGGAAAACAAAACTCGCCTGCCAACTTTTTGATGGCAGATTGCAGGAGCCACTTGGTACTATCAAACCAGCCCAACTTGGCACTGGTGCCACCATGGGTCTGGTCACCATCCTGCCTATCGTAGCTTTTCAGGAGCCAGCCGGTCACTCCCTGCCATAGGCCCCCAGACACAAACCTCGGCCTGTTTCCCTGGCACACAAAAGTAAGCTACCGCACTTCTGGATGGCAGATTGCAGGAGCCACTTTGCACCCTCAAACCAGCCCGACTTGGCACTGGTGCCACCATGGGTCTGGTCACCATCCTGCCTATCGTAGCTTTTCAGGAGCCAGCCGGTCACTCCCAGCCATAGGCCCCCAGAAAAAAACCTCGGTCCGTTTCCCTGGAAAACAAAAGTAAGCTGCCCTGCTTCTGGATGGCAGATTGCAGGAGCCACTTGGTGTTATCAAACCAGCCTGACTTGGCACTGGTGCCACCTTGGGTCTGGGAACCATCCTGCGTATCGTGTGTTCTAAGGAGCCAGCCGGCCACTCCCAGCCACAGTCCCCCAAAAACAAACAACGGCGCTTTTCCCTGGAAAAGAAAACTCGCCTGCCAACTTTTTGATGGCAGATTGCAGGAGCCACTTGGTACTATCAAACCAGCCCAACTTGGCACTGGTGCCACCATGGGTCTGGGAACCATCCTGCCTATCGTAGCTTTTCAGGAGCCAGCCGGTCACTCCCAGCCATAGGTCCCCAGACAAATACCTCGGCCCGTTTCCCTGGCAAACAAAAGTAAGCTGCCCCGCTTCTGGATGGCAGATTGCAGGAGCCACTTGGTACAATCAAACCAGCCCAACTTGACACTGGTGCCACCTTGGCTCTGGGAACCATGCTGCGTAACCCGGATTCAAAGACGACAGGCAGCCCCTGCCAGCCACAGGCCTCCAAACAAAATCAACGGCGCTTTTCCCTGGAAAACAAAACTCGCCTGACAACTTTTAGATGGCAGATTGCAGGAGCCAGTTGGTACCATCAAATCAGCCCAACTTGGCACTGGTGCCACCATGGGTCTGGTCACCATCCTGCCTATCGTAGCTTTTCAGGAGCCAGCCGGTCACTCCTAGCCCTAGGCCCCCAGTGGTAAACCTCGGCCCGTTTCCCTGGCACACAAATGTAAGCTACCCCGCTTCAGGATGGCAGATTGCAGGAGCCACTTTTCACCATCAAACCAGCCCGACGTGGCACTGGTGCCACCTTGGGTCTGGGAACCATCCTGCGTATCGTGTGTTCTAAGGAGCCAGCCGGCCACTCCCACACACAGTCCCCCAAACACAAACAACGGCGCTTTTCCCTGGAAAACAAAACTCGCCTGCCAACTTTTTGATGGCAGATTGCAGGAGCCACTTGGTACTATCAAACCAGCCCAACTTGGCACTGGTGCCACCATGGGTCTGCTCACCATCCTGCCTATCGTAGCTTTTCAGGAGCCAGCCGGTCACTCCAAGCCATAGGCCCCCAGACAAATATCTCGGCCCGTTTCCCTGGCAAACAAAAGTAAGCTGCCCCGCTTCTGGATGGCAGATTGCAGGAGCCACTTTGCACCATCAAACCAGCCCGACTTGGCACTGGTGCCACGTCTGGTCTGGGAACCATCCTGCGTATCGTGGATTCTAAGCAGCCAGCCGGCCACTCCCAGTCTCAGGCCCCCAAACACAAACCACAGCGCTTTTCCCTGGAAAACAAAACTCGCCTGCCAACTTTTTGATGGCAGATTGCAGGAGCCACTTGGTACTATCAAACCAGCCCAACTTGGCACTGGTGCCACCATGGGTCTGCTCACCATCCTGCCTATCGTAGCTTTTCAGGAGCCAGCCGGTCACTCCTAGCCATAGTCCCCCAGACAAAATCTCGGCCCGTTTCCCTGGCAAAGAAATGTAAGCTGCCCCGCTTCAGGATGGCAGATTGCAGGAGCCACTTTGCACCATCAAACTAGCCAGACTTGGCACTTGTGCCACCTCTGGTCTGGGAACCATGCTGCGTATCGTGGATTCTAAGGAGCCAGCCGGCCACTCCCAGCCACAGGCCCCCAAACACAAACAACGGCGCTTTTCCCTGGAAAACAAAACTCGCCTGCCAACTTTTTGATGGCAGATTGCAGGAGCCACTTGGTACTATCAAACCAGCCCAACTTGGCACTGCTGCCACCATGGGTCTGGTCACCATCCTGCCTATCTTAGCTTTTCAGGACCTAGCCGGTCACTCCCAGCCATAGGCCCCCAGACACAAAGCTCGACCCGTTTCCCTGGCAAACAAAAGTAAGCTGTCCCGCTTCTGGATGGCAGATTGCAGGAGCCACTTGGTACTATCAAACCAGCCCAAGTTGGCACTGGTGCCACCTTGGGTCTGGGAACCATCCTGCGTATCGTGGATTCTAAGGAGACAGCCGGTCACTCCCAGCCACAGGCCCCCAAACACAAACAACGGCGCTTTTCCCTGGAATACAAAACCCGCCTGCCAACATTTTGATGGCAGATTGCAGGAGCCACTTGGTACTATCAAATCAGCCCAACTTGGCACTGGTGCCACCATGGGTCTGGTCACCATCCTGCCTATCATAGCTTTTCAGGAGCCAGCCGGTCCCTCTCTGCCATAGGGCCCCAGAGAAATCCTCGGCCAGTTTCCCTGGCAAACAAAAGTAACCTACCCCGCTTCTGGATGGCAGATTGCAGGAACCACTTTGCACCATCAAACTAGCCCGACTTGGCACTGGTGCCACCTCAGGTCTGGGAACCATCCTGCGTATCGTGGATTCTAAGGAGCCAGCCGGCCACTCCAGCCACAGGCCCCCAGACACAAACAACGGCGCTTTTCCCTGGAAAACAAAACTCGCCTGCCGACTTTTTGATGGCAGATTGCAGGAGCCACTTGCTACTATCAAATCAGCCCAACTTGGCACTGGTGCCACCATGGGTCTGGTCACCATCCTGCCTATCGTAGCTTTTCAGGACCTAGCCGGTCACTCCCAGCCATAGGCCCCCAGACACAAAGCTCGGCCCGTTTCCCTGGCAAACAAAAGTAAGTTATCCCGCTACTGGATGGCAGATTGCAGGAGCCACTTTTCACCATCAAACCAGCCCGACTTGGCACTGGTGCCACCTCAGGTCTGGGAACCATGCTGCGTATCGTGGATTCTAAGGAGCCAGCCGGCCACTCCCTGCCACAGGTCCCCAAACACAAACAACGGCGCATTTCCCTGGATAACAAACTCGCCTGCCAACTTTTTGATGGCAGATTGCAGGAGCCACTTGGTACTATCAAACCAGCCCAACTTGGCACTGGTGCCACCATGGGTCTGGTCACCATCCTGCCTATCGTAGCTTTTCAGGAGCCAGCCGGTCACTCCCAGCAATAGGGCCTGAGACACAAACCTCGGCCCGTTTCCCTGGCAAACAAAAGTCAGCTGCCCCGCTTCTGGATGGCAGATTGCAGGAGCCACTTGGTACTATCAAACCAGCCCGACTTGGCACTGTTGCCACCTTGGGTCTGGGAACTATCCTGCGTATCGTGGATTCTAAGGAGCCAGCCGGTCACTCCCAGCCACAGGCCCCCAAACACAAACCACAGCGCTTTTCCCTGGAAAAATAAACCCGCCTGCCGACATTTTGATGGCAGATTGCAGGAGCCACTTGCTACTATCAAATCAGCCCAACTTGGCACTGGTGCCACCATGGGTCTGGTCACCATCCTGCCTATCGTAGCTTTTCAGGAGGCAGCCGGTCACTCCCAGCCATAGGCCCCCAGACACAAACCTCGGCCCGTTTCCCTGGCAAACAAAAGTAAGCTACCCCGCTTCTGGATGGCAGATTGCAGGACGCACTTGGTAGTATCAAACCAGCCCGACTTGGCACTGGTGCCACCTTGGGTCTGGGAACCATCCTGCGTATCGTGGATTCTAATTAGCCATCTGGCCACTCCCACCCACAGGCCCCCAAACAAAAACAACGGCGCTTTTCCCTGGAAAACAAACCTCGCCTGCCAAATTTTGATGGCAGATTGCAGGAGCCACTTGGTACTATCAAACCAGCCCAACTTGACACTGGTGCCACCATGGATCTGGTCACCATCCTGCCTATCGTAGCTTTTCAGGACCTAGCCGGTCACTCCAAGCCATAGGCCCCCAGAGAAAAACGTCGGCCCGTTTCCCTGGCAAACAAAAGTAAGCTACCCCGCTTCTGGATGGCAGATTGCAGGAGCCACTTTGCACCATCAAACTAGCCCGACTTGGCACTGGTGCCACCTCAGGTCTGGGAACCATCCTGCGTATCGTTCATTGTAAGGATCCAGCTGGCCACTCCAGCCACAGGCCCCCAGACACAAACAACGGCGCTTTTCCCTGGAAAACAAAACTCGCCTGCCAACTTTTTGATGGCAGATTGCAGGAGCCACTTGCTGCTATCAAATCAGCCCAACTTGGCACTGGTGCCACCATGGGTCTGGTCACCATCCTGCCTATCGTAGCTTTTCAGGAGCCAGCCGGTCACTCCCAGCCATAGGCCCCCAGACACAAAACTCGGCCCGTTTCCCTGGCAAACAAAAGTAAGCTACCCCGCTTCTGGATGGCAGATTGCAGGAGCCACTTTGCACCATCAAACTAGCCCGACTTGGCACTGGTGCCACCTCAGGTCTGGGAACCATCCTGCGTATCGTGGATTCTAAGGAGCCAGCCGGCCACTCCCACCCACAGGCCCCCAAACACAAACAACGGCGCTTTTCCCTGGATAACAAACTCGCCTGCCAACTTTTTGATGGCAGATTGCAGGAGCCACTTGGTACTATCAAACCAGCCCAACTTGGCACTGGTGCCACCATGGGTCTGGTCACCATCCTGCCTATCGTAGCTTTTCAGGAGCCAGCCGGTCACTCCCAGCCATAGGCCCTGAGACACAAACCTCGGCCCGTTTCCCTGGCAAACAAAAGTCAGCTGCCCCGCTTCTTGATGGCAGATTGCAGGACGCACTTGGTAGTATCAAACCAGCCCGACTTGGCACTGGTGCCACCTCAGGTCTGGGAACCATGCTGCGTATCGTGGATTCTAATTAGCCATCTGGCCACTACCAGCCACAGGCCCCCAAACAAAAACAACGGCGCTTTTCCCTGGAAAACAAACCTCGCCTGCCAACTTTTTGATGGCAGATTGCCGGAGCCACTTGGTACTATCAAACCAGCCCAACTTGACACTGGTGCCACCATGGGTCTGGTCACCATCCTGCCTATCGTAGCTTTTCAGGAGCCAGCCGGTCACTCCCAGCCATAGGCCCCCAGACAAAAACCTTGGCCCGTTTCCCTGGCAAACAAAAGTAAGTTATCCCGCTTCTGGATGGCAGATTGCAGGAGCCACTTTTCACCATCAAACCAGCCCGACTTGGCACTGGTGCCACCTCAGGTCTGGGAACCATCCTGCGTATCGTGGATTCTAAGGAGCTAGCCGGTCACTCCCAGCCACAGGCCACCAAACACAAACAACGGCGCTTTTCCCTGGAAAACAAAACTCGCCTGCCAACTTTTTGATGGCAGATTGCAGGAGCCACTTGCTACTATCAAATCAGCCCAACTTGGCACTGGTGCCACCATGGGTCTGGTCACCATCCTGCCTATCGTAGCTTTTCAGGAGCCAGCCGGTCCCTCCCTGCAATAGGCCCCCAGAGAAAAACCTCGGCCCGTTTCCCTGGCAAACAAAAGTAAGCTGCCCCGCTTCTGGATGGCAGATTGCAGGAACCACTTGCTACTATCAAACCAGCCCAACTTGGCACTGGTGCCACCTTGGGTCTGGGAACCATCCTGCGTATCGTGGATTCTAAGGAGCCAGCCGGTCACTCCCAGCCACAGGCCACCAAACACAAACAACGGCGTTTTCCCTGGAAAACAAAACTCGCCTGCCAACATTTTGATGGCAGATTGCAGGAGCCACTTGCTACTATCAAATCAGCCCAACTTGGCACTGGTGCCACCATGGGTCTGGTCACCATCCTGCCTATCGTAGCTTTTCAGGAGCCAGCCGGTCCCTCCCTGCCGTAGGCCCCCAGAGAAAAACCTCGGCCCGTTTCCCTGGCAAACAAAAGTAAGCTACCCCGCTTCTGGATGGCAGATTGCAGGAGCCACTTTGCACCATCAAACTAGCCCGACTTGGCACTGGTGCCACCTCAGGTCTGGGAACCATCCTGCGTATCGTTCATTGTAAGGATCCAGCCGGCCACTCCAGCCACAGGCCCCCAGACACAAACAACGGCGCTTTTCCCTGGAAAACAAAACTCGCCTGCCAACTTTTTGATGGCAGATTGCAGGAGCCACTTGCTGCTATCAAATCAGCCCAACTTGGCACTGGTGCCACCATGGGTCTGGTCACCATCCTGCCTATCGTAGCTTTTCAGGAGCCAGCCGGTCACTCCCAGCCATAGGCCCCCAGACACAAAACTCGGCCCGTTTCCCTGGCAAACAAAAGTAAGCTACCCCGCTTCTGGATGGCAGATTGCAGGAGCCACTTTTCACCATCAAACTAGCCCGACTTGGCACTGGTGCCACCTCAGGTCTGGGAACCATCCTGCGTATCGTGGATTCTAAGGAGCCAGCCGGCCACTCCCAGCCACAGGCCCCCAAACACAAACAACGGCGCTTTACCCTGGAAAACAAAACTCGCCTGCCAACTTTTTGATGGCAGATTGCAGGAGCCACTTGGTACTATCAAACCAGCCTAACTTGGCACTGGTGCCACCATGGGTCTGGTCACCATCCTGCCTATCGTAGCTTTTCAGGAGCCAGCCGGTCACTCCCAGCCATAGGCCCCCAGACAAAAACCTCGGCCCGTTTCCCTGGCAAACAAAAGTAAGTTATCCCGCTTCTGGATGGCAGATTGCAGGAGCCACTTTTCACCATCAAACCAGCCCGACTTGGCACTGGTGCCACCTCTGGTCTGGGAACCATCCTGCGTATCGTGGATTCTAAGGAGCCAGCCGGCCACTCCCAGCCACAGGCCCCCAAACACAAACAACGGCGCTTTTCCCTGGATAACAAACTCGCCTGCCAACTTTTTGATGGCAGATTGCAGGAGCCACTTGGTACTATCAAACCAGCCCAACTTGGCACTGGTGCCACCATGGGTCTGGTCACCATCCTGCCTATCGTAGCTTTTCAGGAGCCAGCCGGTCACTCCCAGCCATAGGCCCTGAGACACAAACCTCGGCCCGTTTCCCTGGCAAACAAAAGTCAGCTGCCCCGCTTCTTGATGGCAGATTGCAGGACGCACTTGGTAGTATCAAACCAGCCCGACTTGGCACTGGTGCCACCTCAGGTCTGGGAACCATGCTGCGTATCGTGGATTCTAATTAGCCATCTGGCCACTCCCAGCCACAGGCCCCCAAACAAAAACAACGGCGCTTTTCCCTGGAAAACAAACCTCGCCTGCCAACTTTTTGATGGCAGATTGCCGGAGCCACTTGGTACTATCAAACCAGCCCAACTTGACACTGGTGCCACCATGGGTCTGGTCACCATCCTGCCTATCGTAGCTTTTCAGGAGCCAGCCGGTCACTCCCAGCCATAGGGCCCCAGACAAAAACCTTGGCCCGTTTCCCTGGCAAACAAAAATAAGTTATCCCGCTTCTGGATGGCAGATTGCAGGAGCCACTTTTCACCATCAAACCAGCCCGACTTGGCACTGGTGCCACCTCAGGTCTGGGAACCATCCTGCGTATCGTGGATTCTAAGGAGCTAGCCGGTCACTCCCAGCCACAGGCCACCAAACACAAACAACGGCGCTTTTCCCTGGAAAACAAAACTCGCCTGCCAACATTTTGATGGCAGATTGCAGGAGCCACTTGCTACTATCAAATCAGCCCAACTTGGCACTGGTGCCACCATGGGTCTGGTCACCATCCTGCCTATCGTAGCTTTTCAGGAGCCAGCCGGTCCCTCCCTGCCATAGGCCCCCAGAGAAAAACCTCGGCCCGTTTCCCTGGCAAACAAAAGTAAGCTGCCCCGCTTCTGGATGGCAGATTGCAGGAACCACTTGCTACTATCAAACCAGCCCAACTTGGCACTGGTGCCACCTTGGGTCTGGGAACCATCCTGCGTATCGTGGATTCTAAGGAGCCAGCCGGTCACTCCCAGCCACAGGCCACCAAACACAAACAACGGCGTTTTCCCTGGAAAACAAAACTCGCCTGCCAACTTTTTGATGGCAGATTGCAGGAGCCACTTGCTACTATCAAATCAGCCCAACTTGGCACTGGTGCCACCATGGGTCTGGTCACCATCCTGCCTATCGTAGCTTTTCAGGAGCCAGCCGGTCCCTCCCTGCCGTAGGCCCCCAGAGAAAAACCTCGGCCCGTTTCCCTGGCAAACAAAAGTAAGCTACCCCGCTTCTGGATGGCAGATTGCAGGAGCCACTTTGCACCATCAAACTAGCCCAACTTGGCACTGGTGCCACCTCAGGTCTGGGAACCATCCTGCGTATCGTTCATTGTAAGGATCCAGCCGGCCACTCCAGCCACAGGCCCCCAGACACAAACAACGGCGCTTTTCCCTGGAAAACAAAACTCGCCTGCCAACTTTTTGATGGCAGATTGCAGGAGCCACTTGCTGCTATCAAATCAGCCCAACTTGGCACTGGTGCCACCATGGGTCTGGTCACCATCCTGCCTATCGTAGCTTTTCAGGAGCCAGCCGGTCACTCGCAGCCATAGGCCCCCAGACACAAAACTCGGCCCGTTTCCCTGGCAAACAAAAGTAAGCTACCCCGCTTCTGGATGGCAGATTGCAGGAGCCACTTTGCACCATCAAACTAGCCCGACTTGGCACTGGTGCCACCTCAGGTCTGGGAACCATGCTGCGTATCGTGGATTCTAATTAGCCATCTGGCCACTCCCAGCCACAGGCCCCCAAACAAAAACAACGGCGCTTTTCCCTGGAAAACAAACCTCGCCTGCCAACTTTTTGATGGCAGATTGCCGGAGCCACTTGGTACTATCAAACCAGCCCAACTTGGCACTGGTGCCACCATGGGTCTGGTCACCATCCTGCCTATCGTAGCTTTTCAGGAGCCAGCCGGTCACTCCCAGCCATAGGCCCCCAGACAAAAACCTTGGCCCGTTTCCCTGGCAAACAAAAGTAAGTTATCCCGCTTCTGGATGGCAGATTGCAGGAGCCACTTTTCACCACCAAACCAGCCCGACTTGGCACTGGTGCCACCTCAGGTCTGGGAACCATCCTGCGTATCGTGGATTCTAAGGAGCCAGCCGGCCACTCCCAGCCACAGGCCCCCAAACACAAACCACAGCGCTTTTCCCTGGAAAACAAAACTCGCCTGCCAACATTTTGATGGCAGATTGCAGGAGCCACTTGGTACTATCAAATCAGCCCTACTTGGCACTGGTGCCACCATGGATCTGGTTACCATCCTGCCTATCGTAGATTTTCAGGACCTAGCCGGTCACTCCAAGCCATAGGCCCCCAGAGAAAAACCTCGGCCCGTTTCCCTGGCAAACAAAAGTAAGCTGCCCCGCTTCTGGATGGCAGATTGCAGGAACCACTTGGTACTATCAAACCAGCACAAATTGGCACTGGTGCCACCTTGAGTCTGGGAACCATCCTGCGTATCGTGGATTCTAAGGAGCCAGCTGGTCACTCCCAGCCACAGGCCACCAAACACAAACAACGGCGCTTTTCCCTGGAAAACAAAACTCGCCTGCCAACTTTTTGATGGCAGATTGCAGGAGCCACTTGCTACTATCAAACCAGCCCAACTTGGCACTGGTGCCACCATGGGTCTGGTCACCATCCTGCCTATCGTAGCTTTTCAGGAGCCAGCCGGTCCCTCCCTGCCATAGGCCCCCAGAGAAAAACCTCGGCCCGTTTCCCTGGCAAACAAAAGTAAGCTGCCCCGCTTCTGGATGGCAGATTGCAGGAACCACTTGGTACTATCAAACTAGCCCAACTTGGCACTGGTGCCACCTTGGGTCTGGGAACCATCCTGCGTATCGTGGATTCTAAGGAGCCAGCCGGTCACTCCCACCCACAGGCCCCCAGACACAAACAACGGCGCTTTTCCCTGGAAAACAAAACTCGCCTGCCAACTTTTTGATGGCAGATTGCAGGAGCCACTTGCTACTATCAAATCAGCCCAACTTGGCACTGGTGCCACCATGGGTCTGGTCACCATCCTGCCTATCGTAGCTTTTCAGGAGCCACCCGGTCACTCGCAGCCATAGGCCCCCAGACACAAATCTCGTCCCGTTTCCCTGACAAACAAAAGTAAGCTACCCCGCTTCTGGATGGCAGATTGCAGGAGCCACTTTGCACCATCAAACTAGCCCGACTTGGCACTGGTGCCACCTCTGGTCTGGGAACCATCCTGCGTATCGTGGATTCTAAGGAGCCAGCCGGCCACTCACACCCACAGGCCCCCAAACACAAACAACGGCGCTTTTCCCTGGAAAACAAAACTCGCCTGACAACTTTTTGATGGCAGATTGCAGGAGCCACTTGCTACTATCAAACCAGCCCAACTTGGCACTGGTGCCACCATGGGTCTGGTCACCATCCTGCCTATCGTAGCTTTTCAGGAGCCAGCCGGTCACTCCCAGCCATAGGCCCTGAGACACAAACCTCGGCCCGTTTCCCTGGCAAACAAAAGTAAGCTGCCCCGCTTCTGGATGGCAGATTGCAGGACGCACTTGGTAGTATCAAACCAGCCCGACTTGGCACTGGTGCCACCTCAGGTCTGGGAACCATGCTGCGTATCGTGGATTCTAATTAGCCATCTGGCCACTCCCAGCCACAGGCCCCCAAACAAAAACAACGGCGCTTTTCCCTGGAAAACAAACCTCGCCTGCCAAATTTTGATGGCAGATTGCAGGAGCCACTTGGTACTATCAAACCAGCCCAACTTGACACTGGTACCAACATGGGTCTGGTCACCATCCTGCCTATCGTAGCTTTTCAGGAGCCAGCCGGTCACTCCCAGCCATAGGCCCCCAGACAAAAACCTTGGCCCGTTTCCCTGGCAAACAAAAGTAAGTTATCCCGCTTCTGGATGGCAGATTGCAGGAGCCACTTTTCACCATCAAACCAGCCCGACTTGGCACTGGTGCCACCTCTGGTCTGGGAACCATCCTGCGTATCGTGGATTCTAAGGAGCCAGCTGGCCACTCCCAGCCACAGGCCCCCAAACACACACCACAGCGCTTTTCCCTGGAAAACAAAACTCGCCTGCCAACTTTTTGATGGCAGATTGCAGGAGCCACTTGGTACTATCAAACAAGCCCAACTTGGCACTGGTGCCACCATGGATCTGGTCACCATCCTGCCTATCGTAGCTTTTCAGTACCTAGCCGGTCACTCCAAGCCATAGGCCCCCAGAGAAAAACCTCGGCCCGTTTCCCTGGCAAACAAAAGTAAGCTGCCCCGCTTCTGGATGGCAGATTGCAGGAACCACTTGGTACTATCAAACCAGCCCAACTTGGCACTGGTGCCACCTTGGGTCTGGGAACCATCCTGCGTATCGTGGATTCTAAGGAGCCAGCCGGTCACTCCCAGCCACAGGCCACCAAACACAAACAACGGCGCTTTTCCCTGGAAAACAAAACTCGCCTGCCAACATTTTGATGGCAGATTGCAGGAGCCACTTGCTACTATCAAATCAGCCCAACTTGGCACTGGTGCCACCGTGGGTCTGGTCACCATCCTGCCTATCGTAGCTTTTCAGGAGCCAGCCGGTCACTCCCAGCCATAGGCCCCCAGACACAAACCTCGGCCCGTTTCCCTGGCAAACAAAAGTAAGCTACCCCGCTTCTGGATGGCAGATTGCAGGACGCACTTGGTAGTATCAAACCAGCCCGACTTGGCACTGGTGCCACCTCAGGTCTGGGAACCATGCTGCGTATCGTGGATTCTAATTAGCCATCTGGCCACTCCCACACACAGGCCCCCAAACAAAAACAACGGCGCTTTTCCCTGGAAAACAAACCTCGCCTGCCAAATTTTGATGGCAGATTGCCGGAGCCACTTGGTACTATCAAACCAGCCAAACTTGACACTGGTGCCACCATGGGTCTGGTCACCATAATGCCTATCGTAGCTTTTCAGGAGCCAGCCGGTCACTCCCAGCCATAGGCCCCCAGACAAAAACCCTGGCCCGTTTCCCTGGCAAACAAAAGTAAGTTATCCCGCTTCTGGATGGCAGATTGCAGGAGCCAATTTTCACCATCAAACCAGCCCGACTTGGCACTGGTGCCACCTCTGGTCTGGGAACCATCCTGCGTATCGTGGATTCTAAGGAGCTAGCCGGCCACTCCCAGCCACAGGCCCCCAAACACAAACCACAGCGCTTTTCCCTGGAAAACAAAACTCGCCTGCCAACATTTTGATGGCAGATTGCAGGAGCCACTTGGTACTATCAAACCAGCCACACTTGGCACTGGTGCCACCATGGATCTGGTTACCATCCTGCCTATCGTAGCTTTTCAGGACCTAGCCAGTCACTCCAAGCCATAGGCCCCCAGAGAAAAACCTCGGCCCGTTTCCCTGGCAAACAAAAGTAAGCTGCCCCGCTTCTGGATGGCAGATTGCAGGAACCACTTGGTACTATCAAACTAGCCCAACTTGGCACTGGTGCCACCTCAGGTCTGGGAACCATCCTGCGTATCGTGGATTCTAATTAGCCATCTGGCCACTCCCACCCGCAGGCCCCCAAACAAAAACAACGGCGCTTTTCCCTGGAAAACAAACCTCGCCTGCCAAATTTTGATGGCAGATTGCCGGAGCCACTTGGTACTATCAAACCAGCCCAACTTGACACTGGTGCCACCATGGGTCTGGTCACCATCCTGCCTATCGTAGCTTTTCAGGAGCCAGCCGGTCACTCCCAGCCATAGGCCCCCAGACACAATACTCGGCCCGTTTCCCTGGCAAACAAAAGTAAGCTACCCCGCTTCTGGATGGCAGATTGCAGGAGCCACTTTGCACCATCAAACTAGCCCGACTTGGCACTGGTGCCACCTCTGGTCTGGGAACCATCCTGCGTATCGTGGATTCTATGGAGCCAGCCGGCCACTCCCACCCACAGGCCCCCAAACAAAAACAACGGCGCTTTTCCCTGGAAAACAAAACTCGCCTGCCAATTTTTTGATGGCAGATTGCAGGAGCCACTTGGTACTATCAAACCAGCCCAACTTGGCACTGGTGCCACCATGGGTCTGGTCACCATCCTGCCTATCGTAGCTTTTCAGGAGCCAGCCGGTCACTCCCAGCCATAGGCCCCCAGACACAAACCTCGGCCCGTTTCCCTGGCAAACAAAAGTCAGCTGCCCCGCTTCTGGATGGCAGATTGCAGGACGCACTTGGTAGTATCAAACCAGCCCGACTTGGCACTGGTGCCACCTCAGGTCTGGGAACCATGCTGCGTATCGTGGATTCTATTTAGCCATCTGGCCACTCCCAGCCACAGGCCCCCAAACAAAAAGAACGGCGCTTTTCCCTGGAAAACAAACCTCGCCTGCCAACTTTTTGATGGCAGATTGCCGGAGCCACTTGGTACTATCAAACCAGCCCAACTTGGCACTGCTGCCACCATGGGTCTGGCCACCATCCTGCCTATCGTAGCTTTTCAGGAGCCAGCCGGTCACTCCCAGCCATAGGCCCCCAGACAAAAACCTTGGCCCGTTTCCCTGGCAAACAAAAGTAAGTTATCCCGCTTCTGGATGGCAGATTGCAGGAGCCACTTTTCACCATCAAACCAGCCCGACTTGGCACTGGTGCCACCTCAGGTCTGGGAACCATCCTGCGTATCGTGGATTCTAAGGAGCCAGCCGGCCACTCCCAGCCACAGGCCCCCAAACACAAACCACAGCGCTTTTCCCTGGAAAACAAAACTCGCCTGCCAACATTTTGATGGCAGATTGCAGGAGCCACTTGGTACTATCAAATCAGCCCTACTTGGCACTGGTGCCACCATGGATCTGGTTACCATCCTGCCTATCGTAGATTTTCAGGACCTAGCCGGTCACTCCAAGCCATAGGCCCCCAGAGAAAAACCTCGGCCCGTTTCCCTGGCAAACAAAAGTAAGCTGCCCCGCTTCTGGATGGCAGATTGCAGGAACCACTTGGTACTATCAAACCAGCACAAATTGGCACTGGTGCCACCTTGAGTCTGGGAACCATCCTGCGTATCGTGGATTCTAAGGAGCCAGCCGGTCACTCCCAGCCACAGGCCACCAAACACAAACAACGGCGCTTTTCCCTGGAAAACAAAACTCGCCTGCCAACTTTTTGATGGCAGATTGCAGGAGCCACTTGCTACTATCAAACCAGCCAAACTTGGCACTGGTGCCACCATGGGTCTGGTCACCATCCTGCCTATCGTAGCTTTTCAGGAGCCAGCCGGTCCCTCCCTGCCATAGGCCCCCAGAGAAAAACCTCGGCCCGTTTCCCTGGCAAACAAAAGTAAGCTGCCCCGCTTCTGGATGGCAGATTGCAGGAACCACTTGGTACTATCAAACTAGCCCAACTTGGCACTGGTGCCACCTTGGGTCTGGGAACCATCCTGCGTATCGTGGATTCTAAGGAGCCAGCCGGTCACTCCCAGCCACAGGCCCCCAGACACAAACAACGGCGCTTTTCCCTGGAAAACAAAACTCGCCTGCCAACTTTTTGATGGCAGATTGCAGGAGCCACTTGCTACTATCAAATCAGCCCAACTTGGCACTGGTGCCACCATGGGTCTGGTCACCATCCTGCCTATCGTAGCTTTTCAGGAGCCAGCCGGTCACTCGCAGCCATAGGCCCCCAGACACAAAACTCGTCCCGTTTCCCTGACAAACAAAAGTAAGCTACCCCGCTTCTGGATGGCAGATTGCAGGAGCCACTTTGCACCATCAAACTAGCCCGACTTGGCACTGGTGCCACCTCTGGTCTGGGAACCATCCTGCGTATCGTGGATTCTAAGGAGCCAGCCGGCCACTCACACCCACAGGCCCCCAAACACAAACAACGGCGCTTTTCCCTGGAAAACAAAACTCGCCTGACAACTTTTTGATGGCAGATTGCAGGAGCCACTTGCTACTATCAAACCAGCCCAACTTGACACTGGTGCCACCATGGGTCTGGTCACCATCCTGCCTATCGTAGCTTTTCAGGAGCCAGCCGGTCACTCCCAGCCATAGGCCCTGAGACACAAACCTCGGCCCGTTTCCCTGGCAAACAAAAGTAAGCTGCCCCGCTTCTGGATGGCAGATTGCAGGACGCACTTGGTAGTATCAAACCAGCCCAACTTGGCACTGGTGCCACCTCAGGTCTGGGAACCATGCTGCGTATCGTGGATTCTAATTAGCCATCTGGCCACTCCCACCCACAGGCCCCCAAACAAAAACAACGGCGCTTTTCCCTGGAAAACAAACCTCGCCTGCCAAATTTTGATGGCAGATTGCAGGAGCCACTTGGTACTATCAAACCAGCCCAACTTGACACTGGTGCCAACATGGGTCTGGTCACCATCCTGCCTATCGTAGCTTTTCAGGAGCCAGCCGGTCACTCCCAGCCATAGGCCCCCAGACAAAAACCTTGGCCCGTTTCCCTGGCAAACAAAAGTAAGCTGCCCCGCTTCTGGATGGCAGATTGCAGGAGCCACTTTTCACCATCAAACCAGCCCGACTTGGCACTGGTGCCACCTCTGGTCTGGGAACCATCCTGCGTATCGTGGATTCTAAGGAGCCAGCTGGCCACTCCCAGCCACAGGCCCCCAAACACAAACCACAGCGCTTTTCCCTGGAAAACAAAACTCGCCTGCCAACTTTTTGATGGCAGATTGCAGGAGCCACTTGGTACTATCAAACAAGCCCAACTTGGCACTGGTGCCACCATGGATCTGGTCACCATCCTGCCTATCGTAGCTTTTCAGTACCTAGCCGGTCACTCCAAGCCATAGGCCCCCAGAGAAAAACCTCGGCCCGTTTCCCTGGCAAACAAAAGTAAGCTGCCCCGCTTCTGGATGGCAGATTGCAGGAACCACTTGGTACTATCAAACCAGCCCAACTTGGCACTGGTGCCACCTTGGGTCTGGGAACCATCCTGCGTATCGTGGATTCTAAGGAGCCAGCCGGTCACTCCCAGCCACAGGCCACCAAACACAAACAACGGCGCTTTTCCCTGGAAAACAAAACTCGCCTGCCAACATTTTGATGGCAGATTGCAGGAGCCACTTGCTACTATCAAATCAGCCCAACTTGGCACTGGTGCCACCGTGGGTCTGGTCACCATCCTGCCTATCGTAGCTTTTCAGGAGCCAGCCGGTCACTCCCAGCCATAGGCCCCCAGACACAAACCTCGGCCCGTTTCCCTGGCAAACAAAAGTAAGCTACCCCGCTTCTGGATGGCAGATTGCAGGACGCACTTGGTAGTATCAAACCAGCCCGACTTGGCACTGGTGCCACCTCAGGTCTGGGAACCATGCTGCGTATCGTGGATTCTAATTAGCCATCTGGCCACTCCCACACACAGGCCCCCAAACAAAAACAACGGCGCTTTTCCCTGGAAAACAAACCTCGCCTGCCAAATTTTGATGGCAGATTGCCGGAGCCACTTGGTACTATCAAACCAGCCCAACTTGACACTGGTGCCACCATGGGTCTGGTCACCATAATGCCTATCGTAGCTTTTCAGGAGCCAGCCGGTCACTCCCAGCCATAGGCCCCCAGACAAAAACCTTGGCCCGTTTCCCTGGCAAACAAAAGTAAGTTATCCCGCTTCTAGATGGCAGATTGCAGGAGCCAATTTTCACCATCAAACCAGCCCGACTTGGCACTGGTGCCACCTCTGGTCTGGGAACCATCCTGCGTATCGTGGATTCTAAGGAGCTAGCTGGCCACTCCCAGCCACAGGCCCCCAAACACAAACCACAGCGCTTTTCCCTGGAAAACAAAACTCGCCTGCCAACATTTTGATGGCAGATTGCAGGAGCCACTTGGTACTATCAAACCAGCCACACTTGGCACTGGTGCCACCATGGATCTGGTTACCATCCTGCCTATCGTAGCTTTTCAGGACCTAGCCAGTCACTCCAAGCCATAGGCCCCCAGAGAAAAACCTCGGCCCGTTTCCCTGGCAAACTAAAGTAAGCTGCCCCGCTTCTGGATGGCAGATTGCAGGAACCACTTGGTACTATCAAACCAGCCCAACTTGGCACTGGTGCCACCTCAGGTCTGGGAACCATCCTGCGTATCGTGGATTCTAATTAGCCATCTGGCCACTCCCACCCGCAGGCCCCCAAACAAAAACAACGGCGCTTTTCCCTGGAAAACAAACCTCGCCTGCCAAATTTTGATGGCAGATTGCCGGAGCCACTTGGTACTATCAAACCAGCCCAACTTGACACTGGTGCCACCATGGGTCTGGTCACCATCCTGCCTATCGTAGCTTTTCAGGAGCCAGCCGGTCACTCCCAGCCATAGGCCCCCAGACACAATACTCGGCCCGTTTCCCTGGCAAACAAAAGTAAGCTACCCCGCTTCTGGATGGCAGATTGCAGGAGCCACTTTGCACCATCAAACTAGCCCGACTTGGCACTGGTGCCACCTCTGGTCTGGGAACCATCCTGCGTATCGTGGATTCTATGGAGCCAGCCGGCCACTCCCACCCACAGGCCCCCAAACAAAAACAACGGCGCTTTTCCCTGGAAAACAAAACTCGCCTGCCAATTTTTTGATGGCAGATTGCAGGAGCCACTTGGTACTATCAAACCAGCCCAACTTGGCACTGGTGCCACCATGGGTCTGGTCACCATCCTGCCTATCGTAGCTTTTCAGGAGCCAGCCGGTCACTCCCAGCCATAGGCCCCCAGACACAAACCTCGGCCCGTTTCCCTGGCAAACAAAAGTAAGCTACCCCGCTTCTGGATGGCAGATTGCAGGACGCACTTGGTAGTATCAAACCAGCCCGACTTGGCACTGGTGCCACCTCAGGTCTGGGAACCATGCTGCGTATCGTGGATTCTAATTAGCCATCTGGCCACTCCCAGCCACAGGCCCCCAAACAAAAACAACGGCGCTTTTCCCTGGAAAACAAACCTCGCCTGCCAAATTTTGATGGCAGATTGCAGGAGCCACTTGGTACTATCAAACCAGCCCAACTTGACACTGGTGCCACCATGGGTCTGGTCACCATCCTGCCTATCGTAGCTTTTCAGGAGCCAGCCGGTCACTCCCAGCCATAGGCCACCAAACACAAACAACGGCGCTTTTCCCTGGAAAACAAAACTCGCCTGCCAACATTTTGATGGCAGATTGCAGGAGCCACTTGGTACTATCAAACCAGCCCAACTTGGCACTGGTGCCACCATGGGTCTGGTCACCATCCTGCCTATCGTAGCTTTTCAGGACCTAGCCAGTCACTCCAAGCCATAGGCCCCCAGAGAAAAACCTCGGCCCGTTTCCCTGGCAAACTAAAGTAAGCTGTCCCGCTTCTGGATGGCAGATTGCAGGAACCACTTGGTACTATCAAACCAGCCCAACTTGGCACTGGTGCCACCTCTGGTCTGGGAACCATCCTGCGTATCGTGGATTCTAATTAGCCATCTGGCCACTCCCACCCACAGGCCCCAAAACAAAAACAACGGCGCTTTTCCCTGGAAAACAAACCTCGCCTGCCAAATTTTGATGGCAGATTGCCGGAGCCACTTGGTACTATCAAACCAGCCCAACTTGACACTGGTGCCACCATGGGTCTGGTCACCATCCTGCCTATCGTAGCTTTTCAGGAGCCAGCCGGTCACTCCCAGCCATAGGCCCCCAGACACAAACCTCGGCCCGTTTCCCTGGCAAACAAAAGTAAGCTACCCCGCTTCTGGATGGCAGATTGCAGGAGCCACTTTGCACCATCAAACTAGCCCGACTTGGCACTGGGGCCACCTCTGGTCTGGGAACCATCCTGCGTATCGTGGATTCTATGGAGCCAGCCGGCCACTCCCACCCACAGGCCCCCAAACAAAAACAACGGCGCTTTTCCCTGGAAAACAAAACTCGCCTGCCAATTTTTTGATGGCAGATTGCAGGAGCCACTTGGTACTATCAAACCAGCCCAACTTGGCACTGGTGCCACCATGGGTCTGGTCACCATCCTGCCTATCGTAGCTTTTCAGGAGCCAGCCGGTCACTCCCAGCCATAGGCCCCCAGACACAAACCTCGGCCCGTTTCCCTGGCAAACAAAAGTAAGCTACCCCGCTTCTGGATGGCAGATTGCAGGACGCACTTGGTAGTATCAAACCAGCCCGACTTGGCACTGGTGCCACCTCTGGTCTGGGAACCATCCTGCGTATCGTGGATTCTAATTAGCCATCTGGCCACTCCCACCCACAGGCCCCCAAACACAAACAACGGCGCTTTTCCCTGGAAAACAAACCTCGCCTGCCAAATTTTGATGGCAGATTGCAGGAGCCACTTGGTACTATCAAACCAGCCCAACTTGACACTGGTGCCACCATGGGTCTGGTCACCATCCTGCCTATCGTAGCTTTTCAGGAGCCAGCCGGTCACTCCCAGCCATAGGCCCCCAGACAAAAACCTTGGCCCGTTTCCCTGGCAAACAAAAGTAAGCTGTCCCGCTTCTGGATGGCAGATTGCAGGAGCCACTTTTCACCATCAAACCAGCCCGACTTGGCACTGGTGCCACCTCTGGTCTGGGAACCATCCTGCGTATCGTGGATTCTAAGGAGCCAGCTGGCCACTCCCAGCCACAGGCCCCCAAACACAAACCACAGCGCTTTTCCCTGGAAAACAAAACTCGCCTGCCAACTTTTTGATGGCAGATTGCAGGAGCCACTTGGTACTATCAAACAAGCCCAACTTGGCACTGGTGCCACCATGGATCTGGTCACCATCCTGCCTATCGTAGCTTTTCAGTACCTAGCCGGTCACTCCAAGCCATAGGCCCCCAGAGAAAAACCTCGGCCCGTTTCCCTGGCAAACAAAAGTAAGCTGTCCCGCTTCTGGATGGCAGATTGCAGGAACCACTTGGTACTATCAAACCAGCCCAACTTGGCACTGGTGCCACCTTGGGTCTGGGAACCATCCTGCGTATCGTGGATTCTAAGGAGCTAGCCGGCCACTCCCAGCCACAGGCCCCCAAACAAAAACCACAGCGCTTTTCCCTGGAAAACAAAACTCGCCTGCCAACTTTTTGATGGCAGATTGCAGGAGCCACTTGGTACTATCAAACCAGCCCAACTTGGCACTGGTGCCACCATGGATCTGGTTACCATCCTGCCTATCGTAGCTTTTCAGGACCTAGCCAGTCACTCCAAGCCATAGGCCCCCAGAGAAAAACCTCGGCCCGTTTCCCTGGCAAACTAAAGTAAGCTGCCCCGCTTCTGGATGGCAGATTGCAGGAACCACTTGCTACTATCAAACCAGCCCAACTTGGCACTGGTGCCACCTTGGGTCTGGGAACCATCCTGCGTATCGTGGATTCTAAGGAGCCAGCCGGTCACTCCCAGCCACAGGCCACCAAACACAAACAACGGCGCTTTTCCCTGGAAAACAAAACTCGCCTGCCAACTTTTTGATGGCAGATTGCAGGAGCCACTTGCTACTATCAAATCAGCCCAACTTGGCACTGGTGCCACCATGGGTCTGGTCACCATCCTGCCTATCGTAGCTTTTCAGGAGCCAGCCGGTCCCTCCCTGCCGTAGGCCCCCAGAGAAAAATCTCGGCCCGTTTCCCTGGCAAACAAAAGTAAGCTACCCCGCTTCTGGATGGCAGATTGCAGGAGCCACTTTGCACCATCAAACTAGCCCGACTCGGCACTGGTGCCACCTCAGGTCTGGGAACCATCCTGCGTATCGTTCATTGTAAGGATCCAGCCGGCCACTCCAGCCACAGGCCCCCAGACACAAACAACGGCGCTTTTCCCTGGAAAACAAAACTCGCCTGCCAACTTTTTGATGGCAGATTGCAGGAGCCACTTGCTGCTATCAAATCAGCCCAACTTGGCACTGGTGCCACCATGGGTCTGGTCACCATCCTGCCTATCGTAGCTTTTCAGGAGCCAGCCGGTCACTCCCAGCCATAGGCCCCCAGACACAAAACTCGGCCCGTTTCCCTGGCAAACAAAAGTAAGCTACCCCGCTTCTGGATGGCAGATTGCAGGAGCCACTTTGCACCATCAAACTAGCCCGACTTGGCACTGGTGCCACCTCTGGTCTGGGAACCATCCTGCGTATCGTGGATTCTAAGGAGCCAGCCGGCCACTCACACCCACAGGCCCCCAAACACAAACAACGGCACTTTTCCCTGGAAAACAAAACTCGCCTGCCAACTTTTTGATGGCAGATTGCAGGAGCCACTTGGTACTATCAAACCAGCCTTACTTGGCACTGGTGCCACCATGGGTCTGGTCACCATCCTGCCTATCGTAGCTTTTCAGGAGCCAGCCGGTCACTCCCAGCCATAGGCCCCCAGACAAAAACCTCGGCCCGTTTCCCTGGCAAACAAAAGTAAGTTATCCCGCTTCTGGATGGCAGATTGCAGGAGCCACTTTTCACGATCAAACCAGCCCGACTTGGCACTGGTGACACCTCTGGTCTGGGAACCATCCTGCGTATCGTGGATTCTAAGGAGCCAGCCGGCCACTCCCAGCCACAGGCCCCCAAACACAAACAACGGCGCTTTTCCCTGGATAACAAACTCGCCTGCCAACTTTTTGATGGCAGATTGCAGGAGCCACTTGGTACTATCAAACCAGCCCAACTTGGCACTGGTGCCACCATGGGTCTGGTCACCATCCTGCCTATCGTAGCTTTTCAGGAGCCAGCCGGTCACTCCCAGCCATAGGCCCTGAGACACAAACATCGGCCCGTTTCCCTGGCAAACAAAAGTCAGCTGCCCCGCTTCTTGATGGCAGATTGCAGGACGCACTTGGTAGTATCAAACCAGCCCGACTTGGCACTGGTGCCACCTCAGGTCTGGGAACCATGCTGCGTATTGTGGATTCTAATTAGCCATCTGGCCACTCCCAGCCACAGGCCCCCAAACAAAAACAACGGCGCTTTTCCCTGGAAAACAAACCTCGCCTGCCAACTTTTTGATGGCAGATTGCCGGAGCCACTTGGTACTATCAAACCAGCCCAACTTGACACTGGTGCCACCATGGGTCTGGTCACCATCCTGCCTATCGTAGCTTTTCAGGAGCCAGCCGGTCACTCCCAGCCATAGGCCCCCAGACAAAAACCTTGGCCCGTTTCCCTGGCAAACAAAAGTAAGTTATCCCGCTTCTGGATGGCAGATTGCAGGAGCCACTTTGCACCATCAAACTAGCCCGACTTGGCACTTGTGCCACCTCTGGTCTGGGAACCATCCTGCGTATCGTGGATTCTATGGAGCCAGCCGGCCACTCCCACCCACAGGCCCCCAAACAAAAACAACGGCGCTTTTCCCTGGAAAACAAAACTCGCCTGCCAATTTTTTGATGGCAGATTGCAGGAGCCACTTGGTACTATCAAACCAGCCCAACTTGGCACTGGTGCCACCATGGGTCTGGTCACCATCCTGCCTATCGTAGCTTTTCAGGAGCCAGCCGGTCACTCCCAGCCATAGGCCCCCAGACACAAACCTCGGCCCGTTTCCCTGGCAAACAAAAGTAAGCTACCCCGCTTCTGGATGGCAGATTGCAGGACGCACTTGGTAGTATCAAACCAGCCCGACTTGGCACTGGTGCCACCTCAGGTCTGGGAACCATGCTGCGTATCGTGGATTCTAATTAGCCATCTGGCCACTCCCACCCACAGGCCCCCAAACAAAAACAACGGCGCTTTTCCCTGGAAAACAAACCTCGCCTGCCAAATTTTGATGGCAGATTGCAGGAGCCACTTGGTACTATCAAACCAGCCCAACTTGACACTGGTGCCACCATGGGTCTGGTCACCATCCTGCCTATCGTAGCTTTTCAGGAGCCAGCCGGTCACTCCCAGCCATAGGCCACCAAACACAAACAACGGCGCTTTTCCCTGGAAAACAAAACTCGCCTGCCAACATTTTGATGGCAGATTGCAGGAGCCACTTGGTACTATCAAACCAGCCCAACTTGGCACTGGTGCCACCATGGGTCTGGTCACCATCCTGCCTATCGTAGCTTTTCAGGACCTAGCCAGTCACTCCAAGCCATAGGCCCCCAGAGAAAAACCTCGGCCCGTTTCCCTGGCAAACTAAAGTAAGCTGTCCCGCTTCTGGATGGCAGATTGCAGGAACCACTTGGTACTATCAAACCAGCCCAACTTGGCACTGGTGCCACCTCAGGTCTGGGAACCATCCTGCGTATCGTGGATTCTAATTAGCCATCTGGCCACTCCCACCCACAGGCCCCCAAACAAAAACAACGGCGCTTTTCCCTGGAAAACAAACCTCGCCTGCCAAATTTTGATGGCAGATTGCCGGAGCCACTTGGTACTATCAAACCAGCCCAACTTGACACTGGTGCCACCATGGGTCTGGTCACCATCCTGCCTATCGTAGCTTTTCAGGAGCCAGCCGGTCACTCCCAGCCATAGGCCCCCAGACACAATACTTGGCCCGTTTCCCTGGCAAACAAAAGTAAGCTACCCCGCTTCTGGATGGCAGATTGCAGGAGCCACTTTGCACCATCAAACTAGCCCGACTTGGCACTGGTGCCACCTCTGGTCTGGGAACCATCCTGCGTATCGTGGATTCTAAGGAGCCAGCCGGCCACTCCCACCCACAGGCCCCCAAACAAAAACAACGGCGCTTTTCCCTGGAAAACAAAACTCGCCTGCCAATTTTTTGATGGCAGATTGCAGGAGCCACTTGGTACTATCAAACCAGCCCAACTTGGCACTGGTGCCACCATGGGTCTGGTCACCATCCTGCCTATCGTAGCTTTTCAGGAGCCAGCCGGTCACTCCCAGCCATAGGCCCCCAGACACAAACCTCGGCCCGTTTCCCTGGCAAACAAAAGTAAGCTACCCCGCTTCTGGATGGCAGATTGCAGGACGCACTTGGTAGTATCAAACCAGCCCGACTTGGCACTGGTGCCACCTCTGGTCTGGGAACTATCCTGCGTATCGTGGATTCTAATTAGCCATCTGGCCACTCCCACCCACAGGCCCCCAAACAAAAACAACGGCGCTTTTCCCTGGAAAACAAACCTCGCCTGCCAAATTTTGATGGCAGATTGCAGGAGCCACTTGGTACTATCAAACCAGCCCAACTTGACACTGGTGCCACCATGGGTCTGGTCACCATCCTGCCTATCGTAGCTTTTCAGGAGCCAGCCGGTCACTCCCAGCCATAGGCCCCCAGACAAAAACCTTGGCCCGTTTCCCTGGCAAACAAAAGTAAGCTGTCCCGCTTCTGGATGGCAGATTGCAGGAGCCACTTTTCACCATCAAACCAGCCCGACTTGGCACTGGTGCCACCTCTGGTCTGGGAACCATCCTGCGTATCGTGGATTCTAAGGAGCCAGCTGGCCACTCCCAGCCACAGGCCCCCAAACACAAACCACAGCGCTTTTCCCTGGAAAACAAAACTCGCCTGCCAACTTTTTGATGGCAGATTGCAGGAGCCACTTGGTACTATCAAACCAGCCCAACTTGACACTGGTGCCACCATGGGTCTGGTCACCATCCTGCCTATCGTAGCTTTTCAGGAGCCAGCCGGTCACTCCCAGCCATAGGCCCCCAGACAAAAACCTTGGCCCGTTTCCCTGGCAAACAAAAGTAAGTTATCCCGCTTCTGGATGGCAGATGGCAGGAGCCACTTTTCACCATCAAACCAGCCCGACTTGGCACTGGTGCCACCTCTGGTCTGGGAACCATCCTGCGTATCGTGGATTCTAAGGAGCCAGCTGGCCACTCCCAGCCACAGGCCCCCAAACACAAACCACAGCGCTTTTCCCTGGAAAACAAAACTCGCCTGCCAACTTTTTGATGGCAGATTGCAGGAGCCACTTGGTACTATCAAACAAGCCCAACTTGGCACTGGTGCCACCATGGGTCTGGTCACCATCCTGCCTATCGTAGCTTTTCAGTACCTAGCCGGTCACTCCAAGCCATAGGCCCCCAGAGAAAAACCTCGGCCCGTTTCCCTGGCAAACAAAAGTAAGCTGCCCCGCTTCTGGATGGCAGATTGCAGGAACCACTTGGTACTATCAAACCAGCCCAACTTGGCACTGGTGCCACCTTGGGTCTGGGAACCATCCTGCGTATCGTGGATTCTAAGGAGCCAGCCGGTCACTCCCAGCCACAGGCCACCAAACACAAACAACGGCGCTTTTCCCTGGAAAACAAAACTCGCCTGCCAACATTTTGATGGCAGATTGCAGGAGCCACTTGCTACTATCAAACCAGCCCAACTTGGCACTGGTGCCACCATGGGTCTGGTCACCATCCTGCCTATCGTAGCTTTTCAGGAGCCAGCCGGTCACTCCCAGCCATAGGCCCCCAGACACAAACCTCGGCCCGTTTCCCTGGCAAACAAAAGTAAGTTACCCCGCTTCTGGATGGCAGATTGCAGGACGCACTTGGTAGTATCAAACCAGCCCGACTTGGCACTGGTGCCACCTCAGGTCTGGGAACCATGCTGCGTATCGTGGATTCTAATTAGCCATCTGGCCACTCCCACCCACAGGCCCCCAAACAAAAACAACGGCGCTTTTCCCTGGAAAACAAACCTCGCCTGCCAAATTTTGATGGCAGATTGCCGGAGCCACTTGGTACTATCAAACCAGCCCAACTTGACACTGGTGCCACCATGGGTCTGGTCACCATCCTGCCTATCGTAGCTTTTCAAGAGCCAGCCGGTCACTCCCAGCCATAGGCCCCCAGACAAAAACCTTGGCCCGTTTCCCTGGCAAACAAAAGTAAGTTATCCCGCTTCTGGATGGCAGATTGCAGGAGCCACTTTTCACCATCAAACCAGCCCGACTTGGCACTGGTGCCACCTCTGGTCTGGGAACCATCCTGCGTATCGTGGATTCTAAGGAGCTAGCCGGCCACTCCCAGCCACAGGCCCCCAAACAAAAACCACAGCGCTTTTCCCTGGAAAACAAAACTCGCCTGCCAACTTTTTGATGGCAGATTGCAGGAGCCACTTGGTACTATCAAACCAGCCCAACTTGGCACTGGTGCCACCATGGATCTGGTTACCATCCTGCCTATCGTAGCTTTTCAGGACCTAGCCAGTCACTCCAAGCCATAGGCCCCCAGAGAAAAACCTCGGCCCGTTTCCCTGGCAAACTAAAGTAAGCTGCCCCGCTTCTGGATGGCAGATTGCAGGAACCACTTGCTACTATCAAACCAGCCCAACTTGGCACTGGTGCCACCTTGGGTCTGGGAACCATCCTGCGTATCGTGGATTCTAAGGAGCCAGCCGGTCACTCCCAGCCACAGGCCACCAAACACAAACAACGGCGCTTTTCCCTGGAAAACAAAACTCGCCTGCCAACTTTTTGATGGCAGATTGCAGGAGCCACTTGCTACTATCAAATCAGCCCAACTTGGCACTGGTGCCACCATGGGTCTGGTCACCATCCTGCCTATCGTAGCTTTTCAGGAGCCAGCCGGTCACTCCCAGCCATAGGCCCCCAGACAAAAACCTCGGCCCGTTTCCCTGGCAAACAAAAGTAAGTTATCCCGCTTCTGGATGGCAGATTGCAGGAGCCACTTTTCACGATCAAACCAGCCCGACTTGGCACTGGTGCCACCTCTGGTCTGGGAACCATCCTGCGTATCGTGGATTCTAAGGAGCCAGCCGGCCACTCCCAGCCACAGGCCCCCAAACACAAACAACGGCGCTTTTCCCTGGATAACAAACTCGCCTGCCAACTTTTTGATGGCAGATTGCAGGAGCCACTTGGTACTATCAAACCAGCCCTACTTGGCACTGGTGCCACCATGGATCTGGTTACCATCCTGCCTATCGTAGCTTTTCAGGACCTAGCCGGTCACTCCAAGCCATAGGCCCCCAGAGAAAAACCTCGGCCCGTTTCCCTGGCAAACAAAAGTAAGCTGCCCCGCTTCTGGATGGCAGATTGCAGGAACCACTTGGTACTATCAAACCAGCCCAACTTGGCACTGGTGCCACCTCAGGTCTGGGAACCATCCTGCGTATCGTGGATTCTAAGGAGCCAGCCGGTCACTCCCAGCCACAGGCCACCAAACACAAACAACGGCGCTTTTCCCTGGAAAACAAAACTCGCCTGCCAACTTTTTGATGGCAGATTGCAGGAGCCACTTGCTACTATCAAACCAGCCCAACTTGGCACTGGTGCCACCATGGGTCTGGTCACCATCCTGCCTATCGTAGCTTTTCAGGACCTAGCCGGTCACTCCAAGCCATAGGCGCCCAGACACAAAGCTCGGCCCGTTTCCCTGGCAAACAAAAGTAAGCTACCCCGCTTCTGGATGGCAGATTGCAGGAGCCACTTTGCACCATCAAACTAGCCCGACTTGGCACTGGTGCCACCTTGGGTCTGGGAACCATCCTGCGTATCGTTCATTGTAAGGAGCCAGCCGGCCACTCCAGCCACAGGCCCCCAGACACAAACAACGGCGCTTTTCCCTGGAAAACAAAACTCGCCTGCCAACATTTGGATGGCAGATTGCAGGAGCCACTTGGTACTATCAAATCAGCCCAACTTGGCACTGGTGCCACCATGGGTCTGGTCACCATCCTGCCTATCGTAGCTTTTCAGGAGCCAGCCGGTCACTCGCAGCCATAGGCCCCCAGACACAAACCTCGGCCCGTTTCCCTGGCAAACAAAAGTAAGCTACCCCGCTTCTGGATGGCAGATTGCAGGAACCACTTGGTACTATCAAACCAGCCCAACTTGGCACTGGTGCCACCTTGGGTCTGGGAACCATCCTGCGTATCGTGGATTCTAAGCAGCCAGCCGGCCACTCCCTGCCACAGGCACCCAAACACAAACAACGGCGCTTTTCCCTGGAAAACAAAACTCGCCTGCCCAATTTTTGATGGCGGATTGCAGGAGCCACTTGGTACTATCAAACCAGCCCAACTTGGCACTGGTGCCACCATGGGTCTGGTCACCATCCTGCCTATCGTAGCTTTTCAGGACCTAGCAGGTCACTCCCAGCCATAGGCGCCCAGACACAAAGCTCGGCCCGTTTCCCTGGCAAACAAAAGTAAGCTGCCCTGCTTCTGGATGGCAGATTGCCGGAGCCACTTGGTACTATCAAACCAGCCCGACTTGGCACTGGTGCCACCTCTAGTCTGGGAACCATGCTGCGTATCGTGGATTCTAAGGAGCCAGCCGGCCACTCCCAGCCACAGGCCCCCAAACACAAACAACGGCGCTTTTCCCTGGAAAACAAAACTCGCCTGCCAACATTTTGATGGCAGATTGCAGGAGCCACTTGCTACTATCAAATCAGCCCAACTTGGCACTGGTGCCACCATGGGTCTGGTCACCATCCTGCCTATCGTAGCTGTTCAGGCGCCAGCCGGTCACTCCCAGCCATAGGCCCCCAGAGAAAAACCTCGGCCGGTTTCCCTGGCAAACAAAAGTAAGCTGTCCAGCTTCTGGATGGCAGATTGCAGGAGCCACTTTGCACCATCAAACCAGCCCAACTTGGCACTGGTGCCACCTCTGGTCTGGGAACCATGCTGCGTATCGTGGATTCCAATTAGCAAGCCGGCCACTCCCAGCCACAGGCCTCCAAACACAAACAACGGCGCTTTTCCCTGGAAAACAAAACTCGCCTGCCAACTTTTTGATGGCAGATTGCAGGAGCCACTTGGTACTATCAAACCAGCCCAACTTGGCACTGGTGCCACCATGGGTCTGGTCACCATCCTGCCTATCGTAGCTTTTCAGGAGCCAGCCGGTCACTCCTAGCCATAGGCCCCCAGACAAAAAGCTCGGCCCGTTTCCCTGGCAAACAAAAGTAAGCTGCCCCGCTTCTGGATGGCAGATTGCAGGAGCCACTTTGCACCATCAAACTAGCCAGACTTGGCACTTGTGCCACCTCTGGTCTGGGAACCATGCTGCGTATCGTGGATTCTAAGGAGCCAGCCGGCCACTCCAAGCCACAGGCCCCCAAACACAAACAACGGCGCTTTTCCCTGGAAAACAAGACTCGCCTGCCAAATTTTGATGGCAGATTGCAGGAGCCACTTGGTACTATCACACCAGCCCAACTTGGCACTGCTGCCACCATGGGTCTGGTCACCATCCTGCCTATCTTAGCTTTTCAGGACCTAGCCTGTCACTCACAGCCATAGGCCCCCAGACACAAAGCTCGACACGTTTCCCTGGCAAACAAAAGTAAGCTGTCCCGCTTCTGGATGGCAGATTGCAGGAGCCACTTGGTACTATCCAACCAGCCCAACTTGGCACTGGTGCCACCTTGGGTCTGGGAGCCATCCTGCGTATCGTGGATTCTAAGGAGCCAGCCGGCCACTCCCAGCCACAGGCCCCCAAACACAAACAATGGCGCTTTTCCCTGGAATACAAAACCCGCCTGCCAACATTTTGATGGCAGATTGCAGGAGCCACTTGGTACTATCAAATCAGCCCAACTTGGCACTGGTGCCACCATGGGTCTGGTCACCATCCTGCCTATCATAGCTTTTCAGGAGCCAGCCGGTCCCTCTCTGCCATAGGGCCCCAGAGAAAAACCTCGGCCAGTTTCCCTGGCAAACAAAAGTAACCTACCCCGCTTCTGGATGGCAGATTGCAGGAGCCACTTTGCACCATCAAACCAGCCCGACTTGGCACTGGTGCCACCTCTGGTCTGGGAACCATCCTGCGTATCGTGGATTCTAAGGAGCCAGCTGGCCACTCCCAGCCACAGGCCCCCAAACACAAACCACAGCGCTTTTCCCTGGAAAACAAAACTCGCCTGCCAACTTTTTGATGGCAGATTGCAGGAGCCACTTGGTACTATCAAACAAGCCCAACTTGGCACTGGTGCCACCATGGGTCTGGTCACCATCCTGCCTATCGTAGCTTTTCAGTACCTAGCCGGTCACTCCAAGCCATAGGCCCCCAGAGAAAAACCTCGGCCCGTTTCCCTGGCAAACAAAAGTAAGCTGCCCCGCTTCTGGATGGCAGATTGCAGGAACCACTTGGTACTATCAAACCAGCCCAACTTGGCACTGGTGCCACCTTGGGTCTGGGAACCATCCTGCGTATCGTGGATTCTAAGGAGCCAGCCGGTCACTCCCAGCCACAGGCCACCAAACACAAACAACGGCGCTTTTCCCTGGAAAACAAAACTCGCCTGCCAACATTTTGATGGCAGATTGCAGGAGCCACTTGCTACTATCAAACCAGCCCAACTTGGCACTGGTGCCACCATGGGTCTGGTCACCATCCTGCCTATCGTAGCTTTTCAGGAGCCAGCCGGTCACTCCCAGCCATAGGCCCCCAGACACAAACCTCGGCCCGTTTCCCTGGCAAACAAAAGTAAGTTACCCCGCTTCTGGATGGCAGATTGCAGGACGCACTTGGTAGTATCAAACCAGCCCGACTTGGCACTGGTGCCACCTCAGGTCTGGGAACCATGCTGCGTATCGTGGATTCTAATTAGCCATCTGGCCACTCCCACCCACAGGCCCCCAAACAAAAACAACGGCGCTTTTCCCTGGAAAACAAACCTCGCCTGCCAAATTTTGATGGCAGATTGCCGGAGCCACTTGGTACTATCAAACCAGCCCAACTTGACACTGGTGCCACCATGGGTCTGGTCACCATCCTGCCTATCGTAGCTTTTCAAGAGCCAGCCGGTCACTCCCAGCCATAGGCCCCCAGACAAAAACCTTGGCCCGTTTCCCTGGCAAACAAAAGTAAGTTATCCCGCTTCTGGATGGCAGATTGCAGGAGCCACTTTTCACCATCAAACCAGCCCGACTTGGCACTGGTGCCACCTCTGGTCTGGGAACCATCCTGCGTATCGTGGATTCTAAGGAGCTAGCCGGCCACTCCCAGCCACAGGCCCCCAAACAAAAACCACAGCGCTTTTCCCTGGAAAACAAAACTCGCCTGCCAACTTTTTGATGGCAGATTGCAGGAGCCACTTGGTACTATCAAACCAGCCCAACTTGGCACTGGTGCCACCATGGATCTGGTTACCATCCTGCCTATCGTAGCTTTTCAGGACCTAGCCAGTCACTCCAAGCCATAGGCCCCCAGAGAAAAACCTCGGCCCGTTTCCCTGGCAAACTAAAGTAAGCTGCCCCGCTTCTGGATGGCAGATTGCAGGAACCACTTGCTACTATCAAACCAGCCCAACTTGGCACTGGTGCCACCTTGGGTCTGGGAACCATCCTGCGTATCGTGGATTCTAAGGAGCCAGCCGGTCACTCCCAGCCACAGGCCACCAAACACAAACAACGGCGCTTTTCCCTGGAAAACAAAACTCGCCTGCCAACTTTTTGATGGCAGATTGCAGGAGCCACTTGCTACTATCAAATCAGCCCAACTTGGCACTGGTGCCACCATGGGTCTGGTCACCATCCTGCCTATCGTAGCTTTTCAGGAGCCAGCCGGTCACTCCCAGCCATAGGCCCCCAGACAAAAACCTCGGCCCGTTTCCCTGGCAAACAAAAGTAAGTTATCCCGCTTCTGGATGGCAGATTGCAGGAGCCACTTTTCACGATCAAACCAGCCCGACTTGGCACTGGTGCCACCTCTGGTCTGGGAACCATCCTGCGTATCGTGGATTCTAAGGAGCCAGCCGGCCACTCCCAGCCACAGGCCCCCAAACACAAACAACGGCGCTTTTCCCTGGATAACAAACTCGCCTGCCAACTTTTTGATGGCAGATTGCAGGAGCCACTTGGTACTATCAAACCAGCCCTACTTGGCACTGGTGCCACCATGGATCTGGTTACCATCCTGCCTATCGTAGCTTTTCAGGACCTAGCCGGTCACTCCAAGCCATAGGCCCCCAGAGAAAAACCTCGGCCCGTTTCCCTGGCAAACAAAAGTAAGCTGCCCCGCTTCTGGATGGCAGATTGCAGGAACCACTTGGTACTATCAAACCAGCCCAACTTGGCACTGGTGCCACCTCAGGTCTGGGAACCATCCTGCGTATCGTGGATTCTAAGGAGCCAGCCGGTCACTCCCAGCCACAGGCCACCAAACACAAACAACGGCGCTTTTCCCTGGAAAACAAAACTCGCCTGCCAACTTTTTGATGGCAGATTGCAGGAGCCACTTGCTACTATCAAACCAGCCCAACTTGGCACTGGTGCCACCATGGGTCTGGTCACCATCCTGCCTATCGTAGCTTTTCAGGACCTAGCCGGTCACTCCAAGCCATAGGCGCCCAGACACAAAGCTCGGCCCGTTTCCCTGGCAAACAAAAGTAAGCTACCCCGCTTCTGGATGGCAGATTGCAGGAGCCACTTTGCACCATCAAACTAGCCCGACTTGGCACTGGTGCCACCTTGGGTCTGGGAACCATCCTGCGTATCGTTCATTGTAAGGAGCCAGCCGGCCACTCCAGCCACAGGCCCCCAGACACAAACAACGGCGCTTTTCCCTGGAAAACAAAACTCGCCTGCCAACATTTGGATGGCAGATTGCAGGAGCCACTTGGTACTATCAAATCAGCCCAACTTGGCACTGGTGCCACCATGGGTCTGGTCACCATCCTGCCTATCGTAGCTTTTCAGGAGCCAGCCGGTCACTCGCAGCCATAGGCCCCCAGACACAAACCTCGGCCCGTTTCCCTGGCAAACAAAAGTAAGCTACCCCGCTTCTGGATGGCAGATTGCAGGAACCACTTGGTACTATCAAACCAGCCCAACTTGGCACTGGTGCCACCTTGGGTCTGGGAACCATCCTGCGTATCGTGGATTCTAAGCAGCCAGCCGGCCACTCCCTGCCACAGGCACCCAAACACAAACAACGGCGCTTTTCCCTGGAAAACAAAACTCGCCTGCCCAATTTTTGATGGCGGATTGCAGGAGCCACTTGGTACTATCAAACCAGCCCAACTTGGCACTGGTGCCACCATGGGTCTGGTCACCATCCTGCCTATCGTAGCTTTTCAGGACCTAGCAGGTCACTCCCAGCCATAGGCGCCCAGACACAAAGCTCGGCCCGTTTCCCTGGCAAACAAAAGTAAGCTGCCCTGCTTCTGGATGGCAGATTGCCGGAGCCACTTGGTACTATCAAACCAGCCCGACTTGGCACTGGTGCCACCTCTAGTCTGGGAACCATGCTGCGTATCGTGGATTCTAAGGAGCCAGCCGGCCACTCCCAGCCACAGGCCCCCAAACACAAACAACGGCGCTTTTCCCTGGAAAACAAAACTCGCCTGCCAACATTTTGATGGCAGATTGCAGGAGCCACTTGCTACTATCAAATCAGCCCAACTTGGCACTGGTGCCACCATGGGTCTGGTCACCATCCTGCCTATCGTAGCTGTTCAGGCGCCAGCCGGTCACTCCCAGCCATAGGCCCCCAGAGAAAAACCTCGGCCGGTTTCCCTGGCAAACAAAAGTAAGCTGTCCAGCTTCTGGATGGCAGATTGCAGGAGCCACTTTGCACCATCAAACCAGCCCAACTTGGCACTGGTGCCACCTCTGGTCTGGGAACCATGCTGCGTATCGTGGATTCCAATTAGCAAGCCGGCCACTCCCAGCCACAGGCCTCCAAACACAAACAACGGCGCTTTTCCCTGGAAAACAAAACTCGCCTGCCAACTTTTTGATGGCAGATTGCAGGAGCCACTTGGTACTATCAAACCAGCCCAACTTGGCACTGGTGCCACCATGGGTCTGGTCACCATCCTGCCTATCGTAGCTTTTCAGGAGCCAGCCGGTCACTCCTAGCCATAGGCCCCCAGACAAAAAGCTCGGCCCGTTTCCCTGGCAAACAAAAGTAAGCTGCCCCGCTTCTGGATGGCAGATTGCAGGAGCCACTTTGCACCATCAAACTAGCCAGACTTGGCACTTGTGCCACCTCTGGTCTGGGAACCATGCTGCGTATCGTGGATTCTAAGGAGCCAGCCGGCCACTCCAAGCCACAGGCCCCCAAACACAAACAACGGCGCTTTTCCCTGGAAAACAAGACTCGCCTGCCAAATTTTGATGGCAGATTGCAGGAGCCACTTGGTACTATCACACCAGCCCAACTTGGCACTGCTGCCACCATGGGTCTGGTCACCATCCTGCCTATCTTAGCTTTTCAGGACCTAGCCTGTCACTCACAGCCATAGGCCCCCAGACACAAAGCTCGACACGTTTCCCTGGCAAACAAAAGTAAGCTGTCCCGCTTCTGGATGGCAGATTGCAGGAGCCACTTGGTACTATCCAACCAGCCCAACTTGGCACTGGTGCCACCTTGGGTCTGGGAGCCATCCTGCGTATCGTGGATTCTAAGGAGCCAGCCGGCCACTCCCAGCCACAGGCCCCCAAACACAAACAATGGCGCTTTTCCCTGGAATACAAAACCCGCCTGCCAACATTTTGATGGCAGATTGCAGGAGCCACTTGGTACTATCAAATCAGCCCAACTTGGCACTGGTGCCACCATGGGTCTGGTCACCATCCTGCCTATCATAGCTTTTCAGGAGCCAGCCGGTCCCTCTCTGCCATAGGGCCCCAGAGAAAAACCTCGGCCAGTTTCCCTGGCAAACAAAAGTAACCTACCCCGCTTCTGGATGGCAGATTGCAGGAGCCACTTTGCACCATGAAACTAGCCCGACTTGGCACTGGTGCCACCTCAGGTCTGGGAACCATCCTGCGTATCGTGGATTCTAAGGAGCCAGCCGGCCACTCCAGCCACAGGCCCCCAGACACAAACAACGGCGCTTTTCCCTGGAAAACAAAACTCGCCTGCCGACTTTTTGATGGCAGATTGCAGGAGCCACTTGGTACTATCAAATCAGCCCAACTTGGCACTTGTGCCACCATGGGTCTGGTCACCATCCTGCCTATCGTAGCTTTTCAGTACCTAGCCGGTCACTCCCAGCCATAGGCCCCCAGACACAAAGCTCGGCCCGTTTCCCTGGCAAACAAAAGCAAGCTGCCCCGCTTCTGGATGGCAGATTGCAGGAGCCACTTTGCACCATCAAACTAGACCGACTCGGCACTGGTGCCACCTCAGGTCTGGGAACCATGCTGCGTATCGTGGATTCTAATTAGCCATCCGGCCACTCACACCCAGAGGCCCCCAAACAAAAACAACGGCGCTTTTCCCTGGAAAACAAAACTCGCCTGCCAACTTTTGATGGCAGATTGCCGGAGCCACTTGGTACTATCAAACCAGCCCAACTTGGCACTGGTGCCACCATGGGTCTGGTCACCATCCTGCCTATCGAAGCTTTTCAGGAGCCAGCCGGTCACTCCCAGCCATAGGTCCCCAGACACAAACCTCGGCCCGTTCCCCTGGCAAACAAAAGTCAGCTGCCCCGCTTCTTGATGGCAGATTGCAGGACGCACTTGGTAGTATCAAACCAGCCCGACTTGGCACTGGTGCCACCTCAGGTCTGGGAACCATGCTGCGTATCGTGGATTCTAATTAGCCATCTGGCCACTCCCAGCCACAGGCCCCCAAACAAAAACAACGGCGCTTTTCCCTGGAAAACAAACCTCGCCTGCCAACTTTTTGATGGCAGATTGCCGGAGCCACTTGGTACTATCAAACCAGCCCAACTTGACACTGGTGCCACCATGGGTCTGGTCACCATCCTGCCTATCATAGCTTTTCAGGAGCCAGCCGGTCACTCCCAGCCATAGGCCCCCAGACAAAAACCTTGGCCCGTTTCCCTGGCAAACAAAAGTAAGTTATCCCGCTTCTGGATGGCAGATTGCAGGAGCCACTTTTCACCATCAAACCAGCCCGACTTGGCACTGGTGCCACCTCAGGTCTGGGAACCATGCTGCGTATCGTGGATTCTAAGGAGCCAGCCGGCCACTCCCAGCCACAGGCCCCCAAACACAAACCACAGCGCTTTTCCCTGGAAAACAAAACTCGCCTGCCAACTTTTTGATGGCAGATTGCAGGAGCCACTTGGTACTATCAAACCAGCCCTACTTGGCACTGGTGCCACCATGGATCTGGTTACCATCCTGCCTATCGTAGCTTTTCAGGACCTAGCCGGTCACTCCAAGCCATAGGCCCCCAGAGAAAAACCTCGGCCCGTTTCCCTGGCAAACAAAAGTAAGCTGCCCCGCTTCTGGATGGCAGATTGCAGGAACCACTTGGTACTATCAAACTAGCCCAACTTGGCACTGGTACCACCTTGAGTCTGGGAACCATCCTGCGTATCGTGGATTCTAAGGAGCCAGCCGGTCACTCCCAGCCACAGGCCCCCAGACACAAACAACGGCGCTTTTCCCTGGAAAACAAAACTCGCCTGCCAACTTTTTGATGGCAGATTGCAGGAGCCACTTGCTACTATCAAATCAGCCCAACTTGGCACTGGTGCCACCATGGGTCTGGTCACCATCCTGCCTATCGTAGCTTTTCAGGAGCCAGCCGGTCACTCCCTGCCATAGGACCCCAGACACAAAACTCGGCCCGTTTCCCTGACAAACAAAAGTAAGCTACCCCGCTTCTGGATGGCAGATTGCAGGAGCCACTTTGCACCATCAAACTAACCCGACTTGGCACTGGTGCCACCTCTGGTCTGGGAACCATCCTGCGTATCGTGGATTCTAAGGAGCCAGCCGGCCACTCCCAGCCACAGGCCCCCAGACACAAACAACGGCGCTTTTCCCTGGGAAACAAAACTCGCCTGCCAACTTTTTGATGGCAGATTGCAGGAGCCACTTGGTACTATCAAACCAGCCCAACTTGGCACTGGTGCCACCATGGGTCTGGTCACCATCCTGCCTATCATAGCTTTTCAGGAGCCAGCCGGTCACTCCCAGCCATAGGCCCCCAGACAAAAACCTCGGCCCGTTTCCCTGGCAAACAAAAGTAAGTTATCCCGCTTCTGGATGGCAGATTGCAGGAGCCACTTTTCACCATCAAACCAGCCCGACTTGGCACTGGTGCCACCTCTGGTCTGGGAACCATCCTGCGTATCGTGGATTCTAAGGAGCCAGCCGGCCACTCCCAGCCACAGGCCCCCAAACACAAACAACGGCGCTTTTCCCTGGATAACAAACTCGCCTGCCAACTTTTTGATGGCAGATTGCAGGAGCCACTTGGTACTATCAAACCAGCCCAACTTGGCACTGGTGCCACCATGGGTCTGGTCACCATCCTGCCTATCGTAGCTTTTCAGGAGCCAGCCGGTCACTCCCAGCCATAGGCCCTGAGACACAAACCTCGGCCCGTTTCCCTGGCAAACAAAAGTAAGCTGCCCCGCTTCTGGATGGCAGATTGCAGGACGCACTTGGTACTATCAAACCAGCCCAACTTGGCACTGGTGCCACCTCTGGTCTGGGAACCATGCCGCGTATCGTGGATTCTAAGGAGCCAGCCGGCCACTCCCAGCCACAGGCCCCTAAACAGAAACAACGGCGCTTTTCCCTGGAAAACAAAACTCGCCTGCCAACATTTTGATGGCAGATTGCAGGAGCCACTTGGTACTATCAAATCAGCCCAACTTGGCACTGGTGCCACCATGGGTCTGCTCACCATCCTGCCTATCGTAGCTTTTCAGGACCTAGCCGGTCACTCCAAGCCATAGGCCCCCAGACACAAAGCTCGGCCCGTTTCCCTGGCAAACAAAAGTAAGCTACCCCGCTTCTGGATGGCAGATTGCAGGAGCCACTTTGCACCATCAAACTAGCCCGACTTGGCACTGGTGCCACCTCAGGTCTGGGAACCATCCTGCGTATCGTTCATTGTAAGGAGCCAGCCGGCCACTCCAGCCACAGGCCCCCAGACACAAACAACGGCGCTTTTCCCTGGAAAACAAAACTCGCCCTCCCACTTTTTGATGGCGGATTGCAGGAGCCACTTGGTACTATCAAACCAGCCCAACTTGGCACTGGTGCCACCATGGGTCTGGTCACCATCCTGCCTATCGTAGCTTTTCAGGACCTAGCAGGTCACTCCCAGCCATAGGCGCCCAGAGACAAAGATCGGCCCGTTTCCCTGGCAAACAAAAGTAAGCTGCCCTGCTTCTGGATGGCAGATTGCCGGAGCCACTTGGTACTATCAAACCAGCCCGACTTGGCACTGGTGCCACCTCTAGTCTGGGAACCATGCTGCGTATCGTGGATTCTAAGGAGCCAGCCGGCCACTCCCAGCCACAGGCCCCCAAACACAAACAACGGCGCTTTTCCCTGGGAAACAAAACTCGCCTGCCAACATTTTGATGGCAGATTGCAGGAGCCACTTGCTACTATCAAATCAGCCCAACTTGGCACTGGTGCCACCATGGGTCTGGTCACCATCCTGCCTATCGTAGCTGTTCAGGCGACAGCCGGTCACTCCCAGCCATAGGCCCCCAGAGAAAAACCTCGGCCAGTTTCCCTGGCAAACAAAAGTAAGCTGCCCCGCTTCTGGATGGCAGATTGCAGGAGCCACTTTGCACCATCAAACCAGCCCAACTTGGCACTGGTGCCACCTCTGGTCTGGGAACCATGCTGCGTATCGTGGATTCTAAGGAGCCAGCCGGCCACTCCCAGCCACAGGCCCCCAAACACAAACAACGGCGCTTTTCCCTGGAAAACAAAACTCGCCTGCCAAATTTTGATGGCAGATTGCAGGAGCCACTTGGTACTATCACACCAGCCCAACTTGGCACTGCTGCCACCATGGGTCTGGTCACCATCCTGCCTATCTTAGCTTTTCAGGACCTAGCCTGTCACTCCCAGCCATAGGCCCCCAGACACAAAGCTCGACACGTTTCCCTGGCAAACAAAAGTAAGCTGTCCCGCTTCTGGATGGCAGATTGCAGGAGCCACTTGGTAATATCCAACCAGCCCAACTTGGCACTGGTGCCACCTTGGGTCTGGGAACCATCCTGCGTATCGTGGATTCTAAGGAGCCAGCCGGTCACTCCCAGCCACAGGCCACCAAACACAAACAACGGCGCTTTACCCTGGAAAACAAAACTCGCCTGCCAACTTTTTGATGGCAGATTGCAGGAGCCACTTGCTACTATCAAACCAGCCCAACTTGGCACTGGTGCCACCATGGGTCTGGTCACCATCCTGCCTATCATAGCTTTTCAGGAGCCAGCCGGTCACTCCCAGCCATAGGCCCTGAGACACAAACCTCGGCCCGTTTCCCTGGCAAACAAAAGTAAGCTGCCCCGCTTCTGGATGGCAGATTGCAGGACGCACTTGGTACTATCAAACTAGCCCGACTTGGCACTGGTGCCACCTCAGGTCTGGGAACCATCCTGCGTATCGTTCATTGTAAGGAGCCAGCCGGCCACTCCAGCCACAGGCCCCCAGACACAAACAACGGCGCTTTTCCCTGGAAAACAAAACTCGCCTGCCAACTTTTTGATGGCAGATTGCAGGAGCCACTTGGTACTATCAAATCAGCCCAACTTGGCACTGGTGCCACCATGGGTCTGCTCACCATCCTGCCTATCGTAGCTTTTCAGGAGCCAGCCGGTCACTCCCAGCCATAGGCCCCCAGACAAAAAGCTCGGCCCGTTTCCCTGGCAAACAAAAGTAAGCTGCCCCGCTTCTGGATGGCAGATTGCAGGAGCCACTTTGCACCATCAAACTAGCCAGATTTGGCACTTGTGCCACCTCTGGTCTGGGAACCATGCTGCGTATCGTGGATTCTAAGGAGCCAGCCGGCCACTCCAAGCCACAGGCCCCCAAACACAAACAACGGCGCTTTTCCCTGGAAAACAAAACTCGCCTGCCAAATTTTGATGGCAGATTGCAGGAGCCACTTGGTACTATCACACCAGCCCAACTTGGCACTGCTGCCACCATGGGTCTGGTCACCATCCTGCCTATCTTAGCTTTTCAGGACCTAGCCTGTCACTCCCAGCCATAGGCCCCCAGACACAAAGCTCGACACGTTTCCCTGGCAAACAAAAGTAAGCTGCCCCGCTTCTGGATGGCAGATTGCAGGAACCACTTGGTACTATCAAACTAGCCCAACTTGGCACTGGTGCCACCTTGGGTCTGGGAGCCATCCTGCGTATCGTGGATTCTAAGGAGCCAGCCGGCCACTCCCAGCCACAGGCCCCCAAACACAAACAACGGCGCTTTTCCCTGGAATACAAAACCCGCCTGCCAACATTTTGATGGCAGATTGCAGGAGCCACTTGGTACTATCAAATCAGCCCAACTTGGCACTGGTGCCACCATGGGTCTGGTCACCATCCTGCCTATCATAGCTTTTCAGGAGCCAGCCGGTCCCTCTCTGCCATAGGGCCCCGAGAAAAACCTCGGCCAGTTTCCCTGGCAAAAAAAAGTTACCTACCCCGCTTCTGGATGGCAGATTGCAGGAGCCACTTTGCACCATCAAACTAGCCCGACTTGGCACTGGTGCCACCTCAGGTCTGGGAACCATGCTGCGTATCGTGGATTCGAATTAGCCATCTGGCCACTCCCAGCCACAGGCCCCCAAACAAAAACAACGGCGCTTTTCCCTGGAAAACATACCTCGCCTGCCAACTTTTTGATGGCAGATTGCCGGAGCCACTTGGTACTATCAAACCAGCCCAACTTGACACTGGTGCCACCATGGGTCTGGTCACCATCCTGCCTATCGTAGCTTTTCAGGAGCCAGCCGGTCACTCCCAGCCATAGGCCCCCAGACAAAAACCTTGGCCCGTTTCCCTGGCAAACAAAAGCAAGTTATCCCGCTTCTGGATGGCAGATTGCAGGAGCCACTTTTCACCATCAAACCAGCCCGACTTGGCACTGGTGCCACCTCAGGTCTGGGAACCATGCTGCGTATCGTGGATTCTAAGGAGCCAGCCGGCCACTCCCAGCCACAGGCCCCCAAACACAAACCACAGAGCTTTTCCCTGGAAAACAAAACTCGCCTGCCAACTTTTTGATGGCAGATTGCAGGAGCCACTTGGTACTATCAAACCAGCCCTACTTGGCACTGGTGCCACCATGGATCTGGTTACCATCCTGCCTATCGTAGCTTTTCAGGACCTAGCCGGTCACTCCAAGCCATAGGCCCCCAGAGAAAAACCTCGGCCCGTTTCCCTGGCAAACAAAAGTAAGCTGCCCCGCTTCTGGATGGCAGATTGCAGGAACCACTTGGTACTATCAAACTAGCCCAACTTGGCACTGGTGCCACCTTGAGTCTGGGAACCATCCTGCGTATCGTGGATTCTAAGGAGCCAGCCTGTCACTCCCAGCCACAGGCCACCAAACACAAACAACGGCGCTTTACCCTGGAAAACAAAACTCGCCTGCCAACTTTTTGATGGCAGATTGCAGGAGCCACTTGCTACTATCAAACCAGCCCAACTTGGCACGGGTGCCACCATGGGTCTGGTCACCATCCTGCCTATCGTAGCTTTTCAGGAGCCAGCCGGTCCCTCCCTGCCTTAGGCCCCCAGAGAAAAACCTCGGCCCGTTTCCCTGGCAAACAAAAGTAAGCTGCCCCGCTTCTGGATGGCAGATTGCAGGAACCACTTGGTACTATCAAACCAGCCCAACTTGGCACTGGTGCCACCTTGGGTCTGGGAACCATCCTGCGTATCGTGGATTCTAAGGAGCCAGCCGGTCACTCCCAGCCACAGGCCCCCAGACACAAACAACGGCGCTTTTCCCTGGAAAACAAAACTGGCCTGCCAACTTTTTGATGGCAGATTGCAGGAGCCACTTGCTACTATCAAATCAGCCCAACTTGGCACTGGTGCCACCATGGGTCTGGTCACCATCCTGCCTATCGTAGGTTTTCAGGAGCCAGCCGGTCACTCGCAGCCATAGGACCCCAGACACAAAACTCGGCCCGTTTCCCTGACAAACAAAAGTAAGCTACCCCGCTTCTGGATGGCAGATTGCAGGAGCCACTTTGCACCATCAAACTAAACCGACTTGGCACTGGTGCCACCTCTGGTCTGGGAACCATCCTGCGTATCGTGGATTCTAAGGAGCCAGCCGGCCACTCCCAGCCACAGGCCCCCAAACACAAACAACGGCGCTTTTCCCTGGGAAACAAAACTCGCCTGCCAACTTTTTGATGGCAGATTGCAGGAGCCACTTGGTACTATCAAACCAGCCCAACTTGGCACTGGTGCCACCATGGGTCTGGTCACCATCCTGCCTATCATAGCTTTTCAGGAGCCAGCCGGTCACTCCCAGCCATAGGCCCCCAGACAAAACCTCGGCCCGTTTCCCTGGCAAACAAAAGTAAGTTATCCCGCTTCTGGATGGCAGATTGCAGGAGCCACTTTTCACCATCAAACCAGCCCGACTTGGCACTGGTGCCACCTCTGGTCTGGGAACCATCCTGCGTATCGTGGATTCTAAGGAGCCAGCCGGCCACTCCCAGCCACAGACCCCCAAACACAAACAACGGCGCTTTTCCCTGGATAACAAACTCGCCTGCCAACTTTTTGATGGCAGATTGCAGGAGCCACTTGGTACTATCAAACCAGCCCAACTTGGCACTGGTGCCACCATGGGTCTGGTCACCATCCTGCCTATCGTAGCTTTTCAGGAGCCAGCCGGTCACTCCCAGCCATAGGCCCTGAGACACAAACCTCGGCCCGTTTCCCTGGCAAACAAAAGTAAGCTGCCCCGCTTCTGGATGGCAGATTGCAGGACGCACTTGGTACTATCAAACCAGCCCAACTTGGCACTGGTGCCACCTCTGGTCTGGGAACCATGCCGCGTATACAGGATTCTAAGGAGCCAGCCGGCCACTCCCAGCCACAGGCCCCTAAACAGAAACAACGGCGCTTTTCCCTGGAAAACAAAACTCGCCTGCCAACATTTTGATGGCAGATTGCAGGAGCCACTTGGTACTATCAAATCAGCCCAACTTGGCACTGGTGCCACCATGGGTCTGCTCACCATCCTGCCTATCGTAGCTTTTCAGGACCTAGCCGGTCACTCCAAGCCATAGGCGCCCAGACACAAAGCTCGGCCCGTTTCCCTGGCAAACAAAAGTAAGCTACCCCGCTTCTGGATGGCAGATTGCAGGAGCCACTTTGCACCATCAAACTAGCCCGACTTGGCACTGGTGCCACCTCTGGTCTGGGAACCATCCTGCGTATCGTTCATTCTAAGGAGCCAGCCGGCCACTCCAGCCACAGGCCCCCAGACACAAACAACGGCGCTTTTCCCTGGAAAACAAAACTCGCCTGCCAACATTTTCATGGCAGATTGCAGGAGCCACTTGGTACTATCAAATCAGCCCAACTTGGCACTGGTGCCACCATGGGTCTGGTCACCATCCTGCCTATCGTAGCTTTTCAGGAGCCAGCCGGTCACTCGCAGCCATAGGCCCCCAGACACAATACTCGGCCCGTTTCCCTGGCAAACAAAAGTAAGCTACCCCGCTTCTGGATGGCAGATTGCAGGAATCACTTGGTACTATCAAACCAGCCCAACTTGGCACTGGTGCCACCTTGGGTCTGGGAACCATCCTGCGTATCGTGGATTCTAAGCAGCCAGCCGGCCACTCCCTGCCACAGGCACCCAAACACAAACAACGGCGCTTTTCCCTGGAAAACAAAACTCGCCCTCCCACTTTTTGATGGCGGATTGCAGGAGCCACTTGGTACTATCAAACCAGCCCAACTTGGCACTGGTGCCACCATGGGTCTGGTCACCATCCTGCCTATCGTAGCTTTTCATGACCTAGCAGGTCACTCCCAGCCATAGGCGCCCAGACAAAAACCTCGGCCCGTTTCCCTGGCAAACAAAAGTAAGCTGCCCTGCTTCTGGATGGCAGATTGCCGGAGCCACTTGGCACTATCAAACCAGCCCGACTTGGCACTGGTGCCACCTCTAGTCTGGGAACCATGCTGCGTATCGTGGATTCTAAGGAGCCAGCCGGCCACTCCCAGCCACAGGCCCCCAAACACAAACAACGGCGCTTTTCCCTGGGAAACAAAACTCGCCTGCCAACATTTTGATGGCAGATTGCAGGAGCCACTTGCTACTATCAAATCAGCCCAACTTGGCACTGGTGCCACCATGGATCTGGTCACCATCCTGCCTATCGTAGCTGTTCAGGCGCCAGCCGGTCACTCCCAGCCATAGGCCCCCAGAGAAAAACCTCGGCCAGTTTCCCTGGCAAACAAAAGTAAGCTGCCCCGCTTCTGGATGGCAGATTGCAGGAGCCACTTTGCACCATCAAACCAGCCCAACTTGGCACTGGTGCCACCTCTGGTCTGGGAACCATGCTGCGTATCGTGGATTCCAATTAGCAAGCCGGCCACTCCCAGCCACAGGCCTCCAAACACAAACAACGGCGCTTTTCCCTGGAAAACAAAACTCGCCTGCCAACTTTTTGATGGCAGATTGCAGGAGCCACTTGGTACTATCAAACCAGCCCAACTTGGCACTGGTGCCACCATGAGTCTGCTCACCATCCTGCCTATCGTAGCTTTTCAGGAGCCAGCCGGTCACTCCTAGCCATAGGTCCCCAGACAAAAAGCTCGGCCCGTTTCCCTGGCAAACAAAAGTAAGCTGCCCCGCTTCTGGATGGCAGATTGCAGGAGCCACTTTGCACCATCAAACTAGCCAGACTTGGCACTTGTGCCACCTCTGGTCTGGGAACCATGCTGCGTATCGTGGATTCTAAGGAGCCAGCCGGCCACTCCAAGCCACAGGCCCCCAAACACAAACAACGGCGCTTTTCCCTGGAAAACAAAACTCGCCTGCCAAATTTTGATGGCAGATTGCAGGAGCCACTTGGTACTATCACACCAGCCCAACTTGGCACTGCTGCCACCATGGGTCTGGTCGCCATCCTGCCTATCTTAGCTTTTCAGGACCTAGCCTGTCACTCCCAGCCATAGGCCCCCAGACACAAAGCTCGACACGTTTCCCTGGCAAACAAAAGTAAGCTGTCCCGCTTCTGGATGGCAGATTGCAGGAGCCACTTGGTACTATCCAACCAGCCCAACTTGGCACTGGTGCCACCTTGGGTCTGGGAACCATCCTGCGTATCGTGGATTCTAAGGAGCCAGCCGGCCACTCCCAGCCACAGGCCCACAAACACAAACAATGGCGCTTTTCCCTGGAATACAAAACCCGCCTGCCAACATTTTGATGGCAGATTGCAGGAGCCACTTGGTACTATCAAATCAGCCCAACTTGGCACTGGTGCCACCATGGGTCTGGTCACCATCCTGCCTATCATAGCTTTTCAGGAGCCAGCCGGTCCCTCTCTGCCATAGGGCCCCAGAGAAAAACCTTGGCCAGTTTCCCTGGCAAACAAAAGTAACCTACCCCGCTTCTGGATGGCAGATTGCAGGAGCCACTTTGCACCATCAAACTAGCCCGACTTGGCACTGGTGCCACCTCAGGTCTGGGAACCATGCTGCGTATCGTGGATTCTAATTAGCCATCTGGCCACTCCCAGCCACAGGCCCCCAAACAAAAACAACGGCGCTTTTCCCTGGAAAACAAACCTCGCCTGCCAACTTTTTGATGGCAGATTGCCGGAGCCACTTGGTACTATCAAACCAGCCCAACTTGACACTGGTGCCACCATGGGTCTGGTCACCATCCTGCCTATCGTAGCTTTTCAGGAGCCAGCCGGTCACTCCCAGCCATAGGCCCCCAGACAAAAACCTTGGCCCGTTTCCCTGGCAAACAAAAGTAAGCTGCCCCGCTTCTGGATGGCAGATTGCAGGAGCCACTTTTCACCATCAAACCAGCCCGACTTGGCACTGGTGCCACCTCAGGTCTGGGAACCATGCTGCGTATCGTGGATTCTAAGGGGCCAGCCGGCCACTCCCAGCCACAGTCCCCCAAACACAAACCACAGCGCTTTTCCCTGGAAAACAAAACTCGCCTGCCAACTTTTTGATGGCAGATTGCAGGAGCCACTTGGTACTATCAAACCAGCCCTACTTGGCACTGGTGCCACCATGGATCTGGTTACCATCCTGCCTATCGTAGCTTTTCAGGACCTAGCCGGTCACTCCAAGCCATAGGCCCCCAGAGAAAAACCTCGGCCCGTTACCCTGGCAAACAAAAGTAAGCTGCCCCGCTTCTGGATGGCAGATTGCAGGAACCACTTGGTACTATCAAACTAGCCCAACTTGGCACTGGTGCCACCTTGAGTCTGGGAACCATCCTGCGTATCGTGGATTCTAAGGAGCCAGCCGGTCACTCCCAGCCACAGGCCACCAAACACAAACAACGGCGCTTTACCCTGGAAAACAAAACTCGCCTGCCAACTTTTTGATGGCAGATTGCAGGAGCCACTTGCTACTATCAAACCAGCCCAACTTGGCACTGGTGCCACCATGGGTCTGGTCACCATCCTGCCTATCGTAGCTTTTCAGGAGCCAGCCGGTCCCTCCCTGCCATAGGCCCCCAGAGAAAAACCTCGGCCCGTTTCCCTGGAAAACAAAAGTAAGCTGCCCCGCTTCTGGATGGCAGATTGCAGGAACCACTTGGTACTATCAAACCAGTCCAAATTGGCACTGGTGCCACCTTGGGTCTGGGAACCATCCTGCGTATCGTGGATTCTAAGGAGCCAGCCGGGCACTCCCAGCCACAGGCCCCCAGACACAAACAACGGCGCTTTTCCCTGGAAAACAAAACTCGCCTGCCAACTTTTTGATGGCAGATTGCAGGAGCCACTTGCTACTATCAAATCAGCCCAACTTGGCACTGGTGCCACCATGGGTCTGGTCACCATCCTGCCTATCGTAGCTTTTCAGGAGCCAGCCGGTCACTCGCAGCCATAGGCCCCCAGACACAAAACTCGGCCCGTTTCCCTGACAAACAAAAGTAAGCTACCCCGCTTCTGGATGGCAGATTGCAGGAGCCACTTTGCACCATCAAACTAACCCGACTTGGCACTGGTGCCACCTCTGGTCTGGGAACCATCCTGCGTATCGGGGATTCTAAGGAGCCAGCCGGCCACTCCCAGCCACAGGCCCCCAAACACAAACAACGGCGCTTTTCCCTGGGAAACAAAACTCGCCTGCCAACTTTTTGATGGCAGATTGCAGGAGCCACTTGGTACTATCAAACCAGCCCAACTTGGCACTGGTGCCACCATGGGTCTGGTCACCATCCTGCCTATCATAGCTTTTCAGGAGCCAGCCGGTCACTCCCAGCCATAGGCCCCCAGACAAAAACCTCGGCCCGTTTCCCTGGCAAACAAAAGTAAGTTATCCCGCTTCTGGATGGCAGATTGCAGGAGCCACTTTTCACCATCAAACCAGCCCGACTTGGCACTGGTGCCACCTCTGGTCTGGGAACCATCCTGCGTATCGTGGATTCTAAGGAGCCAGCCGGTCACTCCCAGCCACAGGCCCCCAAACACAAACAACGGCGCTTTTCCCTGGATAACAAACTCGCCTGCCAACTTTTTGATGGCAGATTGCAGGAGCCACTTGGTACTATCAAACCAGCCCAACTTGGCACTGGTGCCACCATGGGTCTGGTCACCATCCTGCCTATCGTAGCTTTTCAGGAGCCAGCCGGTCACTCCCAGCCATAGGCCCTGAGACACAAACCTCGGCCCGTTTCCCTGGCAAACAAAAGTAAGCTGCCCCGCTTCTGGATGGCAGATTGCAGGACGCACTTGGTACTATCAAACCAGGCCAACATGGCACTGGTGCCACCTCTGGTCTGGGAACCATGCCGCGTATCGTGGATTCTAAGGAGCCAGCCGGCCACTCCCAGCCACAGGCCCCTAAACACAAACAACGGCGCTTTTCCCTGGAAAACAAAACTCGCCTGCCAACATTTTCATTGCAGATTGCAGGAGCCACTTGGTACTATCAAATCAGCCCAACTTGGCACTGGTGCCACCATGGGTCTGCTCACCATCCTGCCTATCGTAGCTTTTCAGGACCTAGCCGGTCACTCCAAGCCATAGGCGCCCAGACACAAAGCTCGGCCCGTTTCCCTGGCAAACAAAAGTAAGCTACCCCGCTTCTGGATGGCAGATTGCAGGAGCCACTTTGCACCATCAAACTAGCCCAACTTGGCACTGGTGCCACCTTGGGTCTGGGAACCATCCTGCGTATCGTGGATTCTAAGCAGCCAGCCGGCCACTCCCTGCCACAGGCACCCAAACACAAACAACGGCGCTTTTCCCTGGAAAACAAAACTCGCCCTCCCACTTTTTGATGGCGGATTGCAGGAGCCACTTGGTACTATCAAACCAGCCCAACTTGGCACTGGTGCCACCATGGGTCTGGTCACCATCCTGCCTATCGTAGCTTTTCAGGAGCCAGCCGGTCACTCGCAGCCATAGGCGCCCAGACACAAACCTCGGCCCGTTTCCCTGGCAAACAAAAGTAAGCTGCCCTGCTTCTGGATGGCAGATTGCCGGAGCCACTTGGTACTATCAAACCAGCCCGACTTGGCACTGGTGCCACCTCTAGTCTGGGAACCATGCTGCGTATCGTGGATTCTAAGGAGCCAGCCGGCCACTCCCACCCACAGGCCCCCAAACACAAACAACGGCGCTTTTCCCTGGAAAACAAAACTCGCCTGCCAACATTTTGATGGCAGATTGCAGGAGCCACTTGCTACTATCAAATCAGCCCAACTTGGCACTGGTGCCACCATGGGTCTGGTCACCATCCTGCCTATCATAGCTTTTCAGGAGCCAGCCGGTCCCTCTCTGCCATAGGGCCCCAGAGAAAAACCTCGGCCAGTTTCCCTGGCAAACAAAAGTAACCTACCCCGCTTCTGGATGGCAGATTGCAGGAGCCACTTTGCACCATCAAACTAGCCCGACTTGGCACTGGTGCCACCTCAGGTCTGGGAACCATCCTGCGTATCGTGGATTCTAAGGAGCCAGCCGGCCACTCCAGCCACAGGCCCCCAGACACAAACAACGGCGCTTTTCCCTGGAAAACAAAACTCGCCTGCCGACTTTTTGATGGCAGATTGCAGGAGCCACTTGGTACTATCAAATCAGCCCAACTTGGCACTTGTGCCACCATGGGTCTGGTCACCATCCTGCCTATCGTAGCTTTTCAGGACCTAGCCGGTCACTCCCAGCCATAGGCCCCCAGACACAAAGCTCGGCCCGTTTCCCTGGCAAACAAAAGTAAGCTGCCCCGCTTCTGGATGGCAGATTGCAGGAGCCACTTTGCACCATCAAACTAGCCCGACTCGGCACTGGTGCCACCTCAGGTCTGGGAACCATGCTGCGTATCGTGGATTCTAATTAGCCATCCGGCCACTCCCACCCAGAGGCCCCCAAACAAAAACAACGGCGCTTTTCCCTGGAAAACAAAACTCGCCTGCCAACTTTTGATGGCAGATTGCCGGAGCCACTTGGTACTATCAAACCAGCCCAACTTGACACTGGTGCCACCATGGGTCTGGTCACCATCCTGCCTATCGTAGCTTTTCAGGAGCCAGCCGGTCACTCCCAGCCATAGGTCCCCAGACACAAACCTCGGCCCGTTTCCCTGGCAATAAAAGTAAGCTACCCCGCTTCTGGATGGCAGATTGCAGGACGCACTTGGTACTATCAAACCAGCCCAACTTGGCACTGGTGCCACCTTGGGTCTGGGAACCATCCTGCGTATCGTGGATTCTAATTAGCCATCCGTCCACTCCCAGCCACAGGCCCCCAAACACAAACAACGGCGCTTTTCCCTGGAAAACAAAACTCGCCTGCCGACTTTTTGATGGCAGATTGCAGGAGCCACTTGGTACTATCAAATCAGCCCAACTTGGCACTTGTGCCACCATGGGTCTGGTCACCATCCTGCCTATCGTAGCTTTTCAGGACCTAGCCGGTCACTCCCAGCCATAGGCCCCCAGACACAAAGCTCGGCCCGTTTCCCTGGCAAAGAAAAGTAAGCTGCCCCGCTTCTGGATGGCAGATTGCAGGAGCCACTTTGCACCATCAAACTAGCCCGACTCGGCACTGGTGCCACCTCAGGTCTGGGAACCATGCTGCGTATCGTGGATTCTAATTAGCCATCCGGCCACTCCCACCCAGAGGCCCCCAAACAAAAACAACGGCGCTTTTCCCTGGAAAACAAAACTCGCCTGCCAACTTTTGATGGCAGATTGCCGGAGCCACTTGGTACTATCAAACCAGCCCAACTTGACACTGGTGCCACCATGGGTCTGGTCACCATCCTGCCTATCGTAGCTTTTCAGGAGCCAGCCGGTCACTCCCAGCCATAGGTCCCCAGACACAAACCTCGGCCCGTTTCCCTGGCAATAAAAGTAAGCTACCCCGCTTCTGGATGGCAGATTGCAGGACGCACTTGGTACTATCAAACCAGCCCAACTTGGCACTGGTGCCACCTTGGGTCTGGGAACCATCCTGCGTATCGTGGATTCTAATTAGCCATCCGTCCACTCCCAGCCACAGGCCCCCAAACACAAACAACGGCGCTTTTCCCTGGAAAACAAAACTCGCCTGCCAAATTTTGATGGCAGATTGCAGGAGCCACTTGGTACTATCAAACCAGCCCAACTTGACACTGGTGCCACCATGGGTCTGGTCACCATCCTGCCTATCGTAGCATTTCAGGAGCCAGCCGGTCACTCCCAGCCATAGGCCCCCAGACAAAAACCTTGGCCCGTTTCCCTGGCAAACAAAAGTAAGTTATCCCGCTACTGGATGGCAGATTGCAGGAGCCACTTTTCAACATCAAACCAGCCCGACTTGGCACTGGTGCCACCTCAGGTCTGGGAACAATGCTGCGTATCGTGGATTCTAAGGAGCCAGCCGGCCACTCCCAGCCACAGGCCCCCAAACACAAACAACGGCGCTTTTCCCTGGAAAACAAAACTCGTCTGCCAACTTTTTGATGGCAGATTGCCGGAGCCACTTGGTACTATCAAACCAGCCCAACTTGGCACTGGTGCCACCTTGGGTCTGGGAACCATTCTGCGTATCGTGGATTATAAGGAGCCAGCCGGCCACTCCCTGCCACAGGCCCCCAAACACAAACAACGGCGCTTTTCCCTGGAAAACAAAACTCGCCTGCCAACATTTTGATGGCAGATTGCAGGAGCCACTTGGTACTATCAAATCAGCCCAACTTGGCACTGGTGCCACCATGGGTCTGCTCACCATCCTGCCTATCGTAGCTTTTCAGGACCTAGCCGGTCACTCCAAGCCATAGGCGCCCAGACACAAAGCTCGGCCCGTTTCCCTGGCAAACAAAAGTAAGCTACCCCGCTTCTGGATGGCAGATTGCAGGAGCCACTTTGCACCATCAAACTAGCCCGACTTGGCACTGGTGCCACCTCAGGTCTGGGAACCATCCTGCGTATCGTTCATTCTAAGGAGCCAGCCGGCCACTCCAGCCACAGGCCCCCAGACACAAACAACGGCGCTTTTCCCTGGAAAACAAAACTCGCCTGCCAACTTTTTGATGGCAGATTGCAGGAGCCACTTGGTACTATCAAATCAGCCCAACTTGGCACTGGTGCCACCATGGGTCTGGTCACCATCCTGCCTATCGTAGCTTTTCAGGAGCCAGCCGGTCACTCGCAGCCATAGGCCCCCAGACACAATACTCGGCCCGTTTCCCTGGCAAACAAAAGTAAGCTACCCCGCTTCTGGATGGCAGATTGCAGGAATCACTTGGTACTATCAAACCAGCCCAACTTGGCACTGGTGCCACCTTGGGTCTGGGAACCATCCTGCGTATCGTGGATTCTAAGCAGCCAGCCGGCCACTCCCTGCAACAGGCACCCAAACACAAACAACGGCGCTTTTCCCTGGAAAACAAAACTCGCCCTCCCACTTTTTGATGGCGGATTGCAGGAGCCACTTGGTACTATCAAACCAGCCCAACTTGGCACTGGTGCCACCATGGGTCTGGTCACCATCCTGCCTATCG